>NT_166299.2:2490710-2848067 GCF_000001635.26 Mus musculus
AGGGGTCTAGTGCCCTCCTCAGGCTCCTGGCACATAGACGGTACACAATAGGATACATACACGGAAGGCAAAGCATCCACACCTTCAAGGACGGGGAGAAGAGCTGAGCTGACCTGTGTGGCACATGCCCAATAGACAGAGGCAGGCAGATCTACCAGTATATACAGTGAGCTCCAGGCCAGTCTGTATGTGTGTATATCTAGTGAGACTCTGTCTCAAACCAAACAAAACAAAGCAAGAGAAGACTCTCAGGCATCAGGGGTGTGAGCTTCCCTAAAAGGACCAAACTCAAAGATGCTGTGGAACCCCACAGGATGACAAGACTCCGCCTTGATCTTAAGAAGCAAGAGCCAAAGGCTACAAGGGGTACTTTTATACCGAGACCACCAGCTCCACAATGGTAGGGCGTCTTTTCCTATAAGAGCTCAGTATATTGAGATGGCTTAATAGGTAAAAGTACTTGCTACCCGTCCTGACAACCTGAGTTCAACCCCACAACCTGCATGAAGAAAGAAACAAGAAAATCAATTCCCAAAAATTGTCTTCTGACCTCTACACAAGTGCTGTGGCACACTAGGACCAACACACACACACTAAACGTTAAGATGATGATCAACAACTGCAATTCCATCACTTGGAGGCAGAGGCAAGAGAAGGCCAGCCTATTCTACATAGCAAGTTTCAGCCAAGTACAGTATACAGTGAGAAAAAGTTCTAATCTAGAAAAGTTGACAAGGTAGAAATCCTCTTTGGATTATTTTGGAGGAAGGAAGCAGGGAGCAAAGACTGAAAATAAAGCCAGCAGGGTGGGTAGCACACGCCTGTGATCAGCACTCAGGAGGCAGAGGCAGGAGGAGGCCTGTCCACGTAAGGACAGGCAGGCTGAGCCAGAGTCAGACACTGCATCAAAACAAGGAAGCGAATAATAAAGAAATGGGGAAAAAACTTATACCTACAACCAGAGGCAGCAAAGACTGCAGGAGACTCACCCAATAGAGAAAGAATTTGGTGTCCAAGAGCAAGAAGCTGAAATTCTAGTTGAACCAAACGCACAGGATTGCCAATGGTGTGGCTGACTACTGAGAAACAGAGTGGAGACGAATGAGCAGATGTGCAAACTGAATCTCACCACTTACTTCAAATAACCAGAAACCAGGTGACTGGAAGGAAGTCTCAGGTAAGCCAAGCCCTGTCAGCATCCCAGCAGGACTAGACCCAAGCTGTCCTGTGCAGCCATTCATTCTGAGTTGGAAACCAGGGCTTCGCATGCATACGCTGAACGAGTGCTCTGCCTCTGAGTGAGCGGCCCGTGCACAGACTTCCCCCCAGGTATTTCTAAGGTGACCTTGAACGCACGAGCTTCAGCTTCTTTAGTGTGGGATTACAAGTGTGCGCCATGTGCCCAGCTGCCCTCATTCTTAAAAACTTCCACTGTCTCGAAAAAAAAAAAAAAATTAACACTGCAACGAGTTAAAAATAAACACAACTTTACTATCATGTTCTTCGAGACCTAGCTCCAGACAGCCCAGAAACTATCCCCCAGTCCCCGCCCAAGCACCGTCCTCCTCCTCTGCATGCGGGCCCTCTCAGACTCACAGCCAGGCAATTCTGCACCAAATTATACATAACCTCGTGGCGCTTCCTCAAATTACATACAATGTTCCCTTTCCGATAATTGTCTCATGTATACAAACGCCTTTTCTTCCCCAAATAAAACACACGAATTACTTAAAAAACGAGGGTTGTTTGATTCTGTAATGGTCTATTCTCCGGTGCGGGTGTGGTGCTGCGGTTAAGCATCCAGGAAGCAGCCAGCACACTGAGCCTGAACAGCCTCCCTCCCTGATGAAGGAGCGGAGCACTGAATGCTTCCAAACCACACCCCTGTGCACTGAGCTGTGGGCCTGAGCTGTGCCCACTGCCTCACCAGCACCCTAGGATGCTCATCTAGGCAGTCGCCGGTCCACAGCTGCCAAGAGCTCTCTTGATGCTCGACCTGTGCCCCTGGCCTGCCCCACAAGCCAGCGTTCTATGGGCTCCTTTGCCGGCACCCTCCTGCCACCACTCCCGAGAGAAAGGAGTTGTTCACACAAGACCATACAACTCGGCTGGTGCCCTCATTTAATCAGGCTGCTGCAAATGGCTGGCCAAAAGCAATAAGGGCATGACTGAGAGACTGTGGGAGTTTAATATAAAAAAATTAATAAAAAAGGAGGGGGGAAGGAGAAAGGGTCTACCTTTTAATAGGGCCCTAATTACCCAACTCACAGGATCAGCCCAAATGAGATGGGAGTTTATTTCGGGTTTTTTTTTAATTATTGTTTTTTTTTATATATATATAAATTGCTGCTATGTGTTTTCTTTCCTCTGAGCAATTATGCAGTAAGTACGTAAAGAGGAGAAAAAATATTAATTAAATATAAGGTAATTGTAGAGTTGGCCTGGAGAGAATGAGTCTGAACTCTGGACGATCACAGGCTACCAGGGTTTGAAGACTGCTCAGGGGCTCCCAGAAAAGAAAGAAATAGCATAACCAGGCAGTAGGCAGATGCGCGGTACAGCGGAAGGAGCCACATTCAGAGTCCTACACAGCACAGGCCTGCAGGGCTCCCCGCACCCAGGCGTCAGGCAGCATCAGAGACTCCACGCTTCCACAGAGCTTTTCCAGTTGTGCCCCCAAAAGACAGCCTGGCCTCATGTTGAGGATGGAAAGCCAAATCAGGAAGTTTCAAAAGAGCCCGCAGCAGTAAGGGATAGAAACGGACTGCTGTGTTCAGTCTGGACTTCAGTGTAAGTCACAGCTTCTCTCTGAAAGGCTTGGAGGCAGGCCACAGAGCAAGCTCACAGGCCTGGAAGAACAGAGCATCTTCTGAAGAGCCAGGCAAAACTACAGAGTGGAGAGAGGTACCACAGACATGCTGGGATGAGCCCATCGCTGGGGACAGAGGTGACATGAGTAACAGCACCACTCCCCTGGAGACGTCTGGGAGGTACTTGGGTCCTCTGGGCCCATCTGCAGCCAGATCTATCTCGCCCTCTGCCTAGAAAGCCTTAGAACCTGCTAGAACCTGGCCCTGTTCACCGCAGCCAAGGGCTTCACGCCACCCTCTCCAGCTCGGCCGGGGAAGAGTGAAGAAAGCAGGAGACTGCCCGGGCTACGGAAACAAAGCCTGGGCAGATGGCCCCACGCTCACCGCTACCACCACTCCAAGTCAGGAAAGTCTTGGCAACGTTAAACCCAATGCTGGCGCGCCCCTAAAACTGAGCTGGTTTGCACAGAACCGGTCTTACTACCCAGCCCACAGGACTGACATCAAGTCCTGAAATGCCAAACAGTGAAAACAGGGCAGGCAGGCAGGCAGGCAGGCAGGGACTCTGGCTCAGACCACTCTGCAAAGAGAGTTCCTTAGCTGAGAACAGTGGTGTTTGTCCTCTACCTGCTGCGCTTGTGAAGCTGTGCCCGGAGAACTGTTGTGAGCAGGAAGCCAGCCTAGGCCACATAGTGAGTGCAAGGACAAACTGAGCTACAGAGGGTGGCCCTCCTTGTTTAGAAAGAGAAAAGGTCCTTCAACCCTCAGTAGGTTTCTTTCCTATCAAGAATCTACAATACCATGGGTGCCACCCATCACAGACAGAACCACAGACCAAGCAACCCCAGAACCCTTCCTCTTACCTGGTCCTTAAAGGGCACCTCACCCCACCCCACCCCGGGTGCTTCACTGAGAAGCAAAGACTAGCTACTTCAGGTTTCTGACAGTGTGAAGCTGACAAGCAGCAACCTTGCTGTCACCTAGTCCTACTAGCAGCAGCAAACAAAGTGCCATGTGACTGTAGAGATGGGTGCTCCAAGAGGTCTTGTCACTCCCTCCTGATAAGCAGAAGTCACAAGCCAGAGGTCAGGGGCAAGGGTCACCAGGTCCTGCCTCCAAGCACGCAGGCCGCTGATTCGAGGCGCAGCCATAGGCTCCTCCAGGTCTTTCATACTTACCAGTGGCTCTCGGGGCACCACATTTTCACTTCCTGGAGGAGAGCTTGGCTGCAAAGAAAAACAGAAACAAAAGTAAGATCACAGTGCCACCTCATGGACATCAGAAAAACAGGCAGTGCACCCAGGTCGGCTCTGTTCTCCACGGGCTCCTGCAGCAGGAGCTGCGAGTCTCAGTCTGCAGACTGTTTCTGGGTTCACAGCCATAGCCCCTCATGAACAGGGCTGGTTTTTTCTCAGGAGGACCAAGGATCAGATGCAATCAGGAAGGATGTGGACCATGACAAAAAAGGCCAGAAAAAGGCCTAAGAATGGTCTACATGCTTTTCTACCACTGTCACAGATAGACTGAACTACAGAGAGAGCAAAAGTGTAGAACAAAAGGCAGCCACAGGGGGGCATCGGCAACCCACACTAAGGGGTTTTCTCTCATTGCAGCCAAGTGCCACTTTCTTTGGATTGTTTCGCTTCTGTGACAGTGTCTCCATGTAGCCCAAGCTGGCCTCCAACTCACCGTATCACTAAGTGTAACCTTAAAGCCCTGGTCCTCTTGTCTCAGCTTCCCCAGCGCTGGGATCAAAGAAATGCACCCCACCACTACTGCCCCCAGCCTACGGCACTGGCTACGGCACTGGCTACGGCACTGCCCATCACTAACTAACAACCTGCTCTGGGTTAAGAAATAATCTGGTGTCAGGCTGAGACATAAACAGAGCAGCCTATGAGCAAGCAATAGCACTGTGACCTGCCGGCCAGGCTCCCATCTGTTTCCTTCTGGGCCACAGCCTTTCTCATACCTTCAACCCTATACTGAACTAGCTAAAATTCAGAGCAAGAATAGGGTGCTAAAGCAAGACACAAATCTCCAGAAGGATGAGACAAGCGGCCGCCTGAGTTGTGGTTAGTTTTTTACTGTTACTGACATTAAAGTCAATTTTCTACAGACAACACTCGGACAAGGGCAGCTAACGTGTATCCCAGGAGCCGGCCTCCATTCTGCCTCCCAGCTAGTTCAGATGGCCTGTGCCAGCCTCCTATGAAGAGGGCAGAAGCTGAGAGAGGAAAGAGTCTAGAGAAGGTTCCTAAAGACTGCCTTACCGCACAGCTGCCTGCCACCACACACTTTATCCAGAGTTCTAGCCTATGAGCTCCACCACCCCAGGAGCAGAAGGCCAGGCAGCTTGAAACTATAACTGGAGGTCAGTCCTCATACCTAGTGACCTTTCTCTCCCTGTGCCACCCTCCAGGCCTCCTTCCTGCCTCCCCTTAGATTTTCAAGTCTTAGCACAGACTGCCCTGACTGCCATGGATGCCTGCCCTCCAGTAACTGCTGGAAGGTCTTCAAGAGCTCCCTCCCTTACTCCCAAAGTACCCCTCATCTCCTCCTGCCCATCATCTCTCCTACGTAGCCATGGAGTCAACCCTCCACCTCTCTTTATCTCTGCTGCCATCACTTTGGTACAAGCTTCCAGCATCACTTGCCTGGACCACGGCAAATGCTTTCTAATCAGCTTACCTGGTCTCGTGCTGGCTCTCTTCCAATTCACTTTCCACAACACAAAACCCAAATCATTTGTAAAGGGCAACTAATCATCTCCCTTACTTACTCATCCACGCCCATAAGCATCATCAATAGCTCCTTACTGTTCTCATAAGACAAGAACAAGTCCTCAGCGCGGTCTTGGAATCCTCCCATCTATTCTAAGCACATGTCAAGACTCTACTGCCTAACTCCCAAGCCCATCTGTAACAGACACTCTGGCTTCTGCTGTCTCTGAGGAGGGGCTTTGCACAAGCTGTTCCTTCCTCCTCTCCCAGACACTTCAGCATCATTCAGAGCCAGCTAAGGCATACACTCATACACAAGTAAACACAAACTTTAAACTTTTGTTTTTTTTGAGACGGGGTTTGTCTGTATAGACAGTAGCCTGGCTGACCTGGAACTAGCTCAGTAAACCAGGCTGGCCTTGAACTCCAGATCCACCTGCCTTTGCACAATAAAAGCATGCGCTAGAACGCCTGCCTTAAACTTTTTTTTTTTTTAATAAGGAAGCTCAATGTGCAGTAAAGTTTGTAATTCCAGGACTCCGGAGGCTACAGCGGGAGCTTATGAATCATAGGCCAGCCCTACACCACATGAGACCGTCTCAAAAAGAAAAAGAAGGGACAAGAGGAAGAAAGAAAGAAAAAAGGAGTCAAGAAAACAGGCAGTGAAGAAAAGGGACATGGAAGGGGAGGGGAGGGGAGGGCAGGGGAGGGGAGGGGAGAGGGGAAGAGAGGGAGAGCAAAGAGAGCAGGATGAGGTTCACTGGAAGTGAAGCCTCCACCCCAGGTCAATCCTCCCAAGGCAAACAGATGGCTTGCTGTAGCTCACTAACCCTGTGTCTCCCTGAGGCTCCCCTCACTGCAGCCAGGAGACACTAACTAGCGCTAACTTTACCTCGTGGCTCTCTCCTCACTAACTCTCACACTAGCTGTACAGAGTTACTGCTGATGACGAAACGGAGGCAAAGGGCACATGACTTGCCCCACAGCCTCAGCAAGCAGTGCACATAGGCATTTGCACATTTAACTAAATGAAATAATCAAATTTTGTTTCAATCATATTTTATTAAGCAGCAGCCTTAATTTAATGCTACCCCATAAGTAATCATGTAGCCTATCTGACCAGACAGAGAAAACATCAGTAACATGGTTCAGCAGATGAGGGCACCTGCCACCAAGCCGGAGGACCTGAGCTCAAGCACCAGAACCCATGCGATGGAGAGAACCAACTCCCACAAGTTGTCCTCTAGCCCCCACATGCACACACATGTGAGCTAAGCACACGCACATATATTCATACATACATACATACATACATGTTTAAATGAACACAAACAGCTTTGTTATTTAGGAACTCTCACTCTTGAGATACAAGTCATTGCCATGAATCATTAAAAGGAAATTTCCCTTAAATCAGTTCAACTAAGGCTGGGATGTGGCTCAAGAGCTGTGTGCCAGTGTGGCATCCACAAGGCCCTAAATTTAATGCCCAGCACTGCAAAAAACCACAGCTAGGTGACTGGTCGGTGGCAATGTGGGCAGAGGGACACACTGTAAACAGCACCAACCAAGTGTTCTGACACATTTACCCTTCAGACTCTTCCTTTAACAAGAGGAGCCAAGGATGAAACCCAGAGCCTTGCCCATCGGGGGAGAAAGCATGGACTTTCTCTTTTTGCACACAAGGGTCTCGCTATGTAGCCCAGGCAGACCTTGAATTTGTGATGATCCCCCTGTCTCTGCCAACTACTGGGATTACAGCTGTATGCCACCATGCCTATCTTAAATTTCTTTACTTAAACAATTAAAACAAAGGAACTGCCTGGTATATGTAAGCCCAAAGGAAGCAAGCAATAACCAGGGATGTAGCCTGGAACCACATAACAATGTGGCCCTTAATTTAATGTTGTGGCCCAATAGTTACCAACTCTGGGGCAGTACTACTCGAGAAGGACAATGACACATTTAAGGTCTTACAAAGCTACACAGGCATTTAGGGACAACAGTACAGCCAGTGCAGGCCTGTGCTGTCCCAAACGCCCCTGGCTGCTCTCACTTCTTTCTTCACAAGGAAGGGCAGCCTCCCTTCTCACCTTCAACTCCAGGCTCTGCTCGAAAGATGAACCAAGAGCTGAGCAGCTGACCCGCCGGCCCACGCTGGAGGAACCCAGCCAGCCTGCTGGTCTGACTACTCCAGCCTTTACGAAATGCCTAAAATATCTTTGAATACCGGCCCCCAGGTCTATCTCTTCAAGTGACACCTGACCTAAAAAAGATCTCCACAAACTAAATTCCAGCTTAACTCTGGAACTCTTCAAAAGATCATTAACAGCTTTAACCAAAAGAGAGAGAGAAAGAAAAGCTGGAAACCACCAACTGAGGTCTAAAGTAGAAATACAAGCAGGAGGCCTGGGGCTGGAGCGATAGCTCAGTGGTTAAGAACATTGGCTACTCTTCCATAGGACCACAGTTCAATTCCCAGCACCTACATGGCAGCTTACAACTGTAGCTCCAATTCCAGAGCACCTTCTCAGACACGTGTGCAGATGAAACACCAATGCACATAAAATAAACATATATTATTTAAAAAAACCCTTCTGATCCCCACATTTAGGCCCTTCAGAGGTCAGGATGGGGAGGCTGCAATGGGAAGAAAGCAAAGGTTAAAGGTGCTTTAAACGAAGGCGGAGTTGGGGTCGGGGAGGCGGCTTAGTAAGGACACTTGCCGTCAAGCCTACTGACCCAGGGGAGAGTGCTTATTGATAAGCCTGGACACCTGAGCCCCACAGACCCACGTGACAGAGGGAAAGAACAAACTCCGGCAAGTTGTATGTGGTGGCCCACACCTTTAGTCCCAGCACTCAGAAGGCAGAGGCAGGCGGGTCTCTGAGTTTAAAGCTAGCCTGGTCTACAGAATGAGTTCCAGGACAGCCAGGACTACATAGTGCAAGCTTGTCTAGAGGAAAGAAAAAAAAAAAAAAATCAACAACAAAGAAAATTTAATTAAATTTTAGAAAAATGCTGAGTGTAGTACATACTTTTAATCCCAGAACTCATGAGGCAAAGGTAGGCAGATTCTATGAGTTTGAGGCTAGCCTAATCTACATAGCCAATTCTAGACTCCTCAGGGCTACATAATAAGACCCTGCCTCAAAATTAATTCATTAACTAACAAATTAATTAAAAGTTAGTGGGTATGGTGATCTATGTGTACAATAATCCTACTATCTGGAAGGTGGGGGCAGAAAATCAGGAGTTAAAGGCCAGCCTCAGCTACATAGTGAATTTGAGGCCCGCCTGGGCTACATAAGACCCTGTGTCAATAACAAGCATGAGGGGGCTGGGGAGACAGCCTGGTCAGTTACATGTGGGGGTAGGGAGACAGCCTGGTCAGTAGCATGCAGGACTGGGGAGACAGCCTGGTCAGTAACATGTGGGGCTGGGGAGACAGCCTGGTCAGTAGCATGCAGGACTGGGGAGACAGCCTGGTCAGTAACATGTGGGACTGGGGAGACAGCCTGGTCAGTAGCATGTGGGACTGGGGAGACAGCCTGGTCAGTTACATGCAGGGCTGGGGAGACAGCCTGGTCAGTAGCATGTGGGGCTGGGGAGACAGCCTGGTCAGTAACATGTGGGGCTGGGGAGACAGCCTGGTCAGTAGCATGCAGGACTGGGGAGACAGCCTGGTCAGTAACATGTGGGACTGGGGAGACAGCCTGGTCAGTAGCATGTGGGACTGGGGAGACAGCCTGGTCAGTTACATGCAGGGCTGGGGAGACAGCCTGGTCAGTAACATGTGGGACTGGGGAGACAGCCTGGTCAGTAACATGTGGGACTGGGGAGACAACCTGGTCAGTAACATGTGGGACTGGGGAGACAGCCTGGTCAGTTACATGCAGGGCTGGGGAGACAGCCTGGTCAGTAACATGTGGGACTGGGGAGACAACCTGGTCAGTAGCATGCAGGGCTGGGGAGACAGCCTGGTCAGTTACATGTGGGACTGGGGAGACAGCCTGGTCAGTTACATGCAGGGCTGGGGAGACAGCCTGGTCAGTAACATGTGGGGCTGGGGAGACAGCCTGGTCAGTAACATGTGGGGCTGGGGAGACAGCCTGGTCAGTAACATGTGGGGCTGGGGAGACAACCTGGTCAGTAGCATGTGGGGCTGGGGAGACAACCTGGTCAGTAACATGTGGGGCTGGGGAGACAACCTGGTCAGTAACATGTGGGGCTGGGGAGACAGCCTGGTCAGTAACATGTGGGGCTGGGGAGACAGCCTGGTCAGTAGCATGTGGGGCTGGGGAGACAGCCTGGTCAGTAACATGTGGGGCTGGGGAGACAGCCTGGTCAGTTACATGCAGGGCTGGGGAGACAGCCTGGTCAGTAGCATGTGGGGCTGGGGAGACAGCCTGGTCAGTAACATGTGGGGCTGGGGAGACAACCTGGTCAGTAACATGTGGGGCTGGGGAGACAGCCTGGTCAGTAACATGTGGGGCTGGGGAGACAGCCTGGTCAGTTACATGTGGGGGTAGGGAGACAACCTGGTCAGTAACATGTGGGGCTGGGGAGACAGCCTGGTCAGTAACATGTGGGGGTAGGGAGACAGCCTGGTCAGTAGCATGTGGGACTGGGGAGACAGCCTGGTCAGTAGCATGCAGGGCTGGGGAGACAGCCTGGTCAGTAACATGCAGGGCTGGGGAGACAGCCTGGTCAGTAACATGTGGGGCTGGGGAGACAGCCTGGTCAGTAGCATGTGGGGCTGGGGAGACAGCCTGGTCAGTTACATGTGGGGCTGGGGAGACAGCCTGGTCAGTAACATGTGGGACTGGGGAGACAGCCTGGTCAGTAGCATGCAGGGCTGGGGAGACAGCCTGGTCAGTAGCATGTGGGACTGGGGAGACAGCCTGGTCAGTAACATGTGGAACTGGGGAGACAGCCTGGTCAGTTACATGCAGGGCTGGGGAGACAGCCTGGTCAGTAACATGTGGGACTGGGGAGACAGCCTGGTCAGTAACATGTGGGACTGGGGAGACAGCCTGGTCAGTAACATGTGGAACTGGGGAGACAGCCTGGTCAGTAGCATGCAGGGCTGGGGAGACAGCCTGGTCAGTAGCATGCAGGGCTGGGGAGACAGCCTGGTCAGTAGCATGCAGGGCTGGGGAGACAGCCTGGTCAGTAGCATGCGGGGCTGGGGAGACAGCCTGGTCAGTAGCATGCTTGCTGCTCAAGCCTGAGGCCCTGAGTGCACTCTTAGAGCCCAAGTAAAAAGCCTGGCTGTGGTGGATGGGCTTACAACCCTGGTTCTGGGGAGGTGGAGGCAGCCAGTCCTGTCTGCCAAGACTCACTGGCCACACAGCCTAGCTGAGACTAGTGGGAGACGCAGTCTCCAAAAAACCAATGTCCTGCTGAGGAGTGACACCCACGGCGGATGCACACATCTACATGTACGGACGTGCACATGCACACGCATTAAGGAAAAACTAAAATCCATAGAGCGCGGTGGAAGAGAGGCAGGAACTACCGTATGGCGGACACAGGCTTGCCCGCGCCCTGCTGTGGAGGTGCTGACCTTCCCCTGCTGGGCAACCTGCCAACCTGCAAGGAGCTCACCTCACTGCACAGCCGAGGCCAGCCTGGCAAGAGCTCACGAGCTTGAGCAACGGGAGCCCCGCCAAGCCCGTGAGCAGAAGCCAGTGTCACTCCCCACATGTCCTACGGAGTCTTCACAAACAGCTCGTGACTGAGAAGAACAAGAGCCCCTCCACAAACTCTCTGGGCATGGCCTGTGGAGAGGGCTTGCAGAGTGCCTGAGAACGCTGCTCAGCCTGGCTGAGCCTCAGTTTCCTCGACTTGGCAATGGCTCCACAGCACACACACGTGACGGTAAAAGAGATAAAGTCCCATCGGGCCGGCTCTTTGCTCTCCATGGGGATAGGCTTGTTCTCCTAGCAGGGACCATGCTCCTGCAGTAGTTCTAGTACAGTACAGAAGGACCTGTGCCCTAAACCACTCTGACCTGCTGCCCTGGGACACAGGGCGGACAGAGAGGAGGCTGCCCAGCACGACATGGCAGTCTCTGTGCTGAAGAGCCAGAGAAGGGATTTCAGAAAGGCTAAAGCAACAGAGAACTGCTGAGCCAAGTTCCAAAGAAAGCTCTACAGAAAGAAAGTTCCAGAAATCCACACGGATGTTCCTTTGAGACTCTGGCCAATACGAAAATCTGTGTGCACACATGGTGAAAGCCCATGAAGATTAAAAAAAAAAAAAAAAAAAAGTGAGGAGGAGCTGAGTTCTCAGGGCTGCTCAGGGCTCCGATCCCACACTAGAAAGATACAATGTCCTGCTTACTCAGGGCATCCCACAGACACCTGAAAAAGTCTTGATCCTGGGGCAGGGGAAGCTGTCAAGTGATCCCCAGAGCAAAGACCACACTAACAAAACTAAAAAGTAGGACTTGAGGGGCTGGAGAGATGCCAGCATAGTTAAGGGCACGTGTATAAACGCCAAGACCAGACCTGGAGTTCCAGCACCCAGGCTAGTATCCCTACATACACACTTGTAACCCCAGCTCTGAGGGTGGCAGAGACAGGCAGGAGGGTCTCTGGGGCTTGCTGGTTTCCAGTGAAAGTTTAGGGAGACACTCTGCTTCAAAAGAATAGGCAAAACGGTTGAAGGCGGCACCTGACACCCCTTCTGGCCTTGACTCCAGAAGAAGAGGAAGAGAGAACTTAAAAGAGTCACAACCTGGGGCTGGAGAGATGGCTCCGTGGTTAAGAGCACTGACTGCTCTTCCAGAGGTCCTGAGTTCAATTCCCAGAAACCACATGGTGGCTCACAACCATCTGTAATAGGATCTGATGCCCTTTTCTGGTGTGTCTGAAGGCAGATACAGTGTACTCATATACATAAAATAAATAAATAAATCTTAAAAAAAAAAAAAAAAAAGGAGTCACAACCTTGCCTTCAGAACAAAGCCCAGCATTCTTTAAAGGCCACAGGATTCGACTCAGTGTGTCATTACACACCTGTAATACTATCATTCAAGAGGCTGAGGTGCACAGATCCCGAGTTCAAGGCCAGCCTAATCTACAGAGCAATACTGTTTCAAACAAACAGGCAAAGCCCACAAGAGAGAGCAAATGAGACGGCTCTGTGGGAAGTGTGCCTGCTCTACCCTGACGACCTAACTTCCATGTCTCCAACCCACATGGTAAAAGGAGAGAACTAACCCAGCAGGTCCCTTGACCTCCACACCTGAACACACACTCACACTAAATTCATAATAATTTGGTTTTTAGAGATATACAAAATCTAGATCCTAAACAAAGCCCCCACAACGGCGAGGTGAGGTAACTGACGATGGCTAGCAGTCCATCAAATCCTCTGCTGAGCACTGCTTGAGAGCCAGTAACTTCAGCACCTCCAGGTCAAGGCAGGAGGATCAGAGTTCAAGACCAGCTTTTACTACACAGGAAGTTCGAAGACAAACTGGGCTACAAACTGGGGAGGAGGGGGAGAGAATAAAACAATATGGATAGTTATATTCAAGTACATAAGGAAAAGCATGTGCTGTGAACTGGGAAACTAGCTCAGCGGTAAGAACACTTGCTCTTCTTGCAGGACTGTGCTTCAGTTCCCAGCATCCACACAGTGACTCACAACCTCCCTGAGCCCTGTCCCAGTGACGCTGATGCCCTCTTCTGACCTCTCTTCCTGACGTCTCCACACTGCAGGAATATGATGCACATACACGAATACAGGAAAAACACTCACATTCATGACAGGAATCTTCGTTAGAACACACAGGGTACAAAAATAAAACAGCTCCTCTGGATATGAAAGGTGTCCTTCGTGGTGGCAGAGAACCTAAAGAGCTTTGGGATTAGCCACACTGTGGCTCCCACAGCGGCACCACACCCACTGCCTGACCAGAGCAGGAGCCGTCACAACCACCTCAAGCAATTCTCCTTTGTAAGATCAAGTCCCAGCGGCCCACTACCAGCTACCTCCCCACCAAACAGCCCCAGTATGTTTTTCTACAGGCTGTCCCGGGACCTGCCAAACCCCACAAGAGAACTGAAAAGAAAATTATAAAGACTAAAAATGAAAATGAGGGAGCTGGAGAGATGGCTCAGTGGGTAAAAGTGCTTGCTGCTCAAGCAACCCCACCCCAGGAGGACACAGCCTAGATCCCCCGGAAAAATGCCGGCATGGCACTGGCTGGGAACCCAAGCATGGTGGACAATGGAAAGAGGTGAACCCCTGGGGCTTCCTAGCCACCAGCCTGGCTCCAGGTCCTGACTCAAGGGAATAACGTATAAAGGGACAAACATCCTCCTCTGGACAACACACAAGTATACGCATGCGCGTGCACGCACACACACGCACACACGCACGCACGCACACACACACACACACAAAGAGAGAGAGAGAGAGAACTGTGCCTAAACATGCAACTATAACAACATAATTAAATAAGGATTTTTAAAATGATAACAGCAAGGCAGGCATAATGGCGCACGTCTTTAACCCCAGCACTCAGGAGGCAGAGGCAGGTGAATCCCTGAGTTTGAGGCCAGCCTGGTCTACATGAGGAAAAACGAGCCTCAATAGTCAATAATCAGTGAGACCTGTGCTCTGTCAGACATCCTAACACACACTTTACTAGAGAACCAGGAAAAAAAAAGTGAAGAAACAGCTGAAAACATTTCAAAGTACAAACAAAACCATAAACTCACAGAGCCAAGAAGCTCAACAAATGCCAAGCAGATCACACACAAAGGCACGGAGGGAAATCACAAAGGGAGAATCTTACAAGCAATCCGAGAGAACGAACCCTGCCCAGCATCACTCAAATTTGCCATGGCTGCAGACATCAGAAGCCATACAAGCTGCAGCATAATGGAACGTATCTGTCAAACACCGCCAGGCGGCTGTCAACTCAAAATTATATCCGATGAAGCTGTCTCTCAAAAGTGAATACAAACGGAGGCAAAGAGCTGTGGAGGGAGTGAGGAATTTGTCAACAGAACACAGTAGAATCTGGCCTGGTGGCTCAGGTCTGTTAGTAATCACAGCCATTCAAAGCTGAGGCAGGAGAATCACAAGTTCAAGGCCTTCCTGGGAAAAAGAGAGAGAGAGACCCTGTCTCATAAGAAAAAGTTAAAAATTAATAATACTTTTTAAAGAGCTGGAAAAATAGCGCAAGGGCTCAGTGCTCACCTAGCACTTTAGGACCTAAGATCAGGCTCCACTACGGGAGGGAAAAAGCGAAAGCAGATTTTCAAACAGGCCGGGCATCTTTAATCTCAGAACTCCTGAGCACAGGCAGGGGGATCCGAGTTCAATCAAGGCCAGCCTGGTCTGCATAGGGAATCCCAGACAAAAACAAAAACTAACAAACAAAAAATGTCAGGTGAAAAGCTGAGGAGCTGGTCCCTTGAGAAGAAACTTCAGGCCAAGCAGGGTGATGCCCTATTCCAGAAAAGTTAAAACGGCGACCTTGAGACCAAACCGCAAGGCCACAGTGGCTAGGGAGAGAAAGCCGGCCCACTCAGGCAAAGCCCAGACTCCTCAGGAGAACTAGCATGCTCCTGACCAGCTGTGTTTTAAGCCTCTGAAGGCATGAGAGGGGGTGCTCAGCCATTAAAACCATGAAGGAAAAGAAAAAGACTCATTACTGTCACCAAATCAGTTGGTGACAATAAACAGTTGGGAGCTTTGCAATACTGTGCAGGTGCTGTCAGGTCCCTGGGAGCCGCTGAACACAGGAGAGGGTGGGTGACCCCTGCAATCACCACGTGAGAAAACTGAGCTGGGGGCCTCTCTGGTCATCCTCAGTGGGGTCATGAGGGGAGACAGAGTGGGTTTCCTGAGCACTAAGCAGACAACTGTCACTGCTACCTCCATGAACGTGCAAATCTCCCAAGTCTGTACTGATGATTTCAGGAAGACCTGGGGCTGGAGAGGAGGCTCAGCGGTTAAGGGCACTTCGTGGCTCCTGCTGAAGACCTGGCTTTGGCTCCCAGCACCTACACGCTCATTCTTAACACCAGTAACTCCACTCCCAGGGGACCTGGTGCCTTCTCTTGGCCTCTGCACACTCCTGAACACACAGTCTACACATAAACTCGTTCAGACTCAGATGAAAAAATAATGAAATTTTTAAAAAGCAGCAGAAGCAAAAGTCAGAACATTGGGGTGGAGAGATCTTCCACATGCGCAGAAAGAGCACAAGGTTACAGACTAACACAGAGGGTCAGAAATCCACAGGCTTGCAAAGTTTACAGGAAAGTCAAGGCCAGTCCTCAGCTCTAATAGATGCAACTAGTTTTCACTTAACAAATAGATTTTTTCCTTATCAAGTAATATTCTAAACTGATCAGCCAGAATTTAAATAAATTGATACCTTTAAAAGGAGGAGGAAAAGAGAAAAAGAAAGAGCCGGCCAGGTGCTGTCCTACGTGCTTCAACTCAGACATCAGAAGGTGGAGGCAGGAGGATTGAGAATTGGAGGCCCACTTGGACTATAAAATAAAAACAGTCTCAGAAAGCCAATCAATGGAGGACGGTGGCTCACAAGGTCCCACTCTACCTCAGAATCTGCAGGCTGCCATCAGCTGCCAGGGGATGGAAAGTCATTTTATTTCAAACCCTTACACACCCTACACCATTGTGCATTAGGCAACATTAATTGGTCTCAAAGGATGGTAGACAGATAGACAGGCAGATGGACAGATAGACAGACAGACAGATAAAATCATGTTGGGAGGGGGATGCTCCGGGGGGGAACTAGGGTGAGTTAGATAGGGGAGTGAGGGTAGATTTGATCACAATAAAAGGGCATTTGTATAAAAAATAATTTTTAAATATATTTATTTTATTTTGTGTGCATTGGTGTTTTGTCAGGTCCCCTGAAAGTGAAGTGACAGACAGTTGTGAGCTGCCATGTGAAGGCTGGGAACTGAACTTGAGTTGTCTGGAACAGCAGTTAGTGCTCTTAACTTTGAAGCCATTTATTTTCTCCAGTCCCAATAATTGTTCTTTAAAAAGCAATTTTTTTTTTTTTTAAGAAAAAGATCAAGGGGCTGGAGAGATGGCTGAGTGGTTAAGAACACTGACTGCTCTTCCAGAGGTCCTGATTTCAAATCCCAGCAACCACATGGTGGCTCACAACAACCAGTAATGAGATCTGATGCCCTCTCCTGGTGTGTCTGAAGACAGCTGCAGTGTACTTATGTATAATAATAAATCTTTGGGCTGAAGCAAGCAGGGCTGACCAGAGCGAGCAGGGTTTACCAGAGTGAGCAGAGATCCTAAAATTCAATTCCCAACCAATAACTACATGAAGGCTCACAACCATCTACAGCTACAGTGTACTCATATACATAAAATAAATAAATAAATCTGTTTTTAAAAAAGGAAAAGAGAAGAAAGGGTGAACAACAGAAACTGTGTAAGCAGGAGGAAAATGATACCTGATGCAAACCTGGATCCACTGGACAGGAAGCCAGAAAGGCCCCAGGCTGGTGAGCCACAGCTTCTCCAGCTGCCGTTCGTTGGTTTGGTTTGGTTTGGTTTGGTTTGGTTTTCCAAACAGGGTTTCTCTGTGTAGCCCTGGCTGTCCTAGAACTGGCTCTGTAGACCAGGCTGGCCTCAAAGGCATGTACTGAAACTATCATGTGGGGTTTTGTTTTTTTTTTAATCTGTGTTATTTGAAACAAGGTCTAGCTTTGTAGCTAAGCCTGGCTTTGAACTATCTATCCACTCTCTATCCTTAGCTTCTTGAATACTGGTATTATGACACACCTGGCTTACATCACGCATCTCAATCAATCAATCAATAAATAACAGAAAGGAAACTTTAAAATTAGTACCAAAATTAGTAATTTTTATGTTTCCGGAAATTAACCAAAAAAGAAAAGTTTTAAAGGACTTTTAATCGAATCACTAGCACTCGGGAAGCAGAGGCAACAGTTTTTTTAAGCCAGCCTGGTCTACATAGTGAGTTCCAAGGCAGTGAGATTCCTGGTACAGGAGTTACAAACAGTTGTGAACCAGCTTGTGGGGTCTGTGGGACTCAAACCCAGGTCCCCTGGA
The DNA here is from genome assembly GCF_000001635.26 of Mus musculus. Lineage (NCBI taxonomy): Eukaryota > Metazoa > Chordata > Mammalia > Rodentia > Muridae > Mus > Mus musculus. The sequence goes on from NT_166299.2 coordinate 2,508,340, forward strand.
AGAGCAACAAGTGTTCTTACCTACAGAACCATCTCCCCAGCCCCACATACAACATTTTGAGAATAAAATACAAAAACAAGAATTACTGGCATCTGGCTGTGGTCCTAGCTATTCAAGCTACTAGAATGACACCCTGAGCCCAGGAGTCTGAAGCCAGCCCCAGCAATGAGGCAAAACCACGTCTCTTAGGGAACAAAACAGCCTGGTGTGCTAGCACAGAACACCTATAATCCCGGCTCTCAGGAGGCAGAGACAGGAAGATTGCCAGTCTGGTCTACATAGCAAGTTTCAGGCAACCTGACTTACATAGTGAGACTCGGAAAAACAGGTAGGAGGGGACGGGAGGGATGGGGAGGGGAGGGGAGGGGAGGGGAGGGGAGGGGAGGGGAGGGGAGGAAGGAAGGAAGGAAGGAAGGAAGGAAGGAAGGAAGGAAAACGAATGAACCAACCAGCCAGCCATGATGGAGCACATCTTTGACCCCAGCACTCTCTGGAAGGCAGAAGCAGTTGGCTCTCTGTCAGTCTGACCCTAGCCTGGTCTACATAGTAAGTTCCAGGATAGCTACGGCTGTGCAGAAAGACCCTGCCTAAAAACAAAATAAAATAAAAACAAACCCCAACCAACCAAAAAACTCAGCAAAAAATAAATAAAAAATGAGTTTTCTCAACTTGATAAAAAGGGAACCTACAAAAACCCTACAGCAAACATCACACTTGAGCATAGAGGACCACAGGCAATCAATCCCTCAGGATCAGTCATGGCAAGGAATGGCCACTCTCACCAACAGTTTGAGCATCACTCTTTGAGTTCTAGCAACAAAATAAAAAATAAATAATAAAAGAGCCAGGCGTGGTGGCACACACCTTTAATCCCAGCATTTGGGAGGCAGAGGCAGGTGGATTTCTGATTTCGAGGCCAGCCTGGTCTACAGAGTGAGTTCCAGGACAGCCAGGGGCTACACAGAGAAACCCTGTCTCGAAAAATATAAATAAAACAAAATTAATTAATTAATTAATTAATTTAAAAAGGAGCTGGATATAGTAATGAGAAAGAGAAGCTGGGAGGGAGAAGAAGAGGAAGGAGGGGAATAAGAGGGAGGGGAAGAGGAGGAAGGGGAAGAGGAGGAGAGGAAGAGGAGGAGAGGAAGAGGAGGAAGGAGAGGAGGGGGGAGGGAGAGGAGGAAGAAGGGAGAGGAGAGAGGGGAAGAGGAGGAGAGGAAGAGGAGGAAGGAGAGGAGGGGGAAGGGAGAGGAGGGAGAGGAAGAAGAAGGCGGGAGGAGAAGAAGGAGGAGGGAGTTTAAACTGGAAGGGTAAAGGCAAAGCCGTCTTTCTTTGCAGATGACAAAATCATGTACAGAGAAACCATAAAGAATCTACAAAACGCTACTGAAATGAAAACCAGGTCTGACGACGTTGTGGATACATGACCAATCCACAAACCCATAATTTCATTTACCCACTAGCATTAAATAACTAGAAAGAACTGGAAGCTGGACGAGGCAGCACGCCCCTGCCATCCTAGCACTTGGGAGTGGAGCATGGTGATCCTGAGTCTGAGCCTGACTTCGCATCCCCACCACCATGTAGCCAACGAACCTGTAACTTGGACTACAGCTGGGTATGCAGAGGCAGGGCACTCCAGGAGCTTACTAGCCAGCCAGCCTCGCTAAAAGACAAAGCACACAAACAGCGAGCTCCAGGTTCAGTGAGAAATCTTGGCTCAAGGGTACATGACAGGGTATGATCAGAACATCAGGTCCTCTCCACATGCACATATCCAGGTATGCACATGTGCATACACAAATATAGGCATGCATGTGTACATTCACAAATGTAAGCATGCACACGTACACACATGAATATCGGCATGCCACACCACACACGAAGAAGATTAATACAATCACAGCAGGGGTTAGAGAGATGGCACTGTGGTTAAGAGAGCTCTCTGCTCCTCCTGAGGACCTGAGCAGTTGGCAGCTCACAACCACTTCTAAATCCAATTCCAGGGGATCCGACACCCTCTCCTGGCCTCTGTGGGCGCCTGCACACAAATGCACACAGACACATACACACACATAAGTCCTGGCTAGTCATGGCAGTGCACACCTTTAATCCCGGTACTTAGGAGATAGAGGCAAGCAGCTAGCTCACTGTGAGTTAAGAGGAAAGAATGGCCTATATAGAGTTCCTTGACAGCCATAGCTACATAGTGAGACCCTGTCTGTTGGCATTTGGTCTAGGCTCTGCCCCATAGTTACCTGGCAATAGCCAGGTGTGCCTGACTCACTATAAAAGGGGCTGCTTGCCCCTCCTCTCCCTCTTGTTCCTCTTGCTCCCTAACCCCCTCCCCCTCCCCCTCTCTCCACATGCTCCTCCGTTTTCCCCCACACCCTCCTTCCTTCCTCCCTCCCTCCTTCTCCCTCTCCCTCCTTCTCTCTCTCTCTCTCTCTCTCTCTCTCTCTCTCTCTCTCTCTCTCTCTCTCTCTCTCTCTCTGCCTTTTTCTCTACTACCCTCTCAACTCCCCTCCTCATATCCTAAATAAACTCTATGGCTGGTCCCTCAGGGGAAAAGGATGCCTCAACATGGGCCCGCAGAGACACCCCCTTCCTCCACACCTGACTGTACCCCCACCATATTCCTTCTCCCCTTATCTTCTTATAAAACACAACACTGTCTAAAAAAAGAAGAAAAAAAAATAAACGTTCCCAGCAGCCAAATGGTGGATCTAAGGCCCTCTCCTGACCTCCAAGGGCACCAGGCACACATGTGACTAAACATGCAGATAAAACATTTATACACATAAAATAAAATAAGGGCTGGAGAGATGACTCAGAAGTTAAGAGCACTAACTGCTCTTCCACAGGTCCTGAGTTCAATTCCCAGCAACCACATGGTGGCTCACAACCATCTGTAATGGGATCCCATACCATGTTCTGGTGTGTCTGAAGACAGCTACAGTGTACATAAAATAAATAAATAAATCTTTTAAAAATACGTAAAATAAAATAAATCTAAAAAACATTTACTAAAAGGAAAATATCTTAAAAATTTAAAAACATAGTTACAGCGATTAAAACAGTTACCAGTAAGAGGAGGCTTAAAGATACACAGAACAGAGTCCAAAAACTGACCTCTGCATGCTTCAAACTACTGGATTCTCAACAATGTTAGTGCTAGCTTAAGGGAGAGGGGGCAACCGTATCAACAAATGGCACTGAAACAAGAATAGCTACAGGGCACAAAAGGCATCCTAACACAACGACACATAAAATAGAGGCTCACTGTTAGTCAGCACAGGTATGTAATAAAGCCTTGGAGCAACCCCACCACACGATCATTAGAGGCAAAGTGACATGCAATACCACAGCTGGTGCGAGCATGCAACAACCAAAACTCTCAGATACCGTTGGGGGAGGAAAGATAGACAAGACAGACAACACAGCATTGCCAAAGAAAACACACTGACCACATGACCTAGCAAGTTCACTAATGCGATTTTACCAAAACCATAAAAATGACCTTACACACTGGAAATGAGTGTTCATAGCCTTAAACTGGAATCAGGACTGTGGGGAACACATCCTTCAATGACCACCAGCCAAGATGTGTGCCTTCTGTGTTCCCTCGCCTAGAGGATGGGTGGAGTCTGTGACTTGCTTCTGCCTAGAGTGCCAAAGAAGGTGGGTTGCAGGAAATTATATTAATGTGCACAAGGTACAAGACTATGATGTCCATCTAAGGGCCAAACCTTTTCTGCTAGCACCCTAAAGGCAGAGGCAGGCAGATCTCTGGGACTTTAAGCCAGCCTGATCTACATAGCAAGTTCCAGAACAACCAGGGCTACATAACAGAGAGACCTTTCTAAACAAACAAACAAACAAGCTAAGCAAGCAAGCAAATAAATGGAATGAAATTTTTATTGTTTTTAGCCTGCCAAATTTATAGTAATACTGTTGTGGAGCAATAGAGAACTAATACAACCCAAATGCCCATCAATTAGTGTGCACGTCAACTGTAACGCTCTACTCCTTAGTAATAAGTAGGGGGGGGGGGGGAGCGAGAGCGAGCGAGCTCAAAGGTTAAAAGCACATCTTGTTCTTACAGAGGACCCAGAATTTGTTCCCGTCACCCAGGTAAGTAGCTCACCACCATCTGTAACTCCAGCTCCTGAGGAATCTGCAGCCCTAGACTGCACAGGCGCCTGCACTCACGCACACGCACACGCGCACAAACAGAATTTAAAGACTAAAACTTGGGAGGCAGAGGCAGGAGAATCTCTGTGAGTTCAAGGCCAGTCTGCTCTCTACAGAGTGATTTCCAGGACAGCCAGGAATATGTACAGTGACTTTATCTCAAAAAATAAGATTTAAAAAAACAAAACAAAACAAAAAAAACCCTAGTCATGTGGGTGGTGACACAAACCTTTAATCCCAGAACTCAAAAGGCAGAGAGGTAAGCAGATCTCAGAGTTCGAGGCCAGCCTGGTCTACAGAGTGAGTTCAAGGACAGCCAGGGCTACACAAATCCTGTCTCAAAAAAAAGGGGGCTGGTGAGATGGCTCAGTTGGTAAGAGTACCCGACTGCTCTTCTGAAGGTCCGGAGTTCAAATCCCAGCAACCACATGGTGGCTCACAACCATCCATAACAAGATCTGACTCCCTCTTCTGGAGTGTCTAAAGACAGCTACAGTGTACTTTACATATAATAAATAAATAAATTTTAAAAAAAAAGACCCTAAGGAATGGAATGCCCCAATGAGGACATTCCATACAGTGGAATCCAAGGATCCACACTGTGGCAGAGAGTACCAACTCCCACAAGTTGTCCTCTGATGGCTACGTGTGCCATGGCACATGTGCACAAACATACACCACATACAAACAAATACATGTATTTTTAAAGTATTGAATTACAGAGAAAAAGTATGGAAATTTTCACAAACACCACTGTAACCAAAAAATGCCTAAAAGAATAGGTGATGGGGGCTGGAGAGATGGCTCAGTTGTTAAGAGGACTCACTGCTCTTCCATAGGACCTGAGTTCAATTCCCAGCACCCACATAGTGGCTCACAACCATCTGTAATGGGATCCGATGCCCTCTTCTGGTATTTCTGAAGACAGCGAGTACAGGGAACTCAGATACATAAAATAAATAGATCTTAAAAAAAAGGGTTATAAATGACTCATGAGAAATTATAGGAAAGACTAATATTGCCCACAGTGATAGCAGCCAACAGCAGAGGCTCACCTGGAAGGAGCAGAACATTGAGGGATATATAATTGTTTTTATCTTGATCCTGGTAATGGTAACATAGACACATTGCAATTTCTCAAAACTCATTAAACACACCACACTATTAAAATTCTACAGTAAAGTTTAAGGAACACAGGACTTTGTCCTCTGGTAAAATATTGAATCTAAAGTAGCACTTGCAAGGTAACAAAGAAGCTGCTCGGTCAGAAAATTACCTTACATAAAGATATGGAAGTCTGGGCTGGTGAGATGGCTCAGTGGGTAAGAGCACCTGACTGCTCTTCCGAAGGTCCAGAGTTCAAATCCCAGCAACCACATGGTGGCTCACAACCATCTGTAGCAAGATCTGACGCCCTCTTCTGAAGACAGCTACAGTGTACTTACATATAATAATAAATAAATAAATCAAAAAAAAAAAAAGATATGGAAGTCACCACCTTAACCAAGCAACCAAACTTAGCCACAACCACAAAAGACTGCCATGTGACTGCAGATACGTGTCGCTGAGGACACAATGATGCCCGGATGACATGCTCGCAAGAAAGAGTTAACTTCATCTATACACGTGAAATCACATCTAAAGGGAGCTGGAGAGATGGCTCAGTGGTTACTGAGTACTGAGTACTGGCTGCTCTTCAACTCCTGGCACCAGCAGGCAGCTCCTAACTGTCTGCAGCTCCAGATCCAGGGGATCCTGCACCCTCACATAGACATACAGGTAGGCACATAAAATATAATAAATAAACAGGGAAAACATCTGAAAAACAAAGACAGAAAACATGCTATAGACACTTCCTCCGCAGCCCATCGATGGCCTCCAAGGCCGATGTGCAAGGGCTCCATCCTGAGCCCTGCTGTTTGACCTCTGGCAGTGCTAGGGACAGAACCCAGAGCCTGCACATTCTGGGTGGGTGAACAATGTGCCGCTTACCAATGGCTTTTTTTTTTTAAAGCAGTCTCCCTAGGTAGCTCAGACTTAAGGTTTTTCAATTTGTGGGGGTTTATTACATTTATTTATCTATCTGTGTGTCCGGGGGCGGGGGTGACGTGTCAGAGGACAACTTGCAAGAACTGGTTCTCTCCTTCCATCGTGTGGGTTCCGAGATCTTCAAGCTTGGTGGCAAGCATCAGGCTGACGTAGAACTCAACATCGTTGCCTCAGGATACGAAGCAGGAGGATATGAAACAATGGAATTCTAAAAGCTGTCTTTTTTTATTCAAGACAGAGATCTTCCAGCATAAACACTGGCACTTGTCATGGGCATTTGTGGCATCTTTTGAAATTTCAAGAGAAATTACATCAAAATAATGAAAAGAACAACTTCACTAGAGTAGTGGTCTACATAAAAAAACAAAAAAACAAAACAAAACAAAAAGCCAAAGCACCACACAGCAAGTGCTGAGCTGGGATTAAGGAGAGCCTTGCATCCATCTGAGAGTCCTCGGGTCCAGACTTCCTTAATGGAGAACAGTGTGCAGCACCTTGTCTCAGGTACTGTGAGTTCTTTCACATAAAGCAACCCACCAAGTCTTCAGAGGCACCCTATGAGGCAGGCGCCAATCTTCTCCTACTTTATAGATTCAGAAATAGATTAAAAAGTTAAGTAAACTGGCCAGATCTCACAGCTAAACATACACTAAGAACACCCATACACACAGACTGAATATCCACACACATAAATAAAGAGCAACTGAAGATCACACCTTACTGACCTCTGGCCTGATTCTGAAATAGACAGCTTGACCTCTGGCACACGAGCGTGCGCATACACACACACACACACACACACACACACACACACACACACACGCCAGGGAGGTAGACTTTAGCACCTTATTCTTTCTCTCAGGGGAAAAGGGTTCGTTCGTGCACATGCACACACGTACACACACACACACACACACACACACACACACACATGCGCCAGGGAGGTAGACTTTAGCACCTTATTCTTTCTCTCAGGGGAAAAGGGTTCGTTCGTGCACATGCACACACGTACACACACACACACACACACACACACACACACACACACACCAGGGAGGTAGACTTTAGCACCTTATTCTTTCTCTCAGGGGAAAAGGGTTCGTTCGTGCACATGCACACACGTACACACGCACACACACACACACACACCAGGGAGGTAGACTTTAGCACCTTATTCTTTCTCTCAGGGGAAAAGGGTTCGTTCGTGCACAGGCACACACGTACACACACACACACACACACACACACACACACATGACAGGGAGGCAGACTTTAGCACCTTATTCTGTCTCTCAGGGGAAAAGGGTTCGTTCGTGCACAGGCACACACGTACACACACACACACACACACACACACACACACACATGACAGGGAGGCAGACTTTAGCACCTTATTCTGTCTCTCAGGGGAAAAGGGTTCGTTCGTGCACAGGCACACACACAGGCACACACACACACACACACCACAGGGAGGCAGACTTTAGCACCTTATTCTGTCTCTCAGGGGAAGAGGGTTCTTCCCTCATCACTAGGAAACAGACATGATACCATGAACTTTCTGAGACACAAAATACTGCTCCAGCCCTTTAAGTCTATAAACCATGCAGCCATGCTCAGGGAATTAATTATCCAACAGCCTTTAGTACCACTCTGCTCAAATGAAGAAATGTCAGGCAAATGGAGGAAGCACTCGGGAAATGCAGACTCAGAGTGGGATAGAGCGGTGGGGTGGTTCAGTGGTTAAGAGCATGTAAGAGCTCAGTTCCCAGCACCCACATCTGCAACTCACAAGTACCTGTCTCTCCAGCCCCAGAAACGACACTGAAGTCACCTGCACTCATGTGTCCACACCCACACATGGACACACACGCGCACATGATAAAATAAGTAAGTAAAGGAAAAATGGTCTCACTCCCACACTCTACCTGCTAGAAGAGGAAAGAAAACACTTGCCGCATGGGTCTGATAACCTGACCACGATTCCGGAACCCACATCAAGGTTGAAGGAGAGCACCAACTCTGTAGAGTTGTCCTTTGACCTCCACACAAGCATTGTGGAACACTCATGCCTGCACCTACACACACATCACACACACACACTCACACAATAAAATTTGAATTCGAAGAAAAAACATTGTGCCAGGCAGTGGTGGCACACACCTTTAATCCCAGCACTTGGGAGGCAGAGGCAGGCGGATTTCTGATTTCGAGGCCAGCCTGGTCTACAGAGTGAGTTCCAGGACAGCCAGGGCTACACAGAGAAACCCTGTCTTGGAAAAAAAAAAAAAAAAAAAAAAAGGCTGTGTCGCCAGGCATGGCGGCATGGGGCCCGGCAGCCACTGCGCCTCTGCTACTTGGGAGCCGCGGACTCCCTCTGTGGTACTGTGTACAGCAAATGTTTGCCTCCCAGATGGAGAGGGAGCTCAAAGTGACCCAGGTTCTCAAAGAAGTTTCCTCGAGCCACAGCTATTCAAGTCACAGACATCTCAGGAGGCTGCGGGGCAATGTATGAAGTTAAAATCGAATCAGAAAAATTTAAAGAGGACTGTCCAGCAGCACCAGATGGTCAATCAGGCACTAAAAGAAGAGATCAAGGGCACTCGCGGCCTTCGGACAGTCACCTCTGTCCCCAAGTGCTGACAGCTGATTCCTCACGCTTAAAACATGGAGTGCACTTCACTCAGCAGTATTTTAGAAAATCCCTGCCCACCTACAAAAATATCTATTTTTTGTTCATAGACATTTCTATATTATAATTATGGGAGATATGTTGTCTATTTAGAGTTAATTAAAGTTCACAGGTGCCTCTTGCTGAGAGAAGAAGGAAGGAAGGAAGGAAGGAAGGAAGGAAGGAAGGAAGGAAGGAAGGAAGGGAGAAAAAGAGAAAGAGAAAGAAAGAGAGAGAGAGAGAGAGAGAGAGAGAGAGAGAGAGAGAGAAAGGAAGGAAGGAAGGAAGGAAGGAAGGAAGGAAGGAAGGAAAGAAAGAAAGAAAGAAAAAAAAACATTGTAAGTAGATTTATGGTGACTGGAGAGATGGATCAGGAGGTAAGTCCTGCATAAACATGAGGACCCGACTTCAACCCCTAGAACCGACATAAAACTCGAGCAGAGACACATGCCTGTAATCCCAGCACTGGAGAGGCAAAGATAGGAGGCCTCCTGGGCCTCACTGGCCGGCCAGTCTAGCCAAATCCATTAACTCCGGGTTCCGAGAGAGAGGCTGCCTCACACACAAAGAGCACTTAAGAGCACCGGTTCCTCTTCCAAGGCCTCAGGCTTGCTTCCCAGCCTCTGCATGGGTTTCACCAAGTCTGTAACTCTGATTCCACAGGGATGTGTGTGTGTGTGTGTGTGTGTGTGTATCAAGAAGCCCTCTTCAGCCAAGAGTGGTGGCGCAAACCTTTAACCCCAGCACTTGGGAGGCAGAGGCAGGCATTTCTGAGTTCGAGGCCAGCCTGGTCTACAGAGTGAGTTCCAGGACAGCCAGGGCTATACAGAGAAACCCTGTCTTGAAAAACCAAAACAAAACAAAAAAAAAAAAAAACCTAGAACTCAGTGGACCTGAGTTGCATGTCTGTAATCTCAGCATCCAGGAGGCTGAGGCAGGGCTACACAGGGAGATATTATACATACACATATATAGGTAGGTAGATAGATTTATTTATTTTTATTTATATGAGTACAGTGTCACTGTCTTCAGACACACACCAGAAGAGTTCATCGGATCCCATTACAGATGGCTGTGAGCCACCATGTGGCTCACGGGAACTGAACTCAGGACCTCTGGGAGAGCAGCCAGTGCCAATACTCTTAACCACTGAGCCATCTCTCCAGCCCCATTCATAACATATTTTTTAAGTGTGTATTTGCAGTGTATTGTTAGATAGTGACAGGACAGGACAACTTTTTCCTCAGGCTTCCAGCACATTCTGACGCAATGTCATCATCTGTCAGCTCTGGAAAGGAGGGCAAAGGAGAAACAGGCTCAACCCACACAAGGGTGGCCAAACCCTGAAAGACCTTGGACCTCCAGAAACTGTGGACACAGTTCAATCCCTACAGAGGTTTGAAAAAAATTCAGACCCTGAGGCTCGCTGCAGTTTAGCATGCGAGGTGGGATACCACAAGAAAGGAAGGTCCCTCTTTCAGACACTGCAGAGTCCAGAGTTGGTCCTAATTGTTTCCCATGCCTTACAGCACACACATTCCTCCTGAATCACTCACACCACTAACAGAGGCTGATCTGAGTGTCCAGCGCCTTTAAGTGTGATTCCCCCTAATCGACTTATCACAAGTAGAAAGGCAGTAAGACTCTAAGTAGTAGTCCTCTGCCTAGGAAGGAAGGGAAATATCTGTAAGTGGTTTAAAACTCTTTAAGGTGCTTCAAGATGTTGACAAATGAATGATGAGCTTCCCAGGCTAAAAATATTGCTCCTCCTAGGTCTATCCTAATCACATTGAAACATAAGATAGCCAGAGAGCAGAGACACTTCTTCGGGAGCTGAAATCAAGGCCCGGCGGTGCACGTGATTTAGGGCTCGCTACAAAACCTTGCTACCCACTTCTGCACTTTACTAAGAGAAGAGAGACTTAAGATAAGCAGCACTGCCCTGGGGCCAAAGAGAAGGCTGAGCAGGCAAAAGGCGTTGCTGCTAAGCCTGAGGACCTGAGTTCCATCTGAGATCCACATGGCGGACGGAGGGGGGAACCGTTTCCGGCAAAGTTGTCCTCTGCCTCCCACCAGCACCATGCTGCGCACATGTACACACAAAAAAAAACAAAAAATCAAAAGTAAACATAACTTGCCCTCTGCCTGCCAGCACACTGGTGGTAAAACCCTCTCCACATCCCACTCCGCCTTTGGCTTAGAAACCCCTTCCGAGGCCATATCAGCACGACTTCCAGGCAGCCCAAGCATCAACAGTGGCCCTCACTGTCCCACAAGCGAAGCGGGATTTGGTTAAATCTGCAGGTGAAGAACTCGGAGGGGAGTCCTTGGCTAAGACAACCAAACCCAGCCAAGCGAGGGTTGGATCCTCAGCTAAAGCTCAGTGGCGTCTGTTATTTAAAGTACGTCCCCTTTCTACTAACGCACTGGGAGGGAAGGAGTCCTCAGAGCGGCGCCCCAACTTGAAAAGGAAAGAAAGCCCCATGGTGAATGAAGCCCCAGATGCTGGCACTTTGGGGGCTGAGGCCGTGGGAGCGGGAGTCGCCAGGCCCCTCCCGACAGGGGACAGCCGGGTACCAACGAGCCTTCCCCACCTCTCTCTCCTCCAGCAGGGCCCTGCAGCTGTGTGCTGAGGACCTAACCGGAGCCCGCCACCCTTCCTGACCAAGCCCAGAGGGCTCCGAGGGGTCGCCGAGCGGGAAGCCAGGGCCTGAGACCCGGTCGAGACCCCGACCCGGGACTGTGGTGAGAGCGGGGTCACCGGGGGAGGAGCCGGGCCGGGAGGACCGGAGAGGGGCGGGGCCCAGAGAAAACACTAAATCGGGGGTCCTCCGCTTCAAGGCGTCAGGGTCGCCGCCCCACTGCCTGCCGCGCGCCCAGCGGCGCCCCAGCCGCGACCCCTGACAGTCGCGACGGGGCAGTCCCACTCCCCTCACCTGGTTCGGCTGCTCTGCCTGCTCCGACGACGCCATCTTCCTCAGGCCTGACTAGTCGACCGCCGCTGGCCCAAGTTTCTCCCAAGAGCGCTTGCACTAGTTCTCCCGACTAGACCAAAGTAGAAGGTCCCGAGCATGTCGATGGGGGCGGGTTCCCGGCAAAAAGGATTGAGTGAGACTGGTGTCCCGGTTATCTTGCAGTTTACAGGAAAATCCATAGTTCAAATTCTTTTTAAAAAAATAGAATATCTCTTGTTGTTGTTGTTTTACATTGTTGATGTATAAACGCTGTGGTTTAGGCACTCCTAATTTTCTCCCCCTACTCTCCCCACATCACCCACCAGGTTCACCCTCTTTTTAAAATAAATTTACATGTTTGTATGTTTAGACTTGTTTGTTTTTGTTTTCTAGACAAGGCCTCACGTAATTCAAAGTAGCCTCAAACTTTCTATGTAGCCCTAGATGAACTTCTGATCCTCCTGCCTCCACCTCGAGGTGCTGAGATAACAGGCGTGCGCCACACATTTTTATTCTTGAAGTAAATCTCTCCCTATTCTCATAACACCGTGGGCACATTTAGGGACTACTTATTTAATAAACACATGAAAATGTAAGTTAAAATTTAGCCATTCGACCGGGCACTGGTGATGCACGCCTTTAATCCCAGCACTTGGGAGGCAGAAGCAGGCGGATTTCTGAGTTCGAGGCCAGCCTGGTCTATAGAGAGAGTTCCAGGACAGACAAGGCTACAACAGAGAAACCCTGTCTCGGAAAAAAAAAAAAAAAAGCCAAAAAAAAAAAAAAAATAGTGTAGCCATTCGGTACACTATTATTCGTTAAGTACCTACTGTTTCTCAGAAGCGTTCATAAACTCCAACAACACTCTGCAGCTCGCTCTCTCTCTCTCTTTTTCTTTTTTTTTTTTTTTTTTTTTTTTTTTTTTTTTTGGTTTTTCAAAACTCTGTCGTAGCCTTGGCTGTCCTGGAACTCACTCTGTAGACCAGGCTAGCCTCGAAAATTTGCCTGCCTCTGCCTCCCAAGTGCTGGGATTAAAGGCGATCGCCACCATGCGTTCTGCAGCTCTGTCTTAAGAAACCCATGTGTTGGGGCTGGAGAGATGGTTCAGTGGTTAAGAGCACTGACTGCTCTTCCAGAGGTCCTGAGTTCAAATCCCAGCAACCACAAATAAATAAATAAGAAATCCATGTGCACAATAGTGCTTTCTCAGGCTGCCTCTCCTCTGTATTAGAACTGACATCTCAAGATGGGGATATAGCTTAGTTGGTAACACATGCATAAAACCTGGGCTCCAGCACAATGACTACGTGGTACAGTGGTGCACAACTGTGACCACAGCACATGGGCTATATGCTGAGTTCAAGGCCAATCTAGACTATGTAAGGTTCCCGTTGGTTGGTTGGTTGGTTTTTTAAATTAAAAAAAAAATTTAAACAGGCAGAAGACTGGAACACCCAGACTTTGAGAACTGGGGACATTTGAGGAGAGAGGAGCAGTCTGTGAACCATCATTATGGTAGCTGAATTGTTAGATGTGTTGCTTTAGGTTTTTGAGACAGAGTCTCACTGTGTAGTCCAAGCTGGCTCAAATTCAAGATCCCCTGCTTCTGCCTCCAGAGTTCTGGGATTATAAGTGTACCAGTATGCCCTGCTCTTTAACCTTAATATCACCACCCGACCACCACCAACATCACTATTTTGTATGTATATGATGCTAGTCCTTGTGTGCTAAGCAAATGCTCTACCAATGACCCACACCCCCAGTGCCAATTCTTTTCATGTTAAACACTGGAGCAATAAAACAACAACAACAACAACAAACCAGACTTGTATCACAGCCAGGAGGGATGAATATATTGCCAGGCAGTAATGAATCAGCTCTGTGATTCATGGTTCCCTTTACTTTCTGACTTGCGATCTTATCATTCTTTCTTGCCAAGAGACACATTTTCTTAATTCCCATTTCTATTTATTTTCAATTCTGTAACCAGGCACCGCTCCATTCTATAAGATACTGTTGAGTGTTCCCACTGAGCAGAACAAAAAAGGTTGATCTTATAGCCAGAAGTACAAAAAAAGAAAGAGGATTCTTTTTCATTTCAAAGTTACTTTCTTATAAACCAAAGACAAGGCGATATAACAAGAGAAAAATAACCGGTTGGTCAACATCATTTCCGGTTACCTTTTTGTATAAGAATTAAGGCATGATCATGCCAAGCAGAGTGAGCCTGTTTGAGAAATCTGCCTATCCCTCTAATCTTGATCCCTGGGAAGTCGAGATAAAGTTTATTTTTATTTCAGTCATGTGAAATCTTCACATGAATGTCTTTTGCCCACAGTCCTAGGAATCAAACTTAAAGTCTTGTTCAGGCTGGCTTGTGTTCTGGCATTTAGCTACCCCCAGTCTGTATTTTTATTTTTAGCTCAATTTGTTGGTGTCTAAAACAACTCCCTGGTCTACAGCAATGCCCTCCTGTTATTGCTATTTAGCAACCTTTTTGCGTAGTTCAGGAGAGCTGGCTGGTAGACAGCTCATCAGTTAAGAGCACTCACTGCTCTTGCAGAAAAGCCTGGGTCTGGTCCCCACCACCCACATAGTGGCTCACAACTTTCCAGGACCCCAGGGCCAGGGCATGTCTTCTTTTGATCTCAGCAGCAGGTACCGGGCAAATGTGTATGTAGTGCACAGAGATATATGCAAACAAAACATTTATACAATAAATAAATAAATTTAATACAATTTAATACAAAAAATAAAATAAATATTTTAAAGTTTTTCTCTGATGGGACATTGCATTTTTGGCAAGACTGAAAATTAATGTTCTATGTTGAAAACTGACTTCCTTCAAAATATCCTGCAGTGGTGGCTCATGCCTTTAATCCCAGCACTTGGGATGCAGGAAGATTTCTGAGTTCCAGGCCAGCCTGGCCTACAGAGTAAGTTCCAGGACAGCAAGGGCTAAACAGAGAAACCTTGTCTTGAAAAACAAAACAAAACAAAAAATTAATTAATTTTGGTTTTTGAGACAGAATTTCTTTTTTTTTTTAAGATTTATTTATTTATTATTATATGTAAGTACACTGTAGCTGTCTTCAGACACTCCAGAAGAGGGAGTCAAATCTCGTTACAGATGGTTGTGAGCCACCATGTGGTTGCTGGGATTTGAACTCTGGACCTTCGGAAGAACAGTCGGGTGCTCTTACCCACTGAGCCATCTCACCAGTCAGAGACGGAATTTCTTTGTGTAACTTTGGCTTGTTCTCCTTGGCCTTGAACTCAATGAGATACAACCGCCTCTGCCTCCCAAGAGCTAGGATTAAAGGTATTCACCAGCATGCTGGGTTACAAAAATAAAATTTTAAGAAACATAAGTAAACCAGCTCCTTTTAAAAACTTAATAATAATTTCATAGCAACCATTTGTGTGTGTGTGGGGGGGGGTATGTGTTCACATGAGCATACATGCATGCATACAAATGTCAGGTTGTGTGATCAGAGAACAACTTTTGGAAATCTGTTTTCCTACCATGCTGGGCTCTGGGATCAAACTCAGGGTGTAAGGACTGGCAGCAAGCACCTTTACCCACTAAGCTATCTTGTCAGCTATTTAACTTAATGTAAAATGTTTACTTAATATTTCAACTTGCTTGTAAATCATATCCTTTAAACTTCAAAAGTCACAAAACCAGTCCTGAAAAACACACAAACACACACACACACAATTTTCTCTTTTATGTAGCTCTGGCTGTGTAGAAACTCACTATGTAGACCAGGCTGCCCTGGAACTCATAAAGATCCTTCTGCCTCCTGAGGATTAAAGGCCTGAGCCACAACACCCAGTTCAATGGCAACTCTTAAAACATGAATATGCATCTGGAGAGATGGCCCAGCAGTTAAGAGCACTGACTGCTCTTCCAAAGGTCCTGAGTTCAAATCCCAGCAACCACATGATGGCTCACAACCATCCGTAATGAGATCTGATGCCTTCTTCTGGTGTGTCTGAGGACAGCTACAGTGTACTTATGTATAAATAAATCTTTAAAAAGGAAAAAAAAAAAACATGAATATATGGCTGGCAATGTAGTGTAGAACTATGCTTACCATACATGAGACCCCGGGTTTTCCATCATACAGTCTTTTAGAGAAGAAAAGGAGGGGAAGGTAACAGGGTAGGGGAAAGAAAACAACAGAAAAAAAAGAAATCTCCAATCTGGACCACTTCCCTAAACTGAATCCCCCCCGCCCCTGGCTTTGAACCCAGAAACTACAATTCCCGTCGTGCCCTGGAACGCCCGTGATTAGCCGCCACTAGAACTACATCTCCCGGCGTGCCTTGGTCTCGCGTAACTTGCTGAGAGAACTACATCTCCCGTCAGGCAGCGGGAGGAAGGTTGTCAAAGCTTAGGGAAGCGGCTCTGGGCTACCTGGGATTTCCCAGAGTCGCCAGGTCCCCACTTTGAGGATGGAGCTGTCGCGGGGAGCCAGCGCCCCAGACCCGGACGATGTCCGGCCTCTCAAACCGTGTCTGCTACGCCGCAACCACAGCCGCGATCAGCACGGCGTGGCAGCCTCCAGTCTCGAGGAGCTGAGGAGCAAAGGTTGGCTGCTGAGGGGACCGGGCGGGGTCGGGAAGGTGACCCCAGAGCCTAGGGACTGCAGGGACCCACGTGGGTCCAGTGATTGACAGATTCCTGGCGTTTTTACTTACCTACACTGAGAGGAGCCGTGAAGGGGACGGGAAACTGTGCAGGTCCAGGTTCATTGACCTGATTTTGGACCAAACCGAGTCCAGCGTATTCTGTCCACTCTGGCTCACAGAGGCGGTACTGGGGCTCCCCGACGGGATGGGAATGGGAGTCCGCACTCAGTACCTATTCCATTAAAAGGGAGCTGTCAGTGCCTGCCCTTAGAGTCCAAGTAAGGAACGTGAGCCATGTTCTGATCCTGACTATACTTTGCATTTAACCATCTCTGGACCCTTAGTTTCCTCAGCCGTGTAGTGGGTGTATTTTCAACTTTGCTTCAAAGGATTCTTGGGACTCTCAAGTGAGATGGTCTGTTCAATGGTTACTTACAAGCGTTATTAGCCCGTAGCAACAAATGAGATACTCAAAGAAGTTCTGCAGGTCTTTCATGTCAGCTAGCTCCGGGCACGGATTCACCTGTGCCAGGGTGTGCATCGCTTCCGGAGAGCTAGCTACTGAGACCCAGGAGCAGGGTTTGATCTGGTGACAGGGGTTCTGTCACACCAAGGCTTGCATTTCACCCCGGCACAAGGTTAGTTCAGCTTAGTGCCACTTCAGTTGCATTGGCTGGGTGTCCTTGGCCCCAGAGACTTCTGTTCTCTGCAGCAGAGCCTATAGCAGACTGACTGGCAGTTCTATTTTGGGTGATGACAGCCTTATGGAAAGCCTCTTGCCTGGCAATAATATAAATGAAATGACACTGAGTAAAGCTTCTGCCAATACTGTAGTTTCCTTCAGTCTAGAAGAACTGCAAAAGAAGATAGCCACAGAGAGAATAAACCACCTACTTTTTGTTTTCTGACATTTGATGTGTAGAATTCAAGATTACCACCGAATAAATGAGCAAGGGACAGCATTACGCGTCCACTGTAATCAGACCAGCCTCTGGTTGGATGCTTATTTATGTAGACTCAAATGCCTCCTATGTGAGGATGCTGGAAAGATGGCTCAGCTGCTGAGAGTGCTTTCTGCTCTTGCAGAGGATCTGGGCTCAGTTCTTAGTACCCACATGGTGGCTCACAACCTTCTAGTACTCCAGGTCCAGGGCATCCAACACCCGCTTCTGGGCTCCATGCATGTGGGTGGGCACAACACATGTATGTAATCTACACACATACCTTCAGAAAAAAGAAACCACTCATGAATATAAAATCTAAACAAACAAAAAGTTTAGGGCTGGAGAGATGGCTCAGTGGTTAAGAGCACTCACTGCTCTTCCAGAGGTCCTGAGTTCAATTCCCAGCAACCACATGGTGACTCACAACCATCTGTAATGAGATCTGATGCCCTCTTCTGGTGTGTCTGAAGACAGCTAAGTCAGTGTACTGATATACATAAAGAAATCTAAAAAAAAAAAAAAAAAGTTTAGTCTTAACTATGCTACTTACAGTAGGATTTTGAGTAAATTCCTTAATCTCTCAGAGCTTGGGTTCATTGTCTATAAATTGGGAATAATAATAGTAACTCCTTTGTAGCATCAGTTTTTTACCGGAAACGCAGTAAGAATGGGACCAGGCGTGTGATGAATGTCACATACGTGGGGCATACCAGAGAGTTCTAAGACAGATACCATTTCCTTACGGATGTTTGTCACCTGGCAACTATTTTCTTCTTCTCAGCCTGTGAACTCCTGGCCATTGATAAGTCCCTGACGCCGATCACCCTGGTCCTGGCTGAGGACGGGACCATAGTGGATGACGATGACTACTTCCTCTGCCTTCCTTCCAATACAAAGTTTGTGGCGTTGGCCTGCAATGAGAAGTGGACTTATAATGATTCCGGTAAGAAATGCAGGCTGTGTAGCCAAGAGCCGTGCCAGCTCGATGGCCTACGCAGGCCAGTGGCTGCTGTTTGTCTGGCTGTCTAAGCACTTACACAGCAAAGGTTACCTGAGCATCTCTGCGTGCCAGGCACAGTGCTAAGGCCTGGGGAAGAAGAGGAACGAGACACCCCACCCAGACCCATGGCAACCGAGACCCAGCGTGTCAATGAAACTGGAGGGGGGGGTGGGGGGGGAGTACTGCCACTTCTAGCCAGGGGACTGGGCAAACTACACAGTCTTCTGGCTCCTTTTTTGTTTATTTGTTTGTTTGTTTTGTTTTGTTTTTCAAGATAGGGTTTCTCTGTATAGCCCTGGCTATTCTGGAACTCACTCTATAGACCAGGCTAGCCTCAAACTCAGAGATCCTCCTGTCTCTGCCTCCCAAGTACTGAAATTAAAGGCATGCATCACCATGCCCGGCAGTCTTGTGGCTCCTTAATGAAATAATAATTACAGTGTCTGCCCCAACTATGACAACCAAGAATGTCTCCGGACATTGTCCAAGGCACTGTGTTAGTGACTGATCTTACCTGGCACACAGGAAGGTCTCGGCAGAGGTTAATGCTGTCACCAGCAGCACTGCGGATTTGGAGGTGATTAGCACTTGTCCTAGAGTTAGAGAAACATCTTCTCAAAGACCATTGCTACTGAATGGAGGCAGTCAGCCTTCCAGCAAAGATTTGTCAACCACCTGCCTGAAAGGATCAGTCTTCACCCCTCCCCCACCCCCCCACCCCCAGGGAGGCGTGCTGGTGAGAGTGAACATTTTCAAATACAAACCCAGAACGCAGCCAAGCATGGGGCAGACACCTGTGACTCCAGTGCTTAGGACGTCCTAGGCTAGCCTCAACTACATAGTGAATGCAAGTCTAGTGTGTGCTGTGTGCTGCCTGAAACCCTAACTCCTCCTCCTCATCCCTCTCTTTGACACCCCCACCCCCACCCCACCACCCCCGGGCACAGGCACAGAGACTATCAAAAGGCAGATGCGGTGGGACCCTCAGCCCATGAGTTACCATACCTTAGGGTTAACTGGCTGCTGTTTCCTTTTTTGCCTTTTGAGACAAGGTCTTACTCTGTAGATCAGGCTAGCCTCTGACTTGCCACGATCCTCCTGCCTCAGCCTTCTGAGGGCTGGGATGAGAGGTGTTAGCCACCATACTTAGCGTAAACAATACAGTGCAGTTTCAAACAGAGAGAAATTGAAGGCAGAAGAGGGGATTGAAGTCCGAGGTGGGGGTTAGCTTCCCTGTAAATCCCTGAGAAAAGGTCTTGCCCTCCCCACACACTGTCCCCCACCTCTGTCACCATCCCAAGTGGTCCATCCGAAGGACGTGCACACTGTCCACAGTGCTGCACTGGGGCCCTTGGATAGTGAGCTGACCAGCGTTCTCTCTGTATCAGATGGAGGGACGGCTTGGGTTTCCCAAGAGTCCTTTGAGGCAGATGAGCCGGACAGCAGGGCAGGGGTGAAGTGGAAGAACGTGGCCAGGCAGCTGAAAGAAGATCTGTCCAGCATCATCCTGCTGTCAGAAGAGGACCTCCAAGTAAGTCTCCTCCACAGCCCGCGACACTCACCGGCCTCTACTGGCCAAGAACCATAGGTTCTATGCCCCCATCAGCCCTGGCATAGGAATTCTGCTGTCTTATTGTCTCTTCATTTCTTTTCCTTTCTTTCTTTCTTTCTTTTTTTATTTATTTATTTTATTTTATTTTATTTTTTTGGTTTTTCAGGACAGGGTTTTTCTGTGTAGCCCTGGCTGTCTTGGAACTCACTCTGTAGACCAGGCTGGCTTCAAACTCAGAAATCCACCTGCCTCTGCCTCCCAAGTGCTGGGATTAAAGACATGGGCCACCACTGCCTGGAATGTTAATTTCTTTTAATTGTCTATTTATTTGAGATTCCTTTTAAAGATCCTGTAAGATGTTTGTTTATTTGTTTGTTTGTTTCAAGATAGAATCTCTCTATATAGCCCTGCCTGTCCTGGAACTCACTCTGTAAACCAGGCTGGCCTTAAACTCACAAAGATCCACCTAGCCGGTGGCGCACGCCTTTAATCCCAGCACTTGGGAGGCAAAGGCAGGTGGATTTCTGAGTTCGAGGCCAGCCTGGTCTACCAAGTGAGTTCCAGGACAGCCATGGCTACACAGAGAAACCCTGTCTTGAAAATAGCCAAAAAAAAAAATCCACCTAATTCTGCCTTGTAAGTGCTGGGACTAAAACTGTGCACCACTACACGGGGCTGAGATTTACTTTTATTTGTGTCTGTGTGTGTGTGTGTGTCTGTGTGTCTGTGGGTGTCCACAGATCCCAAAAAGGGTGTTGGATCTTGTAGAGTTGGAATAAAAGGTGTCTGTGAGCTGCCCGACGTGGTGCTGGGAACCAGCCTCCACTTGTCTGAAAAAGCAGCAAGCTTGGAGCTTGATGGCCAGCCAGCCTCACCTAACTAGTGAATTACTTGTGAATTACTAGTGAGTTTCTTGTGTCAGGGAGACACAAGAAAAGGCGGCTAGCCCTGGAGGAATGATAGCTGCAGAGGTCCTCTGGCCTCCACGTCCGTGTGTGTGCACACAGAAACACACGCACAACACAAACTGGTCTTGCCACATGGTGCGGCATCAGTGGGTCTGTTTTTAATGTAGTATGCAGTGTGTGGGGGTGGATGGGAGTGACTTGTTTCTCACGAGCTTGATGTGGAAGGGGGAGGGTGACTTAGGGACGAGTTCTCTCCTTCCAACGCCTTGTGGGATCCGGCTGAGCACAGGTCTTCAGGCGTATAGTACACAGCAAGTTCTTCACCCTCTGCGCCCTCTCACCAGCCCAGCCTCAGTGAATCTTGAAAGCACTGTCGTAGGTGAAAGGAACCAGGCAACAGACCGCGCAACTCTGATCGCACGCGCTACTCAGAAAAGTTTACTGACTTTTTTTATTTTTTTAATGTCAGGTTTTTTTTTTTTTCCCACTGGGACAAGGTCTAGCTTTGTAACCCTGGCTAGCATAGGGTTATGTAGCTTATTATGTAGCTCAGGTTGGCCTCAAACTTGCAAAAATCTTGCTGCTTCCAGCTCCCAAGTGCATCTGTCTGTGTGATTACATTTATACGAATGTGCTAGAGTTTGTAAGACAATGGAGAGAAAGAGAAGACTGAGACAAAAGGATCATCAGTGTGTGGCCAGCCTGGGCTACCTAGTGAAGACCCTCACTCAGAAACAGTAAACAAAAGCATAGGCGTGTGTGTGTGTGTGTGTGTGTGTGTGTGTGTGTGTGTGTGAGTGTGAGTGTGTGTGAGTGAGTGAGTGTGTGTGTGTGTGTGAGTGTGTGTGTGTGAGTGTATGTGAGTGAGTGAGTGAGTGTGTGTGTGTGTGTGTGTGTGTGTGTGTGTGAGTGAGTGAATGGGTGTGAGTGGGTGTGAGTGTGTGTGTGTGTGTGAGTGTGTGTGAGTGAGTGAGTGAGTATGTGTGAGTGTGTGTGAGTGTGTGGCCTGTGACACGTTGCAGCTGCTACTGAGCTGGGTTTCAGGTAGCACTTTTTTTCCTGAGTGCTGGGATGGGGTACACACAAGCTGCACCCTCAGCAGTGGGGGGATGGTGTAAGTGGGCTATAGTGGTGGACTATGCTAGAACTCCCCAAGTGGAGGAAGAGTAGGGGCACTGGGAAAGCATGAGCCCTCCTCCAGTTACGATTCCCTCTGGAGATAGCGGATCTGTCAGTTTCCCTCCAAGAAATTCTGCCTACAAACAAGAATGCCCGTTTTTTCTCTTGCTCTTTTGTTTGTCTGTTTTGTTTTGTTTTGTTTTGTTTTGTTTTGTTTTGTTTCTAGACAGTTTCTCTGTGTAGACCTGTCTGTCCTAGAACTTGCTCTATAGACCAGACTGTCCTCAAACTCACAGAGATCCACCTATCTCGGGCCTCTGAGTGCTGGGATTAAAAGCATGCACCATCACGCTCAGTTTTTCTTATTTATCTTTAAATAATACATTTTTTAAAAATTAAGGGCTGGAGAGATGGCTCAGCAGTTAAGAGCACTGACTGCTCTTCTGAAGGTTCTGAGTTCAAATCCCAGCAACCACATGGTGGCTCACAACCATCCATAATGAAATGTGATGCCCTCTTTTGGAGTGTCTGAAGACAGCTACAGTGTACTCACATATAATAAATAAATAAATCTTTTTTTTTCTCTTTATTTATTTATTTTTTATTTTTTATTAGGTATTTTCCTCATTTACATTTCCAATGCTATCCCAAAAGTCCCCATACCCAGCCCCCAACTCCACTACCAACCCACTCCCCCTTTTTGGCCCTGGCGTTCCCCTGTACTGGGGCATATAAAGTTTGCAAGTCCAATGGGCCTCTCTTTCCAAATCTTTTTTTTTTTTAATTATTTAAAAATTGTGGCTGAACAGTGGTGGCACACACCTTTAATCCCAGCACTCAGGAGGCAGAGGCAGGCAGATTTCTGAGTTCTAGGCCAGCCTGGTCTACAGAGTGAGTTCCAGGACAGCCAGGGCTATACAGAGAAACCCTGTCTCGAAAAAAAAAATTGTGTGTGTGTGTGTGTGTGTGTGTGTGTGTGTGTGTGTATGTGTGTGTGTGTGTGTATGTGTGCGTGCACACGTACCGTGCTCACCTGTGGATGCACATGTAGAGGTCACTATTGGGTATCCTCAGCTACTTTGCAGAGGTTCTTATCTGTTGACTACATTCAGAGTATGATTGCTCAATTAAAGGGTGCATGCATTTTAAACATTGTCAGGTTCCCAAGAGATAACAAACTCAGAGTCTGAATAAGACAGAGCCTGCCTGGGGAAGTCTGGGCTTGTGTTCTGGACAGAAGGAAGGCAAGCACCTTTAATTTTCTTATCTTTTCTGTGGGTGTGAATGTGCATGTGTAAGTACGGGTGCCCACAGAGGCCAAAAGAGAATGTCAGGACCCCTGGAGCTGGAGCAACAGGAGATTGTAAGCTGTCTGATGTAAATGCTGGGAATCAAACTTGAGTCATCTACAGGAGCAGTGTACACTCTTAACCTCTGAGCCATCCATCTCTCCAGCCCTTCATTGCCTTAAGAATGAAAAGAGCGGGCTCAAGAGATGGCTCAGTGATTAAGAGCACTGACTGCTCTTCCAGAGGTCCTGAGTTCAATTCCCAGCAACCACATGGTGGCTCACAACCATCTGTAATGGGATCTGATGCCCTCTTCTGGCATGCAGGTGTATATGTAGACAGAGCACATTTAAAATAAGTAAATAAATACATTTACAAAAAAAAAAGAGAGAGAGAGAACGAAAAGAGCAGAAGGCACGGTAGTGTACGCCTGTCACCTAGCACTTGGGAGGCTAAGGAGGGAGGCTTGCTAAGCAGCCAGCCTGGGCTACGGAGTGAGTTCCAGACCAACCAGAGCTACACTGGGAGACTCCTGATTCCAAAACGTGGGGCCTGGGATGCAGCTCATTTAGTACAGAGTTTGCCTAACATGGATCCCTAGCAGGATAAATCGAGCGTGTGTGTGTGTGTGTGTGTGTGTGTGTGTGTGTGTGTGTGTGTGTGTGTGTGTGTAGAACTGTATTCTCAGTACTATGATCTCGAGCGCGCTCAACTGGCCAGGAAGAACGACGCTGCAACAGGATCCTTCTGCACACGTTTATTGGGAGAGCTTGATTGTAGAGGCGAAAAGACCCCAAGCCCAGAACTGGTGCTGCTTATATAGGCCTAGGAGAGGCGTGACTCACACCTGGATTGGTTGTGCTTGGGTTATGCTAATCACTTCATTTGTATGCCTACATCTGATTGGTTAACTTCTCTCTCATCTTGGCAAAAGAACCTTTATTGCCTATGTATGTGTGGTGGCCAGCAGTAGCCAGCTGCCACTCTGCAACTGCCATTCTGTAACTGCCACTCTGTAACTGCCACTCTGCAACGGCTTCCCACATCATGGAGCTAAAGGAAGGAAGGAAGGCTTGAAGTTCAAGTTCATCTTCAGCTACAAGTCAAACTGAATGTACAAGAGTCTCGGAGAAACAGAAAGGGCTTACAAAGCTGGGTACGCTTCGTAAGGAGGAAAGGAGAAAGGCGACCATCAAGAGAGCTCTGGGCCGTGTGGGGGATGAAAACGTGCTTCTAGCACACTAGAGATGCAAGCTCTTTATTTTTTTTTATTTTCTAAAGATTTGTTTATTTTGGGGCTGGTGAGATGGCTCAGTGGGTAAGAGCACCCGACTGCTCTTCCGAAGGTCCGGAGTTCAAATCCCAGCAACCACATGGTGGCTCACAACCATCTGTAACAAGATCTGACACCCTCTTCTGGAGTGTCTGAAGACAGCTACAGTGTACTTACATATAATAAATAAATAAATCTTTAAAAAAAAAAAAGATTTGTTTATTTTATGCGTATGAGTACACTGCTGCTGTCTTCAGAAACACCAGAAGAGGGCATCAGATCCCATTATGGATGGTTGTGAGCCACCATGTGGTTGCTGGGATTTGAACTCAGGACCTTCGGAAGAACAGTCAGTGCTCTTAACCTCTAAGCCATCTCTCCAGCCCCTAAATCGAGGATCATTTTATCATCAGCTTGTTTTCAATACTGGAAATCAAACCCAGGGCCTTGTGAACCTCAGACATTCACTTCGACTCTGTTTGTTCCTTTTTTGTTTGTTTGTTTGTGGTTTTTTAAAACAGGGTTTCTCTATGTAGCCCTGGCTGTCCTGGAACTCACTCTGTAGACCAGGCTGGCCTCGAACTCAGAAATCCGCCTGCCTCTGCCTCCCAAGTGCTGGGATTAAAGGCGTGCACCACCACGCCCGGCTCGTTTGTTTCTTTTTTTTTTTTTTTTAAAGATTTATTTATTTATTATATGTAAGTACACTGTAGCTGTCTTCAGATACACCAGAAGAGGGAGTCAGATCTCGTTACGGATGGTTGTGAGCCACCATGTGGTTGCTGGGATTTGAACTCTGGACCTTCGGAAGAGCAGTCGGGTGCTCTAACCCACTGAGCCATCTCACCAGCCCTCGTTTGTTTCTTAAACTGCCTAACAAGCTAACATGTCTCTGAGTTCAGACCGGCTCCTGAGAGCGTCAACATCAACACTGTACACTTTTCCTTGTGAAGCAATTTTGTTGTTGTTGATTTGAGCCAGTCTTAGGGATTGCAGACTGGCCCTAAACTCGCCATGTACCCATAGCATCGCTGGGCTTCCAGTACTCCCATACTGTCTTCCAGTTTATGCTGGCTTATCTAAGTTCCTGACGTAGGCGTCACACTTGCCAATGTGCTACTAACAGAGCTACGTCCTCAGGCCTGGGTTGTTGTGTATTTTGGAGACAAGGTCTCTATACCCAAGCTAACCACAAAGTCTTAGCAAGTAATTCTCCTGTCCCAGCCTCCTGAAGGGTGGACTTGTAGACATGCACAACCATGTCTAGTTTTTTGGTTTTTTGTTCTTCATATAGTTTTGGGGTTTTGGTTTGGGGTGGGGGTTGTTTTGTTTTGTTTTTGAAGCAAAGTTGTTTATTAAGAAAGGGGTTTTTTTTGTTTTTGTTTTTTGGGTTTTTTTTGTTTTTGTTTTCGAGACAGGGTTTCTCTGTATAGCCCTGGCTGTCCACTTTGTAGACCAGGCTGGACTTGAACTCAGAAATCCGCCTGCCTCTGCCTCCGGAGTGCTGGGATTAAAGGCGTGCACCACCACCACCCGGCTTTTTTTTTTTTTTTTTAAAGAAAAGGGTTTTAATATCCATTTAAGCATTGGCATCAATGGAGCTGCTTTGCCAAGGACAGTACAAGCCAGGCATGGTGGCTCATGTCTAGGTCCAGCACTTCCAGGGCAGGTATCTGTGATCTCAAGGCCAGCCCGGTACACACAGCTCCAAACCAGCAATGGTTTCATAGAAGACTTTGTCTCAAGAAGCAAAACAAACACACACACACACACACACACACACACACACACACACACACACCACCACCACCAAAAGCCCAAAGAACCCATGCATCCAAGACATAGTTGTAGACTTCTAAGAGAATCCTGCCTAAACCTAACTCTTTTTAAAGGATTTTACTTTATGTATATGAGTGTTTGCCTGCATACATACATGTGTACATGTCTTTGCCTGTTAGAGTCCCTGAATTGGGGTTACAGATGTTGTGAGTCACCGTGTGAGTACTAAGAATTGAACCTGGGTCTTCTCTAAGAGCAACAAGTGCTCTTAGCCACTGAGCCATTTCTCCAGCCTATAAACCTACATTTAATCAAGTGATGTTATATATGTGTGTATGTATATGTGTGTGTGTGTGTGTGTGTGTGTGTTAAAAAAACACTGAGCCTACTAAAAATTATCCTTCTGGTAAATTTAGAATAAACAGCTAACATCCTTCATCCTTCACTTGAGCATGCCGTCAATGCTCAGCATAGGTTACATGTTAAAATGTAGTCTTGGGCCGGAGAGACGGCTCAGCTTGTAGCACAGGCTGGATGACCTGAGTTCAAATCTCCAGGCCGTCTTCTCATCTCCACACACATGACGGAAATAGATAAATATTTTTAAGAAACAGGGCCAGCAGCATGGCTTAGTGGGTAAAGGTTTGCCATAAAGCCCAGGGAAGTCACTTCCATCCCCGGAACCCACGTGGTAGAGACTCCATTCTCAGAGTCGCCTGCCTTCTGCTCCCACACCCTGGCTCTTACATACACACCCTGGTGTCTTTCTGCCCACACTCACATACACCACAAACACAGTAATAACAATACTAATGTTTTTTAATTTTTTATATTGACTCTTTGTGGTGTGTGTGTGTTGTGGGGGTGGTCTGTGAGTCCAGGTGCTGGTAGAGACCAGAGGTGTGGGTCCCCTGAAGCTAGAGTTACCAGTAATAGTGAGCCGCCCTGCATAAATGCTGGGAACTTGTGGGTTAAAAATGGGGTTCCATGGCCGGGCAGTGGTGGTGCATGCCTGTAATCCCAGCACTTGGGAGGCAGAGGCAGAGGCAGGCAGATTTCTGAGTTCGAGGCCAGACTGATCTACAGAGTGAGTTCCAGGACAGCCAGGGCTATACAGAGAAACCCTGTCTTGAAAAACCAAAAAATTAAAAAAGAGAGAGAGATGCCACAGGAACCCACTCTGGGGGTGGTGGGGGGGAATGCACAGTCTGAGGTCCCAGCAGAACTGCTGGAGTTGGGCTCAGAGGTCCCTAGGCCACACAGAGGCCAGGGACAGCAGGTTCTCACACTCGGGCAGATGCCTCCGAAGTTCTGAGCACAGAGTGTGGGCCCTCGGGTGGACTCTAGCCAGGGGCTGTAGGGAAAGGGGCAGGGAAAGAGCTCCAGCTGGGTCCCTGGGGAGGAGAGTCCTCATCTTGCTCAGTGGGTGGCTTGGGTTGGTGAGGAAGCAGTGTC
The DNA here is from genome assembly GCF_000001635.26 of Mus musculus. Classification (NCBI taxonomy): domain Eukaryota; kingdom Metazoa; phylum Chordata; class Mammalia; order Rodentia; family Muridae; genus Mus; species Mus musculus. The sequence goes on from NT_166299.2 coordinate 2,536,162, forward strand.
TGGAATGCAGGGAGGCCTAAGAGGGAGGTTAGACACAGCTCGTTAGGGAAGACCTGCTCCATTGCTCCAGGACACCAGATCCCAATGAGAAGAGGCAGTCCATGGCTTTATGGCGTTTATTGTAGAAAGGCAGAGAGAGGGAGAAGAGTAGAGAAGTAGAGGCCTGCCATAGCCATGTGGAGAGAGGGGGGAAGGGAAGGTAGAGAGGAAGAGCAAGACAAGTGAGAGAGGCAAGAGAGTAAAAGAGTAAGGGGGAGGAGCGGGCAAGTAGCCCCTTTTGTAGTAGGCCGGGCCTACCTGGCTATTGCCAGGTAACTGGAGTGGAATCAAGACAGCCTATGTGACTGACGGCCACAGAATTATGGAGCTGGGGCCCCATGTCAGGAGCCTATGTCTGGGAACATGGCAAATGGGCCTTCTGTCCCTTGCAGATTAATCTGCTGGGTCTCTGGGGTTTGAACCTAGCTCCACCAGAAAACAGGCCGCCTTTAGCGGTCCCACAGGAACTGAATTCAGGTCCTCTGCAAGAGCAGTATGTATTCTTTTTTGGTTTTGTTTTTTCGAGATAGGGTTTCTCTGTGTAGCCCTGGCTGTCCTGGAATTCACTCTTTAGACCAGGCTGGCCTGGAACTCAGAAATCTGCCTGCCTCTGCCTCCCAAGTGCTGGGATTAAAGGCATGCGCCACCACGCCCAGCTAGTGTATACTCTTAACTGCTGAGCCATCCCTCTAGCCCATGTGTGGTATCACCTTCTGCCTCTCTGCCAGCCAGAGAAGGCAGAGCGCAGGACTGGAGAATCCACAGCCCATGTTTCCCATCAGGAGATCAGACACCGCTACATACATGCCGGACCGACCGGAAGGGGAAAGCGAGGTCTGGGACGAGTGCAGCGGTTTCATTGTTCTTTCTGGGTACCCAGGTGCCCGGTGTACACCTGACGAGGAAGTCAGGAGTGTGTGTGTGAGGGTGGGGGGGGTGTCCGTGGTCCTTGGGATGTCTGCATAACAGGCAGGAGGGGGAACGTGGAGCCTGAGATGAGTAGGGTCCAGTCTGGCTGGGTGCAAGTGCTGAGTATGGAGGGAGTGTAGAAGAGAAAAGCCTGCTTCAGGAGCCTGCGGCACAGTCCTTTTAAGTGAAGACCTTTCCCCTGGCGGGCTTTAGTGAGGCAGCTCTGAGATGACCCTTGCCTGTTCGTATTGCTTTGGGGCAGGTGGGGCCATGTAAATGCACTTACCTTACTCAGGGTGGTGGGAATCCGGGATTAGTACCCTTGGGGATCGAGCATGAGAGGAGTATCCAGGAAAGGAAGGCCATTGGCTGAAGGCTAAGGCTATGTAGATACCTCGTTATCAGGGAGAAGAGCTCCAGTGCCCATGGTCCTCTCAGTTGGATGTCATGGTTCCATGTTCCAAAGCAGGTGCAGAAAGCGGCTCCATCCCTGCCGTTCTCACATCTCTGAGATTCCAGGGTTTGAGCTCACCCCGCCTCCCCAGTTGTTACGCCTGTCCGGTGGCACGGCCCACCTGTCCTCTAAGGAGGCTTAACTTTGTTCTTAACGAGACGCCGGTTTTCACCCTAGAATTTTGGAAACATCAAACGTTTTTCTCTTTAAAGTAACTTGAGGAAAAGATGAACTGATTCTGAAATGGGTGTGCTGGAGAGCTAGAGACTGCTTCTCAGAGCCTTTCTCTGGGGCTAGAGGCTGTCTTGCAGTTTCTCTGAGCCTTTCTCTCTCTGGTGCCAGGCGCTCATCGACATCCCATGTGCAGAGCTGGCTCAGGAACTCTGCCAAAGCTGTGCCACTGTCCAGGGGCTGCAGAGCACACTCCAGCAGGTGCTTGACCAGAGAGAGGAAGCCCGCCAGTCCAAGCAGCTCCTGGAACTTTACCTCCAGGCCTTGGAGAAAGAGGGCAACATCTTGTCCAACCAGAAAGGTAAGACTCCCACTGCAGCTACCAAGGAGCAGCCCTGAGGTGGGGCCTTGTCTGTGGAGCAGGCCAGTATCCTGATGACAGTCCCTAGGAAGGACGCTTCTCTCTCACTCACTGAGGTTGCCTGCTCGGCTGGGCACTGCGCCTTCATAGCCTGCTGTCTCATTTACATTGCAGAGTCCAAAGCTGCCCTCAGTGAAGAGCTGGATGCAGTTGACACAGGCGTCGGCAGAGAGATGGCTTCGGAAGTGCTGCTCAGAAGCCAGATCCTTACCACACTGAAGGAGAAGCCTGCCCCAGAGCTGAGTTTATCTAGTCAGGATTTGGAGGTGGGCAAGAACTAGGGACCCAGACTGCAGAGAATGCCTTCCATGGACGTATGTTTGGAGGTGCAGAGGCATGTATGTGGCTTTCCTTTACCTCCACAGGCCGGCTCAGCTGCCAGTTTGCCTTTTCACACAGCCAGAGCATGTGCAAACATCTTACTTAATATAGATCCAACTGGCTTTTCTGAGCGGGGAGGTAGTCCTGGCTATCCTGGAACTTTCTCTGTAGACCAGGCTGTCCTTGAACTCTTAGAGATCTATTTGCCTCTGCCTCCTAAGTGCTGGGACTAAAGGCACGTGCCACCAACGATAAGCTCGAAGTGACTTTTAAAAGAAAAGGGGTGTAGTCCCTCAGGTCACCAAACATTAGTCTCTTGTCCAAATTGATAATGACCCAGTCGGAGAACTGCGGGCTGAAGCTTCTGCGGTGGCTTCAAGGGATAAAGAGTCAAAGATCCACAAGTGCTCTGAGGCCAGGACAGTTGCACACAAGGGCAAACTCACGGCTGGGGGCGAAGATCAGCACTTGGCCGACATTCACACCCTGGATTTGGTCGCCAGCACCATGGGAAATAAAAAAGGCAGGCTTATGGGGCCTACCCTGTGCTGGCTAACTCAAGAGCAGAGAGCTAGCACTCAACAGGGGAGTCCATCAGGGTGGTGGTCTCGCCCCTGTGTACCTAGTACCTCCTGATGCTGGGTAGAAGGGAAGGGAATTATATTAACTTGAGCATAGTTCAATTTCCTGTTGTGCTTAGGAGATTTTAAAAAGATGTGTAAACATGTACCATCAAGGGCACATCATAGCCAGGTGGTGGTGGCGCACGCCTTTAATCCCAGCACTCAGGAGGCAGAGGCAGGCGGATTTCTGAGTTCGAGGCCAGCCTGGTCTACAAAGTGAGTTCCAGGACAGCCAAGGCTATACAGAGAAACCCTGTGTCGAAAAAACCAAAAGAAAAACAAAAAAAGAAAGAAGGGGGTGGGGGAAGGGAAAGGGGAGGAAGGAAAGGAAAGGAAAGGAAAGGAAAGGAAAGGAAAGGAAAGGAAAGGAAAGGAAAGGAAAGGAAAGGGAGGGGAAGGAAAGGAAAGGAAAGGAAGACAAGACAGGCACATCATAGTGCGTTCCAGGCCGGCCTATGTCTAAAGAGAAGAAAGTGCGAGCAGCCCAGCGAGGCGCAGAAGCTCAGAGGCGCGGTGTCTCTCAGTCTCTCTCAGTGGTTCTCATTCTCGCTGCAGTCTGTCTCCAAGGAGGATCCCAAAGCCCTGGCTGTCGCTCTGAGCTGGGACATAAGGAAGGCAGAGACAGTCCAGCAGGCCTGCACCACGGAGCTCGCCCTGCGGCTGCAGCAAGTGCAGAGCTTGCATTCACTCAGGAATCTATCAGCAAGGAGGAGCCCACTGCCTGGGGAACCACAGCGACCCAAACGAGCCAAACGAGACTCCTCGTAGCCAAACCGGAGAAGACGGGGCTTTGCTGTCAGTAACTTTCCATGGTTCTGTTACCGCCCACACTCCCCCCTCACCCACCTCCTGCCCCATGTGTGCTCTTCTAGCTCCAGGAAAGCGGTTCAGGGCTGTGCATGTGCCTCTCTACCTCCTTTACTGTACTGGGATTTCCGTTTTGTTTTCTTACCTGTGGAAGTGTTTTGCCTGCGTGTATATCTGTGTACCTCATGTCCATGAAGGCCAGAAGACAGTGTCAGGTCCCCTGGAACTGGAGTTACAGACAGCTCTCAGCAGCCATGTGGGTGCTGGGAATTGACTCTGGCTGTTCTGGAAGCCTGGCCAGTGCTCCTAACCACTGAGCCATCTCTCCAGCTCCCGGAATGTGCTTAGCATGTGTTAGGCCTTAGGTTCCAAGTGAAAGTTCTGGTCAAGGGCAGTGAAAACCTCTCATATAGTTAGGACTTGATGTCCTCACTCTCCAACTTGAACAATAGAGTTTTAGACACACAAGGGTAGAGAAAAGGCGCCCAGCAGCAACAATTGTGGCCATGAACTTCTCAAGCTAATAAATGCAGTTGCTGTTTGCTTAAAGGCACACACTGCATTTGGGGACCCCAGGGACACGGAGTCTAACCCACGGCATCTAATATCTGACTCAGTGGTGTAAAGCTGTTACCACTGTGAAACTCCGTTCCATTTTCTAATATGTTTTGCCAGCAGGGGTTAGAAAGAGTCATTAAGTGAGCCCATGCAATGCGACTCAGGTTGCTGTCTGCAGACCAGAGCACTTCTAGTTTTTCTCCGCTGTTTCTGCTCAGAGTTCTGCAACTTCTGCAATCTCTAGTGCTGTCTGCTTTCAGGGAAAAGGCGCCTAGTTACGGGTCATGTGACTTACACATGTTGGGAGAAGACTGCTATCAAGAGTCTCCAGCCCACTTCTTGTGTGTGCGTGCGTGCGTGCATCTGTGTGTCTGTGTGTGTGTGTGTTCTGGGCACTGAGGATTGAGCTAGGGCTTCATTCATAGATGCTGTACACGTGCTCCCTAATGAACCACACCCCAGCCTCACATTGACAAGGAAATGCAGCACTGAGTGTCGGGGTGAAGGTGGGGTGCACAGAGCAGATAAACATGATTGACCTGCCTCCTCCTACAGCGGGAGGCAGATCTGTCAGCAGGCAGCTTTTACATCCTGTAGTGCCTGACAGCACCAGTTCCAAATATTGGTATCAACAGCTCCTCCCACATCTTCGTGGTACCTCAATCCTTAAATAAAAGCCATTGCTGATGTTAATGCCAGTAGTCCCCTCCCAGATCCTCGCAGTGCCTCGAAATCCTTAAATAAAAGCCATGGTTGATCATCCAGCTGCCTTTGTTTGTCAGAAACACTAATCCCTTCCGAGTGTGACAGTACACAAATCAAAGGGAAATCAAATAGCGTGTATGTTATACTGTATGTGACCAAACACAGCAAAGCGACCAGTCAGGTGCTGTGTTAGCATCAGATCGCCTTGAATCTGTGGTGGTTTGAAGATGTCACCCATAGCTGGGCAGTGGTGGCGCACACCTTTAATCCCAGCACCTGGGAGGCAGGCTGGCCGAGAGTTGTCAGACAACACAGCAGCATAGTCCTGGCAAAGAGATTTCCCCAAGCAATGACGTTCTGAAGAGACTACCACCTGTCCTTGGGTTACATCTTAAATGTGTGTGTTCCTAGAAGTCCAGGAGATAGTAAAGCTAAAAATAAGTTTTAAAACAATCCTGGCACTTGGGAGGCAGAGGCAGGAGGATCTCTGTGAGTCTTAGGTCACACTTGTTTACATAGTAAGGTCAGCCAAGGATACAGAGAGGGGCACCCTGGCTTAAATAAGAAAAAAGAAAAAAAAAAGATTTTTTAAAATGAAATTAGGTTTCAAACTAAAATAATTTTGAATAGGTGTTTGCTTTGGGATTTATACTTGTTCTCTTTGCAGTGAACACAGATACATGTTGCACAGCGCTAATGTGGAGGGCAGAGGGCAATTTGTAGGACTTGGTTTTCTTCCCTTCCACGTGTGGGCGCTAAGGATGGACTTGGTTTTCGAGGCTTGGAGGTAAGCACTTTGCCTGCTGAGTCATCTTGCTGTACATCAGACAGGTTCCCATCCGCATGGATGAGCCAGGAGCTATGTTACAGTGTACTTGTTACCTACCTGCTAGAGAGGCTGAGGCAGGAGGATCATCTGTGGCCAGCCTGGGAAAAATCATCTCAAAAAGGAAAGCCGTGCCTCCCAGGTGCCAGCGTTATTTTAAAAGTTACTTTTAGCTTTAATAGATCCTGGGGTTTCTTTTTTTTGTTTGTTTGTTTTTTTTGTTTTTGTTTTTTTTTAAGACAGGGTTTCTCTGTGTAGCCCTGGCTGTCCTGGAACTCACTTTGTAGACCAGGCTGGCCTCAAACTCAGAAATCCGCCTCCTCTGCCTCCCAGGTGCTGGGATTAAAGGTGTGCGCCACCACTGCCCAGCTATGGGTGACATCTTCAAACCACCACAGCGATACAAAACACTGCTTCAAAAATGGCTCAACTTATAAATAACGGGTTACTCACCTGGCCCTTGCTTCTTCCTTCCCCATTAAGAAAGAACATGTTTCCTTCTATTAGATAACTAGGTTTCCTTCCCGGTTTGTTCACATGGAACACATCCTTCTATGAAGCTGCCAGTGAAGATGTGGAATGTGCCTTCAGCAAGCACTGTTACAGCACACTTGATTATGTCTGTTATGTTTCCTGGTCCAAGGCTTCAACGTGTGGCAGCCTTTGCTGTTACTCCTGACAAACTCCTGTGGAGGACTTTACGGACTGTTCATACTGAATTCCTCCCCAGCACTTAGACATCTGATGCCAAATACTGGAATTAGAATGGATGAATCAAAGCTCTCCAGGTCTCGTTGATACTGGCCACACTTTGACGATATAAATACTGGACTACAGAAAGCTATGCCCTAAACTGGATGTGATGGGGCACACCTTTAATCCCAGCACTCAGGAGACAGCAGCAGGAGGATCTCTTCTGGTTTGAGGCCAACCTGGTCTACACAGTGAATTCCAAGACAGCCAGGCTATGTAGAGACCAGGTCTCAAAAACCAACCAACCAACCAACAAAAAGGTGTTCTCTAAGAAATCATGCCCAGATCCTAAAGCCAGGAAGGCACCTCTTTCCCTTTTACTGGTTTTTCATTTATTTATGTGTGTAGTTTATGTACCTGTGGGTCATGGTGTAGTAGCATATGCGAGCACACTAGGTCAGAGGTTAATGGGATTTCTTATTTGACACTCAGCCTTATTTGAGACAAGCCTCTCATTGAACCTGACGCCGGCCATTTCAGCTACATTGGCTAGTCACTGAACTTCCAGTCTGCCTCCAACCCCCACCCCGGGTCAGGTGACAGGTGGACACTACTTGCTTCTATTTATTTTTTTTTTTCACGTGACACCAGGTATGGGAAGTCAGGTGCTCACGAGTGCGTGCATTCACCCATTCTCACCAACCTTGAGCGTAGTAACTCAGTCTAAACTAACAGCTAACTGATGCCAGCTGACGTAGTCTCCTGGACTTAATAGACGGCCTGGCAAGAGCATTAGCTTTATTGTCCTTCAGTGGGACACAGGGATACAGTTAAGGGAAAGTCTAGTCTTTTTTTTTTTTTTTTTTTTTTTTTTTTTGGTTTTTCGAGACAGGGTTTCTCTGTATAGCCCTGGCTGTCCTGGAGCTCACTTTGTAGACCAGGCTGGCCTCGAACTCAGAAATCCGCCTGCCTCTGCCTCCCGAGTGCTGGGATTAAAGGCGTGCGCCACCACGCCCGGCTCGAAAGTCTAGTCTTATGGATGGTGCAGAGAAGACTCACAGTGACACTCTAGTACACCTTTCTTCTAGGAAAAAAAACAACTCTAAGACCAATTTCTGGAGACTATCTGGCCTCTCACTCGGATCCTTCCACTAACACGTGGACCCCAGTACTGCTCTGAGGCTGCTGTGCAGAAGTGTGAGCCGTGTTGCCGTATTCAGCTTGGATGACCGAGCTCAGCTCTGAGGACCCAGAGCCAAGTCAGCAGTCACATTTGGAGTCTGCTTCCCCAGATGTCCGGAGATAAAACCCTGGCATCTCTAGCAGCCTTGGGCCCTTCCCCATTTTAGGCCTGACTCTCAGAATCTTATGGAATTCTAGATCTGTAAGCTTTGAGTTTAGCTGTAGGGAGTTGAGTCCCAGTCTCTCTCCACACACTGAAAGATCCGCCTAGGGCAGTAGCCTACTTAGGGGAAGGTTTAAGTCACAGTGTGCGACCCATGCAGGTCCTAAGTTCCCAGCAATCCTCTTGGCTCCACCTCCCGAGGGCTGGGACTTCTGCCCTACACCACCACACCTAACCCGCCACACCCTTCCTATAGCCCGAAAGGTGACTCAGTGAGTAAAAGCTGTGGCTCCCAACACTGGTGACCTGAGTTTGATCCCTGCACCTAACAGTTGGGGGTGGGGTGGGGTGGGGTGCGTGGGGGGAATGGATGGATGCCAGCAGTTTTCCTGACACCACATGTACACAGTGACAGCAAGTTTAGCATCCAAAACCTTCACATTCAGTGTTCTCTTAATGTGTGCCTCGACAGTTAGGTGTGTATAAACCAGAAAGTATTTCAGGGCTAGGGGAGAGAACTGAAGCTAATTTTGGCAACAGCGATCTGCCCCCCATCTTCCTTGGAAAAGACCAAAATTCTGCTTAGCTGTGGGTTCAGCAGTTGGTCGCTTTATATCGTAGAAAACAGAACTATCTCTCATCTAACCACTACTCACTGGAGGTGAAATGGGAAGACTAACGTGACAAGTGTGTGTAAAGTATTTCACTGGACAAAGTCTGGATGCTAGCTTTGGGGGGATCCCTGTCTCAGAAGTCAAGGTAAGCCAGACACTGTGGCACACACCCCGAGGCCCACCTGGCACAGAGAGGAAGAGATAGATGGATCAATTTGAATCGGAGGCTAGACTAGTCTGCACACAAAGATGCAGGCCAGACAACGCTAAACAATGACTCCCTATCTCTAAAGCAAGTGGAATGGAGGACAGGGTGCAAGGGAGCCACACTGCCCGGTGGGAAACTTCTGTCAGGAGACCTCTTTCCTCACCAAGTAAAATCAATGGGAAGAACTAACAAATTCATATTACTAATTAAAACAGCTGTGTAACGAATTTGTCTATAACTTTTATAAGCATGTCAGCATGGTGTCAGCTTAATAGCATAACATTAGTTTTAAAATTAGTTTTAGCTAAAATATGAGGAATAATCACCACACAGTGTTGCTAGCTTGCTTGTGAAGTTCACAGTGCCTGCCGAGGATCAAATCCAGACCCAGGGCACGCGCTCTGCCACCCTCGGGCCAGAAGAGACTTTTCATGCTGGACTGAAGTGGGCTGGATGTGGTGGTACATGGCTGTATCCAGCACTCAAGAGACCAAGACAGGCTGGGAGTTCAGGACCAACTGGGCTACATGTAAGACCCTACCTCCAAAAGCTAAGAATAAACTCTGTTTTGAACTCTTAAATATACAGCCTTGAACTGGACATATTCCCCACACTTGAGGTAGAGGCAGGAAAATCATTTTAAGGTCATTCATAACTACATAGGAGTTCAAGGCCAGCCTGAGCTTAGACAGACCTTTTCTCAAACACACACACACACACACACACACACACACACACACACACACACACACATGTGCGCACGTGCATGTCGACCGAGAGAAGACAAAACCCTCACCTCCCAGCACCAGGAAGGGGACGGAAGCCCAATGGTTCTGCTGATTGGAGCAAGAGCCACCACCATTTTATTTGGAGGGGGTCACTGAATCTCCAATCCCTTAGTTGACCTGTTGTCGGTAGCGAGCATTACTGAAACCAATGATTCTCACAGGGCAGGGGAGGCAAAGCTGACATAAGAAGAAAGCTCCCCGCTGATTGACAGTCTTTATTCAGGTCTCGTTGGCATCTCACAGGGTGGCCAGGGTGCTATGCCCAGGGTGGGGTTACTTGCACGAGGAGAAGGTTTTCCAGAAGAAGTTCTTGCAGGGCTTTTTATCCAGGTGTGGGGGCTGTTGGGGGGGTGGCCTTTCCTGGCTCTTGGACAGCCCGGGGGTACCCCCTCCGACTGGGGTGCTGGAGCTGGCTTGGGAAGCCCACCAGGCAAGGAAAGTCAGAAGGCCGCTCCTCCCCTCGGTGGCTTCCTGCTGTGTTTTAGAGAAGCAGATAACAAAGGAGAGAAAAGCAACCACTCACCACTCACTCACTGGGACTCACTCAGCCTTCGGATATGCCCCCCCACCCCCACCCCCCACAGAGAGCAAACTGTTCCTTAACAAACCACACTCCCTCAAAGTCAGAGTGAGAGGGACTCTAGAGAAACTGCTCAGTGGAGAAAAACAGACCAGTCCAATAATAAATAAATAAATAAATAAATAAATAAAATGCTGATTTTTTTCAAGCATGGTAGCAGAGACCTTTGGACTCGGCAGTCAGGAGGCAACAGCAGATAGAGTACTGTGAGCTTGGGCTAGCCTGGGCTACACACAGTGAGGCCTTATCTTGAAAACAAATAAAGTGCTTTAACTTCTACCTTATAATCTGTGCTGAGGTCCTCAGCTCTGAGACTAGGAAAGCTGTCAAAATGGCTGCCAGCTGAGAGGCCCTGGGTCCACAGGCTCTCCCACCTCCACACATCCTCCTGGATGTTCAGAAATCAGAACAGCCTGAGACGCTAAGTCTGGGCCTTCTTTCAAACTTCTCAGGAAGTTTCTAGGAGTACTCTGATGATAAACGACCCATCTGAAACTCATCTGGTGATCTCAAAGAAAAATCCACTTTTAATGGTCAACTTTATGGACTCTTTCTTGGAACTTTTTCAAAAATGGAAAAAAGAGAAAGTAAATCATTTGATGAAATTATAAAATTTACACCTTAGAGAACAAGAGGGCAGGAATTATTTGAGCGAGTGAGAGTATAGCTGTGTATATAAATTAAGGCTCTGGAAGTCCGTGTGACTGGTCTCACGGCAGAGAAGACGGTGGAGCGCTGTGACAGCTGGAAGCAATCCCTGTCTCCAAAGCAGACACCAGCAGAGAGGAGTCCCTGACAGACCCAGGCTAGGAGAACTGAGGGCAAACAGGGACCAGGGGTCTGAATGGGGCGTTGTAAAATCCTAGGGACACACACACACCACAACACAGAACACATCATGCAGGACTGAGTGGTCAGAATTACAGAGACGAACCGAGCAGGTGCACTCACCACACTGTCCTGGCCAGTAGGGCCACTCTCCAGGGGAAGGGCGGAGGCTGCGACCCCCCAGAGCAGCAGCAGCCCGAAGGCTGAGGGCCACTTGCCTCCTGTGCCTCGGCCACCCATCATTCTCGGACGTGCTGAGGTCTGTGCTTGGTGGACGAGGGTCTCTTCTGTGGTGTTTTAAGCTCTAGCACCACCTGCTTGGGGGTCTGCACTCGTTCATTGAAAACCTGCACGCCTCTCCACACTCACGCGGTGACGCACAAGCCAGAGCAATCAGCTCTCACAGAAAGAAACATTTGTGGGGTTGGATTTAGCCCCTTAATTAAAGACTCGGGACTTTTCCTGTGTTTGGAGTGAATCTGCTCTTATTTTAGAACACATGCGCGCTTGCTCTGGGAGTTCTGCTTCCTTGTGATTGTGCCTGTGGCAAGCAGGAAGCCATCAGAACAAAGCCGGGTGATTTAACAGAATATGAAATCAGGCCTGGGTAAAGAGCTGAAGATGTGGGGTCTTACCCAGGAGAAGCAAGACTGCAGGCTGGGACGCAGCTCAGCTCAGCCCAGCACGTGCCTACCACGGTTCCGTCCATCCCCGGAGCTAAAAGCAGGCATGTCTGAATCGGCTACGAGCAGAAGTAACCAGGTACAGAGAAGACCCAGGGTCACAGGGTGGCCCCAGTGTTCACCAGGTCGCAAGGAAGGATGAACCAAGAGCATGTCCCAGACTGCCCTCTGCCCCAGGCTAGACCTTTGACTCACTCAAGTATAGATGCGGATGCAGAAGAGAGACGGGACCAAAGGCCTTCTGCATCTCAGTGCCACGGACGCTGTCCTGGGCCTCTCAGTGACATGCACACTTGCAGAGTTCCTGGTCTAGGGCTTTCCAAGATGCCCAGGTCAGCAGTTTGCACATTTCTTTAAAAAAAAAAAAAAAAAAAAAAAAGATAGAAAGAAACGAGGCCAGGAAGATGGTTCACTGAGCACAGCAGTTGCGATGCAACCCTGGTAACCTGCAGCTCCACTCTGGCCCCCAGATAATGGTAAAACGGAAGAACACACCGGTTCCTAACAAACTTGACCTCTGACCCACACTCCCGCTGTAGCACACACGTGCATCTCCCTCTCCCCGTCATAGATACCATTTTTGAAAATGTAGACATGCACGTCGATAGACTGGCCAAGTGTAAGGGATGCTTTCTTTGTATAGGTCACAGTCACTTCCTGAGAAACCTGGACTCGGCCAGCTGACAGCCCACTTCCTTCCCAAGACAGTGACAAAGTCCTGGGCCACCTCCTGGCCCTTCACAGGTCCAGGTTGAGAATTGTGGGGATGTGAGGGATGGACCCCGCATATGCAGACAGACCTGAAACCCCATCTCAGACACTAGAGAACACCAAGATCCAAGGGAGGCTCGAGACTGAAACAAAGCAACTGAAAGTCGGCTCCTTCCAAAGTAAAACACGCCCCGCTCAAGAGACCTTCCCGAGGTCCCTCTTCCACCATGGGGTGACGCTCAGGTCATCAGGCTTTGCCTACACCCAGCGAGCTATCCCTCTGCTCCCCTACCACTCCACAAGGGAAAGAAGGCAGGCCCTGAACACCTTACATCCTTCAGGACACAGCAACAGTAGGACAGGGCCCTTGGGACACTCCAGACTTTCCCTTCAAGCAGACATCTCCTCGGGAGAGCCAAGGCTTAATTCTATAGACCTGCTAGAAAAGCCACAAAGCCCTGCTTCTGAAATCAGCCCTGAAGAGTAAGAGATTTCATTCCCAGGGACCACCAGTCACCGCGATGGAGGCTGAGACCTGAAGCCACAGCAGCCGGGCTCAGCAAACACAGCTTTATTTATTCACCCTGCTGAGACCCGCATTCGACCTGGGAAATAAACAGTGAAGGACTAAGCTCACCCCGACAGCCAGCACAGCTGATTGCTAGCCCACTTTGCCAGTCACTAAGTCACGCTGTGCCACCCAAGTGCAAGCCTTTCCTATGCCCCGTGACGCGTGAGGTGGCTTTGCAGGAACTCCCAGCTTCTAAGCTTCTGCCGAGAATGACTTCAAACAGGCAGCACGAAAAGCTGCCCACACACAGGGCCGTCCTTCCCATGTCTGTCCTCATCCCTGCAGACTGCCCTCGTGGCGAGCGCTGCTTCCAGATGAGATGAAGGCCTCAGCTCTCGCTCTGCAGCTCCTCAGCCCCGTCCAGCTCCTCAGCCATGGACTCCCGAGAGCTCCTGCTTTCATCTTCCGGCTTTCTTTTCTTCTTGGCCTTTCGTTTCAGGTTAAGCTGGGCAATCTCTTCATTCTTCTCTGTAATGTATTTTAGCTATGTATATATACAAAAAGCAAAACTATATTTAAGTCTTTAAATCTGTCTATAAACCATTTTACAAACCTAAAAGAAAATCCTCACAGTAACTTATGCCTTTTCCAATATTCATTCCAAAAGAACTGGTGGAAATTCATTGACTGAGTTATCTATTGAGCACTAACTATCCGAGAAACGGAGACAGGGTCAAGTCCCCATTCCTGTGGAGGGGAAATCATGAGAAGGGCAGAGACCAGGCAGGATCGCTGTGGTCCACGTCTGCTGGCAGTCACAGCCAGGTGACACTGACACCTCAAAGTGGCAAGTGTCTTCACCTAGAAAATAACTGCTTGGTCAAAATGACTCTTGAGATGTGAAAAAATAGAAATCGTGTTCTCTTCTGCATAACCAGGCTTGCAGACTTCCGTCCACCCTGGTCCATCAGAACTGCGGGTATGGCCTGCCTGGGGTGGCACACCTGTAAACCAGGCTCCTGGGATGGTGACAGAGGAGGAGGATCTCGCGTTCAAAGCCTACCTGATCTAAAAGTCAAGTTCAAGACTAGCCTGTATAATTCAGCACGAGTGTCTCAAACAAGAAATGGGGCTGGAGAGATGGCTCAGTGGTTAACAGTACTTCTTGCTCTTGCAGAGGACCCAGCTCTGATTCCCAACACCCACACTGTGGCCCATGACCACCTGTTCACTCCAGTTCCAGGGTGTCTGAGACCATTTCCTGACCCCCAAGGGCACCAGGCAAGCATATGGTACACATGGATCCATGCAAGCCAAACATTTACACACATAAAATAAAATAATAAGCTTTACAAACAAGCAGCAGACAAGGGGTGGGTGGGTGGGTGCATAGCCAGTGGTATACCACTTGTCCGATGTGCAGAAGGCCCTAGATTTCAATCCCCAGCTCTGGGGTAAAGGCGCCACAAGGGGGTCATCCCCAGAGACTATCCATGACTAACCTGTGACATCATACGGTAAATGAATCATGGGACCGAAGTTTTGAGATATTACAAAAAAGGTAAATTATGGAATCCAGAGAGAGCTGATTAGAAAATTTTAGATTGGTTTTGCGAGATCCATCATAATGAAAGGAGAACCATAAAACACAGGCAGGTCTGAGCGCCTCCACCATCTCTAACGCAAGGCGCCCCGAGGAATAAGTGACAAATTGGGAATAATGTATTCCGGTGGGGGAGGGGAGAGAGGGAGGAAATTCATCTCTCACCAGTGAATTATTTCGCCTGGCTAAGAGCTTCACGTCTTCAGTGGTGACCGTGCTTCTTTTCGCGTGTCTGCAGAAAGGGCAGGAGCAAGTCACAGAACGTTTGGTATTAAAGTTTGGGCGAAACACAAAGGTTCACGGTCGAACTTCCGACGAGCAAAGGTGCCTAAGTGGTCCATCTCTGCGGACTGAAAGCATCAGGCAGCAGCCACAGTAAAATGAGTGAGGTAATGAGCCAAGACACCAACCCCGCAGAGGATTGCAAAGCCCTGCTGTCCACTGGGCAGCAGCAAGGTAGATACCCTCCACAATTCCACCGGTGCCCGGTATCTGTGCCGAATTTTAATGTCCTTGCCGTCCTAGCTGCAGGAGCGGGGTCCCCATATCCATATTGCTATGGATAGCAGACACCCCCAGTCAAGTCCCAACTTTAGCAATCCACTGCGCAGAAAGGAGGAAGGAGTGTTTGGTAGATTTTGTGTATGAACGTTCTGCTTGCATATACGTAACCACTGGATTTTTTTTGGGGGGGCGGGGGGGGGGCAAAACCTCACTAGGTAGCCCAGACCAATAATCTTGAACGTGTGATCCTCCTGCCTCAACTTTACAAGCACCAAGATTACAGGCATGTCCCCACCACACCCAGCTTACTGCTGGAACTACACAAAAGTATTTTTAAAAAAACTCCATTGACTTCCACAGCTAACACCGGAAGGGGAGGTGAAGGCAACCGGAGTTTCATGGGACCGAGGGGTGGGCACGAGCGAGCAGCAGCTGAGGGAGCCACCGGCATCCCATGCCACTGCCTTATCCCACTTGGGTACGCGATGGATGATGCTGAGCAGGTTTTAGGGACAGATATTAATATAGACGGAGAAGAGGAAGGCTTCGAGCCCCTGAGAACACACTACATAATGCACTGAAAATATCCATCCTAGAAACAGAACGCAGAGGACCGCTGTGAGGCGGGGCGCGCAGGTGCAGAGAGCAGGGGCCTCAGTCATGCCAACCGCCGCCGAAAAGCAATGGCTACCAATCACCTGAGGTGCTAATTGAAGAGACGACACAAATCACTGCTAAGAGCTTCCTCATGGCGGATGCGGATGGAAGCCCCTGCCTGTCATTCTCTGTACACCTGCAAGCAATCAGGCTGCGACACAACGCGGCCCCTCCCAGGACCCCCTGAGCTCCCAGACCCACAACAATCAAACCGTCCCAGGGAACAGTTTTTAAAACAGGCAGAGTCCTGGGGATGCAACTCAGACCTCTGTCAGCCGGAGCTGGGTCACTCGGAGACCCGCAAGAAAACTCAGAAATACCGAGGCGGTCTGAACTGACGTGTTCAGAGCAGATGTTAATCCCCAGCGGCGTCATGACCAGCCACAACCCCCACCCCCAGAAAACAAGAACCCCGAAATACACCAACAGATGTGGACAATGATGTCAGTGGACCTCAGATCACACTGCCAGCTTCTCTACCCACCTGGCAAACATTTCAAGGTCTTTGGCAAAATTTTCTGAAAGAGAGAGAGAGAAAAAAATAGATTTTAGCTGGCTTATCTCCATCTTTAGGAGTGTAGCCTTGGCTTCTAGTCAGCACAGCACTGGCTTTTTAAAATCATGGACCCCTCCTTGTCCTTCCCAGTAACGCCCCCCCTTCTAAGACTTATCCTGACTGTGGGGGGGCCCCTTGGTCCCTAGGGGCCGTCCTTTAAATTCTGCTCCAACCTTCCTCTCAAGGGAAGCAAGAGCCTACCCATGGGTTCAGCTGCTACACACCCTAGGGAAGGAAAGAATGGGGACAGTGTCCAATGTCCCAGCCACCGGGGCACCACCAGTGCAGTTTAAACAAGGTGCTGATGCCTGGTGTTGTCACGACAGGACAACCTGACGGCCCTTCCCACACAGCATACAAATTGTACAGCATGAGGTGACCAGGGAGAATGTGGCCACCGGCTAGGGGTGGGAGCTGTGTGTGTGTGTGTGTGTATGTGTGTGACACACCTCAGCTCCTACCACACTGGTCCCAGGCAAATCCCACAGAAAAAGGCAGTGGCCTCGTACCGCACTGTCGAAAAGTCACCTCGGAGATCGCCGCGATGGTCTGTTTGCTGAAGTTCACCTGTTTGTTCAGCGTGACTTCCTGGCAGAGACAGCCGACCGTGTAGTGAACTGCCGCCTTCAGCCTCTGCGGGGGAAACCAAAGTCCTGAGGGGCTGCAAATGAGAGCTCTTGCACCTGCGATTAAGACCAAGGGGAGGCTGCTGGGCCACTTCCCCCTGTGCTCTCCACCCCAGCCGAGTGACACTTAAGTGTACTAGTCAGTTAATGACACTCTCTGGAGTGTGACGTGGGGAAAAGAGACTTTCAGCTAATGGTTATTATTTAGCTCACATAAAGATAATCTGTGACAGTCAAGGAGGAGATGTGACACCAGGGCTTGCCTGCCCCTGCCTCAGCTGCCCCCCAGGCCCTGCTCACTTCGGCCCCTCTGGGGAATACGATGAGAAAGCAGTTTGTGGCCTGAAAGTGGCTAAACAAAGACAGAAAGCTCCCATCCCTCTGCTCCGAGTCCCTAGAAGCCTCAACCCTCCATGTACAGATGACAAGACACAAACCAGCAAGGCCGGTGACCACATGCCTGACCATCCTTTCATCTGGAGAGTCACAGTCACCTCAACAGCTGACACTGACCCACTAGGCAAACACTTCCACTGACTCACATCCCTAGTCCTCAGAAACCCTCCCCCTCCTTTTTAAAGAGTTCTTTGCTTATTGTGTATATATATATACATACCAATGTCCTCAGACACACCAGAAGAGGGCATCAGATCCCGGTACAGATGATTCTGACCTACCATGTGGTTGCTGGGAATTGAACTCAGGAAGTGCTCTTGACCTGAGCTGAGCCACCTCTCCAGGCCCAAAAACCCTTTTAAATACTGGGAAGAAGTAAAAAAAATCACTCTTCCCTAAGCCAAGACTACCAAGAAAGGGGACGGGGAAGAGGCTCCAAGCGGGCGAACAGCAGCCCTGCTCCGTCTCCCCACTGAGTGTGTCCTCCTCCCCTGGGGAGATGGGAACAAACCCCCTCCTTACAGGGCACCAGCCAAAGAAAGGACCACTCCAACCAAGTCCACCCTGGGGAACCAATGAGTTTATTGGGTGCATTTACAGAGCAGCCACAGGACTGCGGAGCCTCACACCCAGCAGGGAGTAACACAAAAGAACACGCGGCTGGCTGGGAGGCGCAGCCCAGTGACAGAGATCAGATGAGGGTCTCCCAAGTAGTCACGGCTGCTCTGTCTGGAGGGAAACACTATATGATATCTGAAGACAGAGCTGAGGCAGGCATGGTGACACCTGAATCCAAGACACCAGCAAGTATGCACTACTTAGGCAAGAGTAGGGTCAACTACAGAGCTGTTTGGGTGAGACCAGGCACATGAGCTAGGAACCCTCATCTGCTCAGCCATCAGGCAAGGTAAACCCAGGCCTTTGGCAGAGAAGACAAAACCATCATCAGCCTCTGTCAGGTAGGGTTGGGAACAGGACACCGATCTTTCTGACCACACCCGTCTCAGGGAAGTTTTGTCTGCCCCAGCCCACTAAGCTGCCACCTTCCTTCTTCCAGGTTGCAGACCTGGAGGCTAAATCGCCAGCCCTAAACTCCAGGGCAGGACCCTGACTACCTAGCTTGATATTGCCTACATGGCTGAGTGGGCATCCGGGTCCTCAGGAGGTACACCAGAAGCAAGATGCAAACTTGGTAACTCACCTTTCCAACCCCATTTAATCAGTAAGAATTTACTGTCTACTAAGAGCCAGAGTCAGGCTCTGCTCTAAAAGCTGAGAGAATACAGGGGGAAAAAGGCCCCAACTATGTGTACTTCAGAGGCAGAGTGCTTGCTTAGCAGGTGCCCTGAGTTTAATCCCTAGCACCACAAAAAAAAAAAAAAAAAAAAAAAAAAAAAAAAAAAAAAAGGAACGAATAATACATTTAAATTAAGGGGCTGGAGAGATGGTAAGAGCACCGACTGCTCTTCCGAAGGTCCTGAGTTCAAATCCCAGCAACCACATGGTGGCTCACAACCATCCGTAATGTAATGAGATCTGACTCCCTCTTCTGGTGCATCTGAAGACAGCTACAGTGTACTTACATATAATAAATAGATCTTTAAAAAAAAATAAATTTAAATAAAAAAAAATAGGGGGTTGGAGAGATGGCTGCTCTTTCAGAGGTCCTGAGTTCAATTCCCAGCAACCACATGGTGGCTCATAACTACCTGTAATGGGATCTGATGCCCTCTTCTGGTGTGTCTGAAGACAGCTACAGTGTACTCATATACATGAAATAA
Organism: Mus musculus; assembly: GCF_000001635.26. Lineage (NCBI taxonomy): Eukaryota > Metazoa > Chordata > Mammalia > Rodentia > Muridae > Mus > Mus musculus. The sequence continues at coordinate 2,555,080 of NT_166299.2, forward strand.
ATAATTCTTTGAAATAAATAAATTAAATGAAAGCAAGACTTCCAGACATGGTGGCACACGCCTTAGATCCCAGAGTGTGGGAGGCAGAGGCAGGTGGATCTCTGTGATTTCCAGGCTAGCCAGGGCTACCTAGTAAGACAAGACTGTCAAAAAAAGTGTGTGTGGCAAGATGGGTTATGGCTATTGCTGCAGTGCCTGACAACTGACCCTTAAAAGCTGACCTGACAGCAGCCTCACCAAAATAAATAAATTTAATAAAATATAAATAAGTAAATAATAATAATTTAACTATAGTCTATGCTCTCCATTACACCTTTGCTCTTAATGGACTCTTCAAAACCGTCAGTGTCAAAAACAAAAAAGATCAGGGTGGTGGTGACACAAGCCTTTAATCCGAGCACTAGAGAGGCAGAGGCAGTCGGGTTTCTGAATTTGAGGCCAGCCTGATCTATAGAGTGAGTTCCAAAACATCCAGGACTACATAGAAGATCTCTATCTTGGAAAAATAAAACAAAACAAACAAACAAAAAAGGAAACAAAAAAAGTTCAACAACGGGGCTGGAGAGATGGCTTAGTGGTTAAGAGCACTGACTGCTCTACCAGAGGTCCTGAGTTCAATTCCCAGCAACCACATGGTGGCTCACAACCATCTGTAATGGGATCTGATGCCCTCTTCTGGTGTGTCTGAAGAGAATGACAGTGTACTCACATACATTAAATAAATCAATAAATATTTAAAAAAAAAAAGTTCAACAACTAGCCGGGCGTGGTGGCTCACGCCTTTAACCCCAACACCTTGGGAGGCAGAGGCAGGAGGATTTCTGAATTCAAGGCCAGCCTGGTCTACAGAGTGAGTTCTAGGACAGCCAGAGCTACACAGAGAAACCCTGTCTGGAAAAAACAAAAACAAACAAAGAAATTTCAACAACTGAACACACTTGTGAAATGTAACAATCGATCAGAAGGGTGTAAGAGAACAGAGAACCTTCCTCCTCTGCAGAAGACAAATATGCCACCCTGAACTTGACTTGTGTTCTCATCTTATTTTATTTTCTAGACAGGGTCTCCGTGTAACACTGGTTGGCCTGGAACTCACTCTGCAGACCAGGCTGCCTCCCAGAAATCTGCGATCAGTGGCCCATGCCAGGCTTCATCTGAACTCAGAGCCTCCAGCAGGCTAAAACGGCTCAGCCACACTCCCTAAGGAGGGTCAGGGCTCTACAACTGAAATGAGAGCCTGAGAATTGCGCTTGCTACAGAGAGCAGATGAGCAGTGGCTCCCTGCTTTCCCAAGGATGCCATCCTTTAACTCAGTTCCTCGTGTAGTAAAATTGTTTTACTATTTAATTTTAATACATAAACCACAGAATTATTTCATTGCTACTTCATAACTGTAACTTTGTGAATCTCTGTTGTGAATCATAATTATCAGATAGGCAGGATATCTAATTGGGGTCTCAACCCACAGGTTGAGGACCACTGAAATGAAAGCAAGCTGCCAAGTGAAAACAGATGATGGCCGCTTGGGTGCTCACAGCTGGGCTCTAGCGATGGTTCTAAAGGTTCTGAATTTCTTTTTTTTTTTTTTAAAGATTTATTTATTTATTATATGTAAGTACACTGTAGCTGTCTTCAGACACTCCAGAAGAGGGAGTCAGATCTTGTTACAGATGGTTGTGAGCCACCATGTGGTTGCTGGGATTTGAACTCCTGACCTTCAGAAGAGCAGTCGGGTGCTCTTACCCACTGAGCCATCTCTCCAGCCCAGGTTCTGAATTTCTTAAAACAGGAGTGCAGGGCAGACAGCCGCTGGGACGCAGATACCTAAGGAAGCAACCCCCAACCCTGAGCTCACAATCATTCCCAGCTGAGATGGCAGCTCTGATTCATCAAACAACTGAATATTGGCTCTGACACCACCCCGTGCAGTAGTTATCCGTATTCCGACTTTGCAAAGGAGAAAACTATATTTGGGCCACGGCTAACTGACTAGAGGACCCGAAATCACAACCGACGCCAGAGGGTGGGTTCTAGGGCAGCCTGCCAGGGGCTGACTCCGGGCTCTGCAGCATAGAATAGACAACGTTTCCCAGGTCCTAGTGAACTGCTCAGGTCTCACTATGTAAACCAGGCTAGCCTCAAGCTCACACACACCGCTCGCTCTGACTCCTGAAATTAAAGGCCTGAGCCCCCACGCACTGTCCTTGCTTGTTCCTGAGACAGGGTCTATCTAGGTACTTAACTGATCTAAAACTCGTAATCCTCCTGCCTCAGCCCCTGAATTAGTCTGTGTGTCTCTCCTGCATCTCTCTCACCCTCACACGCGCTATCCCCAGCCTCTTTTGTTGTTTTGTTTTGTTGTTTTTGTTTTGTTTTTCGAGACAGGGTTTCTCAGTGTAGCCTTAGCTGTCCTGGAACTCACTCTGTAGACCAATTGAGAGATGTGCCTGCCTCAGTCTGGGATTAAGGACTTGCGCCGCCACCACCGGGCGGGCCCTCCTTTAAGACAGGGCCTCCCGTAATCCCGGTTGGCCTCGAACTCGGTATATCGCTGAAAATGACTCTAAACTGGCTTCTGCCTCCACCCTAAGCCTCTCGCTTCCACACACACCCCGCTCCGTGCTGGGGTCACAGTCGTTCACCACCAAGCCCGGTAGGTGCGGTGCTGGGACTCGAACCCATGGATTCCCTCATGCTGGGCAAACGCTCCTCCAAGCCCCATCGTCTCCCTGTAGCGCCCACACCCGACCCTCACAGCGCCCGGACACCCGGACTCTGGCGAGCTGGACGCAGGCTCGGCGGACCGCACCCCCTCCTTGCAGCCGAGCGACGCATGCGCACACGCGGAGGCTGGCTAGGGACTCCGGGCCTTTCCCTCTCCCAGGACCTCACGTCCTGCCCTTGCTGGGACCCCATTTATTTTATACCTGCCGGTGAGAGAACTCCTGCGGCTCCTCAGCCTCCACCTCCTCCATCACTGCGGACAGCCCCGGCCGGCGCGCCACTGTCGGCTCAGACTTTCCCGCGCTACCTCTGCGACGGGCGGCGCCGAGGGTCAAAGCGCGAAGCGCCTCCTTCCTGTCCCGCGCGCGCCCCCTGGCGACAGCTCGCGGAAGGGTCTTGCTAGCGTTGGTGTGACCCGGGGTTCAAGCATCTGTAAGAACGTGCGTGAGATAGCCCACTGGTTAGCAGTCGCTGAGAGCACTGGCCAGATGCACCACCCACATCAGGTGGCTCACTAAACACGTGTAATTCCATCTCTAAGGGACACAATGTCCTCTCTTGGTCTCTCTTGGTACCCGCATGCAGATGCACACACAAATACACACATATGCATAATAAATATATAAGTAAATAAAAGTGTTTAAGTAAAAAATATATATATGTTGGGCCTGGTGATGCACCCTTTTAATCCCAGCACTCTTGAGTCATAGGCCAGTGGATCTCTGTGAGTTCCAGACCAGCCAGGGCTACATAGTGAAACTTGCCTTAAAATTAAAAAACAAAACAAAACAAAAAAAGCAAGAGTGTATAGCCCACAATTAACAGATGATAAAGCACTTGGCTGGCAAGATAGCTTTGTGAAAGCCAGGCATGGTGGCACATGCCTTTAATCCTAGCACTTGGGAGGCAGAGGCAGGCGAATTTCTGAGTTCGAGGCCAGCCTGGTCTACAAAGTGAGTTCCAGGACAGCCAGAGCTATACAGAGAAACCCTGTCTCGGAAAGAAAGAAAGAGAGAGAAGAAAGAGAGAGAAAAAAGATCGTTTTGTGGGTCAAAACACATTGCCCTGCAAGCCTGGGGCCCTGAGGCCCTGAGTTTGATTCCCAGAACTGACTCCAGAAAGTTGTTTTCTTACATCCACTGTGTGCTCACACTCACACAAACCAATAGCCAGTTGATGTAAGTTATGGAAGGCAGCGCTTTCTATGGTGAACCATTCACACACACAACCTCGTGCAAGGAACCTTGGATTTTTATGGCTCTTCCACCAGCACCAAATCAGACTGAGATCACTGCTCAAACGCTATCCCCTCAGAGCGAGTGGTTCACATTACCAGGGACAAGAGTGGCTGCTTCTCCATTATGTCAAGCTATACAGCGAGAGGCTCTGAGGTGGCTCTGCAATAATAACAGCTGCCGTTCCTGCAGACCAGGATTTGGTTCATGGCACCCACATGGTGGTTCACACCTGTCTGTGATTACTGTTTCCAGGAGTCAGTGCTCTCTTCTGATCTCCAAGAGCCCAATTCATGCACGCAGGCAAAACACTCAGACATTAAAAAAAGGATCTGTAGAGAGGTCTGCCTGGCCCCGAAATGGCTGTAGCCAATGCCTACCAGCTATTTCATATTATCGCTGTAATTTGCCTGCCAGTCATTGACACAGAAAAATAACTTGGGGCTGGAGAGATGACTCAGAGGTCAACCATCTGTAATGAGATCTGACACCCTCTTCTGGAGTGTCTGAAGACAGCTACAGTGTACTTACATATATAATAAATAAATCTTTAAAAAAGAAAGAAAGAGCCAGGTGGTGGTGGCGCACTCCTTTAATCCCAGCACTTGGGAGGCAGAGGCAGGCGGATTTCTGAGTTCGAGGCCGGCCTGGTCTACACAGTGAGTTCCAGGACAGCCAGGGCTACACAGAAAAACCCTGTCTCAAAAATTCAAAAAAAAAAAAAAAAAAAAAAAAAAAGAAAGAGAGAAAGAGAGAAAGAAAAAAAATAACTCAAAGCAGGGTCATGCTGATCATCTAAACTGTTACATTCTGTGTGAGGTCTGTTAATCCTTTTTTTTTTTTTTTTTCAAGACAGGGTTTCTCTGTATAGTCCTGGCTGTCCTGGAACTCACTTTGTAGACCAGGCTGTCCTGGAACTCAGAAATCCACCTGCCTCTGCCTCCCAAGTGCTGGGATTAAAGGTGTGCACCACCACTGCAGCGAGGTCTGTTAAGAAATACCACAACCTATTGTAGATTCGGTTTATTATGTTAATTGTTTTTAATTACATAGGAATTTGTACATCTATATGTAAGATATTGTGGGTCCCTGCCCCCAGTTGGCTCTAATTAGTAAATAAAGTTGTCAGCAAAGATTTAAAACAAAGATTTAAAATCACTACAAGATTTAAAATCACTACAAGAACAAAGATTTAAAATCACTACAAGGGGAAGCAGGAGGACCAGCCCTGAGAGTTGCAGGAGAGAGCACATAGCCATGTAAGAGCCAGGGGAGAGCAACCCCAGGGGCTCCTACCCCATTGGGTCTGGGGTAGCGACGATGGATTTTAGAAAGTGATAATTCAGTAGTATTGGAGGGGAGGCGTTAACAATGTGGAAGTTTGGGAGTGGCCCAGCCATTGAGCTGCTTAGGACATATTAAAAACAAGGCTATGTGGGTGTGTCTTTCATTCAAGAATCCACAACATTAGGCAGTACTGAGAAGCCCATGTGCTGGGGAGTTTAGAGCAGGATAACATTCTACCACTACAACAAAGTCTTATGTAGGACCCATCAAATTAAAGGTCAATATGAACTGTTATGCCTAAAACTTCTTGAGTCAGAGCTGATCGTCGGGCAGCACTTCCTGCACCTGTGTATGAACTCACTGTGGTTCTTGTGCCCCCCCCCCCATTTATAAGTGGACAGAGAAAGATGCCCAGGGCCATAGCCTCAGCTACAACCCTGATCATCAATATTAGGTATGCACTCAATAAACTATCCCTGTATGACTGAGATCAGTGTTTGTGTGCTCTCTGGGGTCACTCATGCACCTCAACAAAATCAGTCTTTAAAAAGTAAAATATAGAAGCCAGCTGGTGGCGCACGCCTTTAATCTCAGCACTCAGGAGGCAGAGGCAGGCAGATTTCTGAGTTCGAGGCCAGCCTGGTCTACAGAGTGAGTTCCAGGACAGCCAGGGCTACACAGAGAAACCCTGTCTCAACACAAAACAAAACAAAACAACCAAACAAACAAACAAAACAAACCAAGAAAAAAAGTAAAGGACAGAGCAGAGCTGGGCTGTGGGTCAATTTACAGAAGAACTGTTAACTCCTCCACAGTTACCTAGCAACAGTAAAGACCATAAAAAGGGCTGTTTAGCCCCACCTCTCTCTCTCTCTTACTCTCTTACACTCTTACTTGTCTCCCTCTTACCCCTTACTCTCACCCTCTCTCTCCCTTCTTTGTCTTCTCGCCTCTCTCCCTCTTACTCTTTTTCTCTCTAGCCTTCTCTCTCTCTCTCTCTCTCTCTCTCTCTCTCTCTCTCTCTCTCTCTCTCTCTCTCTCTTTCCCTGCATCTCTATAATAAAGCTCTTAAACCATAGACAGTCTCTGCTCATCAAGGCTGCGCGCACTCTCTCATTGGGAACCTCTTCCCTCTCTCCTATAACCCTGGTGGCTTTAGCAAAGCAGCTTCAGGGTGCCCAGGTAGGGCTGCCCCTGGCCACCCCCTGAAGAGTGGGACAGAGGAATGTCCACCCAGGGATGAATAGAAGGTAGTAGCAGCCCTCCCATGCCTGACAGACCAGAGGATAGGTAAAACTCTGGCGGAGTGTGGGTCTCTTTCCCTTCCCCCTCTTCCCCAGGCCCCCTTTTTTAGTTCCCAACATTGCTGCAGTGTTCAGAGGCCCCAGCTTTGATCCCCAGCCTGTGAGGGTGGAAACAATTAACCCAATGTGGCTCTTCCTCCCTCCACCTCTCCCTCTCTCCCTTCCTTCCCCCCTCCCTCCCTCCCTCCCTCCCTCCCTCCCTCCCTCCAGTTGTTTCCCTCCTTCCCAACCCCACTCTCTCAGGCCCTCATTTACTCAAATCTCAGTTCTATGAGCCAAGGAATCCTATGCTGCTTCGAGTAGTCAATGCTTGGAGAATTGCTCTCAATTTTTGTGCTAGTCCCAGTGTAAACAAACACAGTCTCCCCTGTGTCCTTAGCATCACCTTCACCATTGAGACACTCAACACCCAACCGTGGCTGAGAGAATCTACTCTTTCAGATCCCCAGCGTCATCTACTTCAGGGTCCAGCTGAGATTACTGAAGACAGGTTTGAGTAGGATGACACACAGCCCATCCATCTGCCACACAGACGCCATAAACATCAGGAGCACAGGCAGGATCAAAGGTAGTGTCCGTGTACAAAGGCAACAGTGGGGCCATCTGGGGGTGCAGAAGGAGTTCATTTTTTCCACCAATTAAAGAATTAAAAGGCAAAGTCAGAAGCCGGGCGGTGGTGTCACATGCCTTTAATCTCAGCACTTGGGAGGCAGAGGCAGGTGGATTTCTGAGTTCGAGGCCAGCCTGGTCTACAAAGTGAGTTCCAGGACAGCCAGGGCTACACAGAGAAACCCTGTCTCAACACAAAACAAACCAAAACAAACAAACAAACAAACAAAAGTCAGGAGTGGAATCCCACACTTGGTAGGCAGAGGCAAATGGATCTTTCTGAGTTTAAGGCCAGTGTGGTCTATATAGTGAGGCTGTCTGATAGAGAGAAAGAGGGGGGGTGGGGAGAAGAAAGGCAGGAGAGAAGTCTTGGGGGTCCTGTCCTGAGTCCTGCCAGAAAAGTTAAAAGATATCAGAAAAATCAAGCTTCCACTTAGAACCTCTTCTTCCTTCCTTTCTTCCTTCCTTCCTTCCTTCCTCCCTCCCTCCCTTCTTTCTGTGCGTTTTTTTTTTTAAAGATTTATTTCATTTATATGACTACACTGTAGCTGTTTTCAGACACACCAGAAGAGGGCATCGGATCCCATTACAGACGGTTATAAGCTACCACGTAGTTGCTGGGAATTGAACTCAGGACCTCTTAGAAATGTAGTCACTGCTCTTAACCATTGAGCCATCTCTCCAGCCCTATAATAACTTTTTTTTTTCTTTCAGCTTTTAGCAACTTTATTTTCCTTCCATCTTTTTTCCCTTTGCTCAGGCACCTGCACAGCCGCTCAGGAGCACTCAGTGGTGGCTCCAACCCACTCAGTGGCCTGCGCTGTGGGAGCTGCTGACCAATCTTCAGTGGCTGGCTGTGTACTCCAGTCTTCCGTGGGGAACTGTTGGATGGGCACAGAGGGAACCTGCACACCCTCAGACCAGTCGGCCACCTCAGGCTGAGCAGCAGTGAACTCAGGAGCTAGTGCTGCCCACTCACCCTGGAATTCCTCCTTGGTCACAGCCTTCTCAGCAGCAGCCTGCTCCTCCTTCTCAATCTCCTCTGGGTCTCTGTGGAAGTAAAGATCGGGCATGACCCCCCAGGGATGCTCATGGGATATAGTACCTCGCATGCAGAGTACTTCCCTGGCCAGCATCCACCACATCAGACCCACTGAGTGAGCTCCCTTGTTGTTGCATGGGATGACAATGTCCACGTAGCGCAGGGGAGAATCTGTGTTACACAGAGCAATGGTGGGCAGGTTGACATAAGAGGCCTCTGTGAGTGGCTGACGGTCAGCCCTGGGATCGGTCACCACTAGAAGCCGTGGCTCCCTGAAGGCTGCTTGGATCTGGTCAGTGAAGGTCCCAGGTGTGAATCGGCCAGCAATTGGAGTGGCTCCTGTGGCAGCAGCAAACTTCAGCACAGCTCGCTGGCCAGTGTTCCTGGAGGAGATGACGCTGACGTCAGCAGGATTCTTGATGGCAACAATAGCTAGCTCGAGCTGCGAGCAACAGCTTCTCCCAGGTCCTCTTCAGGTTTATGATGTAGATACCGTCACTTTTCCTTTGGTAGATGTACTGCTCCATCTGAAAGTCAAGGTTGGTGCCACCTAAGTGGGTTCCCGCAGCAAGGAATTTGAGGACATCCTCCTCCTTCATCTGCAGGACGTCAAGGGCTCCGGACATTGTGTAAGTTTCCCTTTAAGTTACGATGGGAATCAAGAACAACGCCGTATGGACCCGTCCCCGGGTAGCACGGAAAGCCTATAATAACTTTTAAAAGCAAAGCTATGGTTGCCATTTCTTGGTACAGGCAGTACAGTACAGTAACCATTTGTAGTTAAGGTTTCAGGTGGGGCATAGAGCACTCCTTGAGAAACAGATTAAATGGTAAACAGGAATGAACCTCAGTTGCCTTTACTATAAAATGTCTTTTAAGCCCAAGATGGAGGCAGGCTGGTTTATCATCTACAAAGACAGAGCTTTTCTAAAAGAACAGGGAAGCCCGAAACACCCGAGTTAGGCTCTGCCAGCGCCAGAAAGAGGAAGACAGAAGAGAAGAGCACAATTCTGAGGGAGGAGTCAAGAAGGGGACAGAGGGCAGGACACCCTGGCAGCAGTAAGAGTGGCGCTAGGGAGCAGGAATCCCGGCCAGGAAAAGCCTTAAGGTGAACTTGCCTCCATAGGAGTGTCCCCTGGCAGGTCCCTGAGCTGTCCCACTGTGTCAGCCCTAAGAGAGGAGACAAGGGTCTGTCTCCACCTAGAGCTAGACTCCATTCTCCACAGCAGCAGGACCCCAGATCATTGAGTTTGATCATCCATGTTTAAGCCTCCGGAGGTCTTCTTTTTTGTTTTTTGTTTTTGTTGTTTTGTTTTGTTTTGTTTTGTTTCGAGACAGGGTTTCTCTGTATAGCTCTGGCTGTCCTGGAACTCACTTTGTAGACCAGGCTGGCCTCTAACTCAGCAATCCAATCTGCCTGCCTCTGCCTCCCGAGTGCTGGGATTAAAGGTGTGCGCCACCACTGCCCGGCACCTCCGGAGGTCTTAATCACTCCAGTTCCCCCATTACCTCAGCAGCGTCTCCCTATGAAAATCATCTACATTGCCAGGATGGTGGTGAACACCTTAGGCTGAGGCAGGGGGATAGTGAGCTCAAAGCCAGCTCTGGCTACCTGAGCAAAATGGTCTCAGAAAGACAAAATCAGTGACTATCACCTCTCAGCCAGTCCCACTCTGTGTCCCCTATATGCTATCTCGTGTTGAAGTGGTCAATTCCCAGGACTAGTGAACATTACTGTGATGACCTGTGGAAATTGAGAGTATAAAACTCTGAAGCAGCTTATTGCAGGATGCTGGCCCACTTTCCAACTGATGGCGCAGGAGCCCAGAATGGCCACTAGGTGTCACCATTGTTCCACTGTGATCAAAGTTGGTGCTGCCCGGTATTTGTAGTTAGCAGAGAGTGCTGGCTTTGTTCCCTCATGATCCTAGGCGCTGGCTTTCTGTCTCATCTGCCTATGTGAGACCCACTTCACAAGGAGAAATAGCTACAGGGACAAAAGAGTTCTTCACAGGATTAAACTGCTTGCAAGTGGGTAGAGACCAGATTTGCTCCTGAAGAGCCAAGCTCTTATGTCCACCTTCATAACCTCTGCTCACTTCCCAGCATCCTTAGCACACATAAGACACTAAAGACTTCCTGAGCCCCTTTTAGCTGCATTAACAGGAAACCGCAAGTATCAGCTCAATTAAACCTCTTTTTTTTTAAATTGGTTTTCCCGTACACTGAACTGGAAAGTACGGATTTGAAAAGCAGTCTCCATTAACAAATAGCAAGTCAGGATTTCCTGCTTGTCTCTCTAACCACTGGGGAAATGGCACCTAGCACATAGTAGGTGTGTACTTCTTGTGACAAACGACTGAGAGGCATTTATGTACAAATATCTGGTTTGTACATAAGGAGAGGGCCGTCTCATTGTCCGGCCCCTGGCATCAGATTGCCGGGATTCAGGCTCCTGCTATGTTGGTTGGACAGCTTAACCTCTTCTGACCCATCTGACAGTCTGAGATGATGAGACCGCTGAGTTCAGAGAGAGCAAGAGGACTAACCAGTCACTCAACATGTGGAGCACTTAGGCCTGACACACACTGTCTTACATATGTGACCTCAGGAAATCCCAGATGAGGCACACATTCCCCATCTCAGCCACATATCCAAGTTTCCTCTCTGGGAGAGGTGTGTTTGGCAAGTGGTATTTTCTTTCTCTTTCCTTTCTTCCCTTCTTTTTCTGAAACAGGGTTACTCTGTGGTCCAGGATAGACCCAAACTGGGGGATCCACCTGCCTCTGCTTCCCCAGGGCTGGGATTAAAGGATTTACCACTGCTACCTTGCTGGCCGGTGGGATTTTCTGAAGATTGCAGAATGTGTGCTATTGACAGGCACTTCTGGTCTGAGATTGTCCAGTTATCACCCCCCTCTCTCTCTTTCCCCCTCTCTTCTCTCTCCTCCCCCCTCTCTCTGTTTTTGTTTTTGTTTTTTTGGTTTGGTTTGGTTTGGTTTTTTGAGACAATGTTGTCTCCTGCACCTCAAACTGACTATATAGCTCAGGGTGATCTTAAACTTTTTTTTTTTTTTTTTTTTTTTTTTGGTGTTTTTGAGACAGGGTTTCTCTGTATAGCCCTGGCTGTCCTGGAACTCACTCTGTAGACCAGGATGTCCTCGAACTCAGAAATCCTCCTGCCTCTGCCTTCCGGGTGTTGGGATTAAAGGCGTGCGCCACCACGCCCGGCAAACTTTGCTTGTTAAAGATTTTCTTTTATATATATGGGGGTTTTGCCTGCATATATGTGTGCCTTGTCTGTTTGCCTCTGACTCTGTGCCATGGAGGTCAGAACAGGGCATTACATACCTTTTCATACCAGCACTTGGGAGGCAGAAGCTGCCAGAACTCTGTAAGTTCAAGGTCAACCTTGTCTACTCTGTTCCAGACAACCCAGGAGTTACACAGTGAAACCTTGTCATATAAATAAATAAATAAATAAATAAATAAGCAAACAAGCCTAGGCTAGGAGGCCACAGGCTCTGGGGAAAACCCACCTCTGTCGTTTTACTAAGTAAACATGTGGAAAACCTAAGTATTTATGTGTATTCCCATAGGCTGCGATGCTCTCGGCCTTGGCCGAACAGGCTTCTTCTGCAGTGCGCAATTGTGGGATTGTGAAAGGTGGCCTGTTTTCTGGTTCTGTTTTCTGGAGCTAGGTTCAAACTCCAGAGACCCAGCAAATTAATCTGCAAGGGACAGAAGGCCCGTTTGCCATGTTCCCAGACATGGGCTCCTGACAGGGGAACCCAGCTCCGTAATTCTGTGGCCATCAGTCATGTAGGCTGCCTTGACACCACCCTCACAGTTACCTGGCAACAGCAAGGTAGCCAAGTCCACTATAAAAGGAGCCTCTTGGCCCCTCCTCTCTCTCTTGCCTTTCTTGCTTCTCTTACTTTCTCCCTAGCCCTCTTGCTCTCTCTTCCCCCCTTCTCCCCTCTCTCCGTGGCCATGGCCAGCCTCTACTTGTCTACTCTTCTCTCTCTCTCTCTGCCTTTCTACAATGTAACACCTTGAAACCATGGACTGCCTCTTCTCATCAGGATTCACTGGGCTAAAGCAATGGAGCAGTTTCACTCTAAAGGCCTCTAACCTCCCTCCAGGAGGCCTCCCTGGGCTCTAGCCACAGCCGCCAGCCAACCCAAGCCGCCCGAGCTAGAGCTAGCCAGATTCTCGCCTGCCCAGAAACCACTCAGCACCTCCCCCCACCCCCGCCCCTTCTCCCTTCGGTCCTGGGGCTGACAGAGCTGCCCCCCCAGGACCCTCACTTTGTTCTCAGCTCTTCCGCGACATCCAGCGGTGTCTGGGGTGTCTGAGACTGAGAACCTGTTGTCTCTGGCCTCCGTGAGTCCCAGAGACCCCAGAGCTGACTCTCCCAGTGGTCAGTGGTGCCAGACTGCGACTCCCCCGCCTCCCAGTGGGGTCCAGTGGCCTAACACTGCCCGACACCCGTCCCGCTACGGTTCCGTGGGGTCCCCAGGCAGTCTGCCCGTCCAGAGCCCCAGCGCTTTGGTGGGACTCGAGTTATCTCTCCCACTCCCTTTATTTTCCCCCACGCCCTATTGCCCCGCAGGCAGCAGTTAATTTAGAGATTCCTAACTAGCAAAGAGTTACTGTAGATGTGGTATGGCTGTACATCTCTAACCCTAACCTCAGGAAGTGCAGGCAGGAAGATAAAAATAAACTCAAAGCCATCCTCAGCTCCATTTGTGAATCTGAGGCCAATCTGGACCACACGCTACTGTCAAACAAACAAAATAGTTTCCTGATCTCAGGTGGTCAGCCTGTCATCCCAGCGCTCGCTTGGGAAGCAGAGGCAGAGTGAACCAGAGTTCTAAGTTAGCCTGGCCTACATAAAAAGAGACTGAAAAAAAAAATTAACAAACCAGAAAACCCGCCCCTCCCCATCCCCCACCGCACTTCCTTCTCTTCGCTGGCTTGTATTGCAGGTATCCTCTGGCCTTGTGCAAGGTGAGCTCTATTGCTGAATCACACTACCAGACCAACAGGTTTTCTGTTGGTGCCTTCTACTTAGAGGAAGGTAAGGGTCTGAGATAGGGTCTTGGTATGCGTAGGCTGGCCTTGAACTCTCCACCCTCATGCTTCTAGCTCCTGGTGTCCAGGCCACTTCACACACTATGGCACGAAGGTGGAGGCCAGGGGTCGGCTTTCAGGAATCTCCTAGGCCTCTTCCTCTTGGGCCCCAGAGACCAAGCTCAGGTGGTCAGGCTTAGCCTTTCCCCTCTGAGCCATCCTGCTGCTATCAGTTAGAGCTTGCTTAGTAAGAGCTGGGTCGGATTAGAGCCCATGCCAAAAAAAAAAAAAAAAAAAAAAAAAAAAACCAACAACAACAATAAAAAAGCACAGACCATCGGTCACCAGGCATGTACCTGAAATCTTGGTGCTATGGGAGGTGGCAGGAGCACCTAGCTGAATTGGGTGAGCTTTGGGTGACGGTGAGAGACCTCATTTCAAAAACCCAATGGCCTTCCACATTTGTGAGCATGCTCATGAACACACGTGACAGTGCCTGGCTGCATGAGGGAGGAAATGCTATCAGGACAGCTCTAAATTCAGGCCTAATGACACACAGTCCTGACAAGATTGTACACTGGTTCTCTGGCAGTTTTGCTTCTTGGTTTCTTTTTCTTTTTCTCCAAGACAGGGTTTCTCTGTATAGCCCTGGCTGTCCTGGAATTCACTCTGTAGACCAGGCTGGCCTCGAACTCAGAAATCTGCCTGCCTCTGACTCCCAAGTGCTAGGATTAAAGGTGTGCGCTACCACTGGCCAGCGCTTCTTGTTTTCTTTTGTGTGGGCTTGTGTTGATTCATATGTGTGCCCAAAACCATGGACACCAACCAAGATCTTGTTGGAAATGCAGAATGAGGGGATAGACCGCAACGAGCACTTTTTTCACACTCTCCAGGGGGATGCCATGATGGTGGGATAGCATGAGAAGTTCCAATCTGTTATTTATTTATGTATATGAGTACATTGTAGTTGTCCAGACGGTTGTGAGCTATCATGTGGTTGCTGGAACTGAACCAAGAACTCTGCTCACTCCAGCCCAAAAATTTATCTATTATTATATATAAGTACACCATAGCTGTCTTCAGACACCCCAGAAGAGGGCATCAGATCTCATTACAGATGGTTGTGAGCCACCATATGGTTGCTGGGATTTGAACTCAGGACCTTCGGAAGAGCAGTCAGTGCTCTTAACTGCTGAGCCATCTCTCCAGCCCCCCAAGCTGTTTTAATTAGTATACCTATTGTGTGCTACACACAGGACACTGGCCAGAGGTCTCTGAACACTTGTACAGTGAACCCACCATCAGTACAGCATATCCCTGGTACAAGGCAGACCACATCTGCACGGGTGTGGAATACCAAGTGCTATCGCTTTCACGGAGACTCTCACCACGGTTTCCCCGTGAGAAAACAGACCATGGGCAGGAAATGATACTCCTGTTAGACAGCTGGTAAGAAACGGGGCTGGGTTACAGACCTGATCCTACCTTCCACGGCTTCTTGGAGGGTGAACTAGAAAGGGCTAGCGTTCATCCTTGCTGACCCCTGGCTTGCTCACCCTCAGGCCTCTCTGTAGTTTCTCCTCAGAATTCCTCTATTCTCCAAGTAACCATCTGCCTTAGAGTAAGGACAGCAGGCAAAGCAGCCTGTACATGGGGCTGGGACAGGTAAACCCTGGTGGCCCTTAGGTCTAGGAAGGTTTAAGAGTCAATTTGGCAGTGTGTAGGGATGCACTCTCTACTCCAGGGGGCTTGAGGCAGAGGGGTCTTGGTTCTCAAATAGCCAAACACAGGAGGATTTGATGTTTTCTGTGTCGGCTCTGCCTTCCCCGAGAGCCTCTGAGGCTAGAGTCAGAGACAGACCCTGTCCCAGCTGTCCAAACAGCTGTTTGCTCTGCTCTGCTCGCAGGCCACTGTTGGGACTGACTCTAAATCAGTCCAGAAAAAGCGTCACAGAGCAGAGTTCCCTGCTGGCCTAACAGTGCGATGGCCCAAGGCCAGGTAATGCAATCAGTAAGCAAGACAGATGAGAAGCCTCAGGGACAGACTGACCGCATTGAAAGCCCCATCACAGAGCAGGGTGGCACCTCGAAGGATTGGTGGAGGAGAAGAAACAAAGAAGCCAAACCAGTCTAAAAGTTTATTACAAGTGGGACGGGGCGGATGCTCTGTGAACATCCAGGTACCTACTGTGCCAGTAAGAAATACCCGACAGGAGAGCCTCTGCCCACCGACTCCTCGGCTCTGCACCTCCCTCCAGATTTACTCACTACCTGTCCTGTTTTATTTGGAGTCTTTAAAAAAAGCCGGAGTTAAAAGTGAACAAGGCTAAAGGAAAACAAATCAATTTGCAATAGTGAACTCAGTGCAGATCGTTCTGCCAGGCACACCCAGAGAGTGTAACCATATACACTTCACTGACTGGAGGACAGCAGAGCCCACACGCATGGTCCACGTCCAGGTTGTACGATCCCACACACCCACCCCCTCTGTGAGCTAAGAGCTGCAGCTTGTCTGGTCCACATGGCACGGCTCAGTCAGGGAGTGGTCACGCAGTGGCGCACAGGGTCAGGTCACGCAGTGGCAGCACAGGGTCAGGTCCTGGGCAGCACAGAGACGGAGGTGGAGCATGTGGTGGTTCAGAAACTATAGACCTCGGTGACTTCTTCAGCAATCACAGCCAACACTTGGCTAAGAGCAGGAACTAGGGCAAAGGGGGGGTGCTGAGCGCCACGGGGCTGTCCTATTGCTGGGAGGGAGGGCAAGCCACAGGCCTACTAGGCATTGTATGAAGAGGATGACACACTGCCCCCGTGGCCCGTCCAGTTGGTGTGGATAAATTCTCCCGGTTTGGTTAAGAGTTCATAGGTGTGAGCCCCAAAGTAATCCCGTTGAGCCTGAGGGAGGAATGCAGTTGGTCAGGGTCAGGGTGATACTCAGGCCCACGGAACCAGCCAGGTGAAGGTACCACCCGCCCCACGCTCACCTGGATGAGGTTTGCTGGCAGCATCTCGTGTCTGTACCCATCATAGAAGGAGAGGGCAGTAGTGAAGCAGGGCATGGGAATGCCTGCTTGCACCCCAGTGCTGATCACCCGCCGCCAGGAGTCCTGAGCGCAGAGAGCAGAAGGTCAGGAGCTGGGTTTGCCCTAGAGACACTGAGGTTCCGGTCTACAGGACACACTTCAGGGATGTCAATGCTACTGAGACCCAGAGAGCACAGCACCACCCATTGCCAACCACGTACCTGGCAGTTGTCAACTGCTGACTTAAAGAAGTCATCTAGCAGTAGGTTCTGAAGTTCTGGGTTTCGCTCAAATGCATCTTTAATTTTTCCCAGGAACACACTGAAATAGTTTGCAAGAAATCAATCTTAAAACAGTAGCAGGAGTCGGGCAGTGGTGGCGCACGCCTTAAATCCCAGCACTTGAGAGGCAGAGGCAGGTGGATTTCTGAGTTTGAGGCCAGCCTGGTCTACAGAGTGAGTTCCAGGACAGCCAGGGCTACACAGAGAAACCCTGTCTCGAAAAACAAAAAACAAAACAAAACAAAAAACAGTAGCAGGCTAAACATCTGGGAATAAGCCCTGCATACTCTACAGAGGTGCAGAGTCACAGTTCCCGTCCCGTGCCCCAGAGCCAGCAGGACGACCGTTACAAGTCCTGGGTGCAGAGTCACAGTTCCCGTGCCGTCCCCAGAGGCAGCAGGACGACCGTTACAAGTCCTGGGTGCAGAGTCACAGTTCCCGTGCCCCAGAGCCAGCAGGACGACCGTTACAAGTCCTGAGGAGCCAGTGAAGTGGCTCAGCAGGTGAAGCTATTGGCCAAGGCTGACAATCTGAATCCATTCCTGGCCCCAAATGCTGGCATCCCCACAAATGGGCTCCTGAGACCTACACACAACTGTGGCCCATGTGTACCACCCTGCAAATGCAGACAGACAGACAGAGAGTGTGTGTGTGTGTGTGTGTGTGTGTGTTGCTTGCATGCATGTCTGTACACCAGGTGCATACAGTGCCGAAGGAGGCCAGAGGAGGGCATTGTACCCCTTGGGATTGGAGTTACAGATGGTTGAGAGCTGCCATGGGGGTGCTGGGAATTGAACCTGGGTTCTCTGATGAAAGAGCAGCCTGTGTTCTTAACTGCTCAGTCATCTCTCTAGTCACATAAAAGTTATTTTTAAAAAGTTTTTTTTAAGTACAGAGAATGAGGTGGAGACGGAAGGATCCCGTCAGCTGAAGGTCAGCCTGGGCTGTGCGAGGCCCTTCCTCCTATCAAACAAAAAGGCAGTGGCCCCCAGGAGTCAAGCCCAGAGAAGGGGTTCAGTCAAAACTCCTGAGAGCTCAAGCCCCTCATGAACTAGCCTCATACTTAATCCTAGTACTTAATGGGACAGTGACATGGCTCAGTGGCAAAGGGGCTTGCTGCAAAACCTGAAGCCCCAGAAGGCACACAGAAAGAAATGGAGGGGAGTGTGGGCAACGTGTTGTGTGGGTACTGTGATGTGTGGGCACAGTGATGTGTGGGCACTGATGTGTGGGCACTGTAATGTATGGCACTGTGATGTGTGGGCACTGTGAGGTGTGAGCACTGTGATGTGTGGGCACTGTGAGGTGTGGGCACTGTGACGTGTGAGCACTGTGATGTGTGGGCACTGTGACGTGTAAGCACTGTGACGTGTGGGCACTGTGATGTGTGGGCACTGTGAGGTGTGAGCACTGTGAGGTGTGAGCACTGTGAGGTGTGGGCACTGTAATGTATGGTACTATATTGTGTGGGCACTGTGAGGTGTGAGCACTGTGATGTGTGGGCACTGTGACATGTAAGCACTGTGACGTGTGGGCACTGTGACGTGTGGGCACTGTGATGTGTGAGCACTGTGATGTGTGGGTACTGTAATGAGCACACCATAGTGATTTATGGTGTTCTGGTTTGTGGAGACCTCGGGTGCTGGCTACTCTGTTGTGGGGTTTCCAGGGATGAAACAGACACAGCAGAAGAAAAGCCCCTGTGAAAGGAAGGTTACAGGGATCCCAACAAGATGGACTCCCAGCTCCTGGACCAATTTCTAGACCTAGAACCCTGTGAATAAAGGAGGACCTGCAGCCCTTTACAAGGGAAACTTCACTGAGGGGCTGGGGTGGAGGAGAATCAGACTTCCCGAGGCAACCTAGTTCTAGGAGAGCCCAAGAAGCTCTGTGGTCCTCCGGCTAAGGCAGGTCCTGTGGAGGTCAGGTTTAATGGAGTTTTAGTGAAGCTAAACTCACAGCAGGTCAGCGGCTTCCTAAACTCAGCCTCTGGTTATTCCCTCAGTCCCAGAATGTACAACTGGGATAGATACACTGAGCTGTAGCAGAATTCCTACAAGTCTTGCTTACCTCCACACGGGCCTGGCACCTATAGCTCCTCCCCCAGAGTAGTCAATCAAACCACCCACACAGACGCAGTGCAGTGCACCGTCCGGCGGGCCTACAATGCTCACAGTGATGTGGATGGGACGTGAAGCAGGTTCCCGGCACGGCCTGGGGAGCCATGCTGAGAAAAGTGGTCTCCAAATGTTCACTGCCTTTTCTAAAGGGCCTAGCAAGTGCGGTACACACTGTTTACTTGTGTCCTCCACCTGTGCCTGCCCCCCAGGCAGGGTTTCTCTGTGTAGCCCTGGCTGTCCTGGAACTTAAGTCTGTGGACCAGATTGGCCTCCAACTCAGAGATCCTCCTGCCTCTGTGCTGGAATTGAAGGTGTGTGCCACTCCGACTCATTCTTTTCTAACCTTTTGAACCACAATTGTTTTAAAGTGGACACCTATGCAGAAGGAAGTACTGCATAAGGCAAAAGTACTGCATAAGCGGTGACAATGGGATCCACACGCTGCAGTGTTGAGTGGCAGGGTGGCTGTCCCGGCTACAGGGCAAGGCACGCACTGCTGGGCAGTGTACTGCAGTCCCGGGTTCGCCTCTTACCTACCTTCGGATGATGCAGCCCCCTCTCCACATCAGGGCAATGGCGCCATAATTGAGGGTCCAGCCAAACTCAGTGGCTGCCTGTCTGAGCAGCATAAAGCCTTGGGCGTAGGAGATGATCTTGGAAGCATAGAGGGCCTGGAAAGTGACACAGGACTTCAGAGCTGTGGTTGGTGGAGTAGCCACACCCATGTCCCAGTTTCATTCGCACCTCAGAGACGCGAGAGAGGGTGACAGAACGGGAAAGGCTGGAATTGGAGGACCTCTACAGACCCCACCACAGGCGACGAGGTGAGGGGCAGTCACCTTACGGATGTCCTCCAGGAATGACTTCTTACTGCCTTCCAGCTGGACCACCTTAGGACCCTTCAGCTTTTGGCTGGCCTGAACCCGCTCCTCCTTCAGAGAGGACAAGCACCGAGCAAAGACAGCTTCTCCTGGTGGGGAAGACAGGGCCGATCAGGGATCCAACCAGAGGCCAGGACAGGGGCAAGAGATCCAGCCTGCACCAAGGGCTGAGTGCTTTGGCCTGGGTTACGGGGAAGGGCCACATAGCTCTGTTCATTCCAGAACTGAAAGACCAAGTTAGCCTCTCCACACAGACGCAGGCATTCAACTACAAAGATCAACTCGGAATTCAAAGGGACGTCTCGAGGTGAGAGAGGTAAGGCAAGGATTGCACAGAACAACTCAATATTAACCCAAGAGTAAAACCTCAGTTTCTATGAAGAAGAAATTAACTGTTGTGAGACAAGACTGCATAAGTACAAGCTGACCTCACACTCACAATACGGCAGAGGACGGCCTTGACCCACAGGTCCTCCTGCCTCTTCCTCCCAAGGGCTTGGATTACAGCTATGCTCCACACCTGACTGGTGAGAATTAAGTGCTCACCAAAGATGCAATTTATTGTCTTAAAAAAAAAGACGTTTATTAATTTTTTGTTTGAGACAGCAGGGTTTTTCCAGGTAGTCCTGGCTGCCTTGGAACTTACTATGTAGACCAGGCTTGCCTTGAATTCAGAGCACCCCCTGCCCCTGCCTCTCAAGTTCTGGTGTTAAATGTGTACACCTCCATGCTCAGCTTTGAAAGCTGATTTTTAATTTATTATTTCTATGTTTATGGGTGTCTGCCTTCATGTGTATATGCATCACTTGCCTGCAGTGCCTTCAGAGGCTAGAAGAGGGCGCAAGATCCAACCACGTGGGTGCTGGGAATCAAACCCAGATCAACAAGAGCAACAAGCGCTCTTGATTACTAGGCCATCTCTCTCACTAGCTCCCAGGTTTAGTGTTCTTCTTTTTGTAAGACTTATTTTTAATTATTTATATGTGTGTGTGTCTGAGTGTAGGTTCGTACACTTGAACGCGAGAGCCCTCAGAGACCAGGAGTCAGATCCGCCTGGTGCAGTTCAGGGGGTTGTGATCACCTGATGTGGGTGCTGGGAAGCCAAGCTCTGGCTGGAGAGATGGCTCAGGGGTTAAGATCACTGACTCCTCTTCCAGAGGTCCTGAGTTCAATTCCCAGCAACCACATAGTGGCTCACAACCATCTGCAATTGGATCTGACGCCCTCTGCTGGTGTGTCTGAAGACAGTGACAGTGTACTCATAAATAAAATAATATTTAATTAATTAATTAACTAACTAATTAATTAATTAAAAAATACATGCTCTTAACGGCCGAAACATCTCTCCAGCCCTTAGGCTGGTTTTAATACCCATAATCCTAGGTTTCACAATATCCTTCAATACAGTACATTAGGACATTTAATACTTTAACAAACCATCCCTTGTGGCAGACTGACTACTGCTCAATTTATTTAAGATAAATGACTTTTCTTCTCCTCTAAACAAAGTGGGTTGATCTCTGGGAACTAAGACAGCATTTTAGTTTTGGGGAAAGGACTCTAGACATAACTTGAGGCCGGCTTGCCCTGACCCGACCGCTGTCCTTCCTCTCTGCATTACTTCACACTTGTGGAAGGAAATACTGCAAGACAATTGTGCAACAGCAAGTGTGGCAAATCCTCCCAGGCATACCGGAGCCAGCTGAGACCTCTTCCTTCCTCAGTTCAGTAGGTAGGAAAGGACCACGTCCACCCTAGCAGTAGGAGGGAACCCAGTCTCTAAGATGGAGGAGGGTGCTTTTGAAGGCAGGAACCCTGATACGCATAGCTAAGTGGGTGGTGGACAGATGCTCTCTGCACTGCTGGGATTGGCCCTAGTGCAGCCAACTTCCTCCTATCTGTGCAGGACTCACCACCCACTGGTCTTCCTCAGGGTGAGCCAGGATAATCATAAAATAAAGGAGGAGGACGGACAGACAGACATCCAAACCCAGAGAATTCATGTTGACTACTACATAAGCAAAATGTGTTTGTGAACTTTTCTTACTGAACCCATTTTTGTTTTTGATTTTGTTTTTGTTTGTTTGTTTTTCGAGACAGGGTTTCTCTGTATAGCCCAGGCTGTCCTGGAACTCACTTTGTAGACCAGGCTGGCCTCAGAAATCCAACTGCCTCTGCCTCCCGAGTACTTGGATTAAAGGTGTGCGTCACCATGCCCGGCTTACTGAACCCATTATCAAAGAAATCTTATAAAAACAACCAACAGCCAACAAGGCAGGCAGGCCTACATTCCGGTACTCAGGAGGCTGAGACTGATGTACGTTCAATGCTAACCTGAGCTACTCATCAAGACTGTCTCAAGAACCAACTACACAAAGAAGGGGAAAGCTGCCATATTACCAATGAGGGTGACGGGCATGCCGTACTCCAGCGCCGAGATGGCGGTCCACTTCCCAGTGCCCTTCTGCCCAGCACTGTCCCGGATCTTTGGCAACAGCTCTTTGCCGTCAGTGTCCCGGTACTTGAGAATGTTAGCAGTGATTTCAATCAGGAATGAGTCCAGCTCTGTCTTGTTCCATTCTTCAAATGCCTACACACAGAGGAGAAAGCCCAGTGAGAGGGTTCTGTGGGCACCCTGGCTCATCTGCCATATTCTTGCTTCTGTCTGTAGCTGGTGCCCTCACTGCAGAGCACATAGGGACAGCAAACCCTCCTCCTAGTGGCCTGGAGACTCCTATTCCTGCCCAGTGAGTTGAGTTTCCCAGGTCAGGAAGTTCTGTTGAGTATCTGCCTGGCTAATTTCTCAGCACTGAGACTGTCCCCTCTCCTTGGAGTCAAGCCCCTCATGTCATCTGGGCCTAGGCACAATATCACCTTCTTGTCGTACCTACACCCCACCTCCTGGGACTGGACATACATAGCTCAGTGGTGGACAGTGAGGTTCTTTTTTTTTCTTCTTTTCTTCCTATTGGATTTGAAAACAGGGTTCCTCTGTGTAGCCCTGGCTACCCTGGAACTCATTCTGTAGACCAGGCTAGCCTGGAACTCAGAGATCTGCCTCCCTAGGAGGCATCAAGGTGTGCAGCACCATGGCTGGCTCATACTGTGGTTCTTATGTATTTTAATATTTTCATAATAAAATGCTGAGGATGTCTGTGCTTCCCCACTGGGATGAACTTAATTCTTTTAAAAGATTTATTACTATATTTATTTCTTATGTGTTCGGGTATTTTGCCTGCAAGTATTCACATGTACCACTGCATACAAGGCCTACAAAGGTCAGAAGGACATGACTGGATGGGCTCTGGAAACTCGCCCCAGTCTTCTACAAGTGCTCTCAACTGCTGAGCCCCCTACTTGGTCAACAAAGCCAGCTACTTACTTCCTGTATGGAACAAAGGTAGGAACAAAAGAAGGACTGGGATGGGCTCTGTGGGGAGTCCTCATCTACCACACCTAAGGCCAGGCTCTGTGTTCTATGGGGAGGGATGGATATGAGGTCACACACGGTGCCTGACAAAGCATGGCTCACTAACTGCAGACTACGATTACTGCTTCATGGCCGGCTATCACACTTTATGATGTTATTACCGTGGCTTCCCTTACATTAGGCAGAGTCCATGTGGGGCCACCAGACAGGCAGGTGAACAGGAAGGAGGAAGGGTTAATTGTCAGTAGCAAGCTCTCTCTCCTTTGGGAGGTGATTACCCAGGTGGCGGCAGTGCCCAGGACTTACCTGAGCCATCTCCTCATGCCGCATGCCCAGAACATCCTTCATCAAATGGTAAGCCTCACAGATGAGCTGCATGTCTCCATACTCTATCCCGTTGTGCACCATCTTCACAAAGTGCCCCGCCCCCTCATCTCCCACCTGTTGGCGACAAACAAGAGCCCTCAGAGCAGCAAACTACAGGGGAGAAGTCTCCGCAGACGAAAGACTTCAGAAAAATAACATGAGGAAACAGTATGGTTCCATGGGAACCTCCCAGCATCCAAAACCTTTAGCCCAACTTCCCACTGTCCCTCGTTATTAAAAACTACTCCCCACTCCCGGACCCCAGCCCCACACTAAAGTCTCCATGGTCTTGATGTTACCAGTCTTCTGGCAACTGCTGGCTAAATAGATTAGATTACTTGTAAAATAGATTAGATTACTCCCTAGACTCAAATGTAATACAATTGTTTCTAACAGATACTGAGGGTAAAACGACTTCTATCAAGGTCTGGCCTTGACCTTTTAAATGCAGAAGTGCATTCTCGGATGGTCCTATGAAAGCAAGGTAATCTGGTAGGATGTATCCAGCTTATCAGTTTGTCAGCGGCAGTTTAGGGAGGGTCTTTCAGCTGAGTTACTCTGTGAACACTGTCTAATGGACAGGGAGATGGAAGAAGGCAGCAGAGTCAGTCCACGGTGCCTCCAGGCTTACAGTCACAAGTAGCTACCTCCACAGCAGGGCAGCTGGACAGTCTTCCCTGGCAGTCACTGCTCATCAGAGGCTGCCTGTCTACCTTCATCACTGGCCTGCCCCTTCCTAACTGTGCGTATGAAGACATCTTACTTCCCCCTTCCTGTTGCTCCAGGCTCACCCACTTGCAGTCTACACTACTTATCCTTACGACCTGAACCCAAGCCTTAGGCCACAGGCGTGGACTATGGCAGAGTCAAGGCCCAAGAGTGCAAGCTTGGCTTTTCCTTTTGACTCTGTCCTAGAGGGAGTTAGAAGGAAGTAGCTGTCTGCCACCAAGGAAGGACACTGGCCCCTGGGGAAAGGCAGCCACCAAAGCTGGCAGGTCAGTGGGAGAGCTTCCCGAATGCCCACATGCCTGGAGCCTTATGCATCCCTACTTTTAATCATACACATTACTAAAATAATAAGGTGAGCACATAAAAATAGCAGGTATAGAAAGGGGGCTAGGTGTGGTGGTACACAGGCCTGTAATTCAGGAGACCCAGTCTTGAGGAGACACTCGGTGTTGGGGACAGAAAATGGTTCAGCAGGTGAAGGTGCTTGCTGCCAGACCTGAAGGCAGCCACATGACAGAAGGACACAACCAACTCTACAAACTGTGCTCTGACCTCCACAGACAGGCAGCTGCTTTATCACCTTCCAGCATATACACCAGAGAGAGAAGTACAAATCAGACAGACAGACAGAGAAAATGGAAGGCTGAGAGGAAGAAAAGGGAAACAAGAAAAGAAAATAAATTTGAAGAAAGGAAGAAAGAGGAAGAAAAGCTGTTAAGAACAGAGATAACCTAGCTTAGCTGTTGCTCAGAGAAGCCTTCCTACAGAGATCTGTCCTAGGCCAGCCGTCAGTTAACAGAGAAGCCTAAGGGCAGCTGATGGGCTTTCCAGTCAGTCCACGGTACTGATTCTCACAGCAACAGCAAACGGGGGAAGAAAGTGCCGATGGCCAGGTGCCTGAGCTCTGGGGAACATCTATAGAAAACCGGAAACCTGGGCTACGCAAAGATTCTTCCACCCGCACGGCCCGAGGCATCTGTTGGGACAAGGTGGCTAACCCACACACTAGCTCCTGCATCCTCTGGCCATGAAGTAAACAGCTACAGAGACCTCTGACTTCCCTTCACCATTCCTGATCCTATTTATGATCCTTGTTAGTAGGGTTGAGGAAGCTGCTTTTAGCACAGTAACCTCGGGCTCTCAAGGGCTGGTTCAGCTACAAGGACATGAAGACAGACGGGGATGTACTTCAGGGACAAGCTGGGACAGTGACTTAAGACTGAGAGGCTCACAGCACAGAGCTAACCACTGGGACCAAGGTGGTCTGTCTTCAGCGGTGCACGTCGTCAAAGGGTAGCCCAGAACTTGCCCAGTCACAGCAGGGTTCTCCGGTTCCCACTTTTGCAGCGATGGCTTGGAAGATCGCCTTGATGTGGGGCCTGCGGAAGGGGAAGTGAGTTCAATCAACAGGAGAGGGCCGAGCTTTCAGTGCCATGCAGGGACGCCACTCTCAGAGTAATGGCTGTGCGAAACTTTGCAGAGACACTCTGGTGTCATTGCTGACAAGCGTGCACCACCCACCCTGTGTGGCCTCAGAGTGGAGACAGCCAATTCACAAAGGAAAAGGCAGGGCAGACGCACCAAAGACCGAGGGGTGTGGCTCGGCGGTAAAGTGCACACCTGTCATGCACGAGGCCTCGGGCTCCATCCCCAGCTCCTCACTGACCCCCTCAGAACAGGAGAAGAAGGTCCCACCACTTTATGACCCAAACCAAGCAGTACAAGAACATCTCAGGGACACTCTCACCATCCGGCTGTCTGTCACCAGGTACAACATGGCTCTGCACATCTGGATCAGAGAGAAGCCAGGGCTGTGCAGTACTCTAAGAGATGCTCTCATCTGGAGCAACTCTTCATCTCATCCCACCTCACTACGGCTCAGAGGAAACGCTAGGCCCTTCCCCCTACCAAACAAAGGCTCATCTTCTCAAGAACGTTTGGTACAGACCCCAAACCTTGACACCTGCAAAACCAACGCTTAGGACCGCACTAAGGAAGACCACACCTGACGCAAGAGAGACAGGGGCTGAGGCCTCCCATCGAACCCTTACACCTCCCGCCTAGCTGGGCCTGTGCTGAACTCACCAAGCCTCTTTGTTCCCTCCTGGCATGAGTGACGGCCCGTACCGAGCCCCTTCCTCACCACCACTGACTCCGCTCCCCACAAACAAGATGCCCTTGGCCTTGAGGTCCCGGCATCTTCTCTAAAAGAGAGAAAAACAGTTTCAGGGTTTTCTCACAAAATAAATTCTTTCTGATGGATGAGAGGAGGTGCAAGGCCAGGAATCAAGAGCTCACATTTGCAAGTAAATGACCCAAGGACCCAGGAGCAGCCAACCACTCCAGACAGTTTATACATTCAGAGTTACAGTTCAAAGGATGTTATAGAGTCCTATAATTTAAATGAAGGAGGCTAGAACAGGAGGATTAAAACTCTGAGGTAAAAATTCCTGTAAAAAGTTTAAAAGAATAACTGAATTTCTGAGATAGCTGCACCATCCCTAGGAGAAATTCCTGAACACACAGTCCCATTTTGATGGAGAAGACCTTATAGGATGAAGTGCACTGAAGAGGTGCGGAGGTGACTTAATGCTGTCTCACACGCTAGCCCACGTGACTTGCTTTGGCATCTGACACAGTAAGGGCAGGGATTTAGCAGGCCGTGCAGTGCAGAAGGTGGAGATTACGCAAGAAGCCCTCAGCCTGCGGTGTCTAAGCCATCATCTCACCCATCAAGTGTCTTAGCAGAAAAAGGCTGAGATCCAGGGTGCCAGGACCAATCCCCAAGGATCACAAGACAGTCCACTCTTTGGCCACATGAACAATGCTAGTATTTCTTTCTAGAATGTTCTCAAGACCTGAAAGAGTTTGGCCTGAGGAACACTTACTGTCGTGTCCCGGTATTCAGAATTTCCTCCATCGATGATGATGTCACCCGTGTCCAACAAGGGTACCTGTGAACAAACGCTACCTTAGGGTGGACCAAAACAAAAATAAATCCCAGATAAACAGTGGGAAAGCAGTCACTATGTAGACTCTAGAATCCGCTTTGGATGGAACCACATCTTTCCTTTAGTGGCAGCTTCCACAGCACCTTCTTCCCTTCTCCTCCATCCCTCTCACCTGAGGCAGCGTCTCACTGTGCCGCCCTGGGTGGCCTCGATCACAGACCCAGCCTGCCTCTGCCTCTCCCTCCTCCTCCTCCCCCTCCCCAAATCGATGCTTGACTTTCCTCTTTATTGCTCAGTGTCCCCCTTCCAAGGCTGCACCTGAGATCACTTCAGTACTTTCCTAGGCTGTAGAAAAGCCAACCGCTGGGCAGTGGTAGCACACGCCTTTAATCCCAGCACTGGGGAGGCAGAGGCAGGCGGATTTCTGAGTTTGAGGCCAGCCTGGTCTACAGAGTGAGTTCCAGGACAGCCAGGGCTATACAGAGAAACCCTGTCTTGAAAAAACAAAACAAAACAAAAAACAAAAACAAAACAAAAAATAAAACCAACCAACCAGCCTGCAGCCCACTGTGTGGGAGCCAACGGTGGGCGGCCTGGCAGCCTGCAGCACAGGAGTTACCTCAGCGTCCTTCCTTTCTAAGCCTCTTAAACAGTAGTGTACTGGTCAGTTTCCTCTGTCTTCAGTACAGATCTCCACACCACCACTCTGCCTAACATACTTCAACCCTCCCCCCCTCGGGATCACAGTTCTGTTTACATCACTTCCACAGCAGTCCCTTGTGTCACTCCACTGCTTGCTCTACTGTTATTTCTGAGTGCCGAAATAAACTCTTCCGACCTGTTCCCCTTCATTCAGAAGTATATTTTTTCTTCCAAAGATATTCTTTTTTAAAAATATTTTTACTTATGTATGTAGGGGTGTGTGTGAATGTTTGCTACTTGTGTGCATTCGTTGGGAGGCCCTAAAGCTGCCATTACACACGGTTGTGAGCCACCACGTGGATACTGAGAATTGAACTCAAGGCCTTTGGAAGAGCAGCCAGTGCTCTTAACGGCTGAGCCATCTCTCCAGCACTTCAGAAGATAGTCTTATTAAAGCCAACAAATTGATACAAGGGTGCTAAATAAAGCAACTATTAATGAGAACTGTTATTTTATAGGAGTACTGAAGGAAGAAAATTCATGTCTAAATAAAACCCAGTGTGGACACAAAGGTTACTATGGACTAGCACTAAACATAGATAAATATCACAGTCAATATTGCAGGACACCAGAGCTGAGAATACATCTCAGTGAGAGTGTGTGCTCAGAAGGTGGAAGGACCTGGGTTCTTTTCCTCAAGACCAAAACTAAAACAGAAAACACAGGCAGGCATGGTAACACTAAGTCCACTGAGGAGGAAAAATTGTCATGATCAAAGCCAGTTCATACCAAGCCAGAGAAATAGAAATAGAAAGAGAAATACATAGTAAACCGGGCGGTGGTGCACGTGCAAGCCTTTAACCCCAGCACTTGGGAGGCAGGGGTGTAGGCATGTTATTATGCACTGTGTAAAGATTATCCTTTTATTATTTAAATGCCGATTTCTGGGACCCCATATCTGGTTTCAATCCTTACTCTGAGAACCTCCTGTCTCAATGATGTGTAGGCATTGGCCCCAATTATTCCCTGATTGGCCAATAAAGAAGTTGATCAGCCAATGACTGAGCAGGGCAGAGAATAGGGTTGGACTTCCTCCCATTCATGGGAGGGAGAAGGCACCTAGAGGAGGAGTGTGTCCAGGAGATACACCCAGGTCAGTACTAAAATCCAAGTACTGCAGCCATAAGGCTGGGAGGTAGATAGATTATCTTAGAGCATTCCCCTTAAAGCTGTAAAATAAACCTAACAGTCTAGTTTCAATTATTTGGGCTAGCCAGGTTAAGAGAAACACTGCAACACTTCTAAATCTGTGGGCCTGAGGTCACCCTGGTCTGTATACAGAGTGAGTTCCAGGACAGTAAGAGCTGCAAAGGGAAACACTGTTTTCAACCTGCCCCAAACAACACAGTGATACACTGTCTCAAAAATAAAGAAGAAGGAAAAAAACAAGCAAAAGGGAAAAGCAGCTGGGATGTGGCTTAGGGTGCTTGTGTTTCCCTGGCATGGACATGCACGAGGCTCTACAACAGGTCTCTAGCACCTGAGCCTGGGAACACAACAGGAACACAACAGGAACACAGGGCACACACACCCACCCCACCGGGACCCACAAGACTGTCAAAGATAGGCAGACATTAATAGACGACTATTGTTCAAGTGCTATCCCTCTTCACAAATCTGACTGAAATGTCCTTACGGTCCTAGAATTACGACCACCCAGGAATAGCTCCCTGTGGGCCACTACTGGCTCAGTGGGGAAAGCACTGTTGGACAAGCCCATGGCCCAAGCCTGAGGTGCTTGAGAGCCAAAGCAAAGACTGAAGAGAACTGACTCCACAGAGTCGTGCTCTGACCCCCACTTGCATGCTCCCATGACCCCACACTATAATAATAAAATAAAACCCTGGCCCAGTGGGAAGGCTCGGCAGGCAAAGGCACCTGCCATTAAGCCAGACAACCTGAGTTCTTTCCACAAACCACACGGTGGAGGTAGAGGGCCAACTCCGACAAAAAAAGTCCCCGTGACTTCCACATCCAATGTGTCATGCTTACCCCCACACAAATACTAAATATATATATATATATATTTTAAATAAGGGCTGGAGAGATAGCTCAAGGGTTAAGAGCACTGGCTGGTCTTGCAGAGGACCTGAGTTCAATTCCTAGCATCCACATAGCAGCTCACAATTGCCCACTAACTCCAATTCCAAGGAGTCTGACTCTCTTCTTCTGGCCTCATCAGGCACTTCAGGTATGTGGTGCAGTTACACACTCAGGCAAACATTCATTTATATAAAATAAAATGAAAAAACAAACAAACAAACAAAAAAACAACAAAAAACCCCTCTCTACAGAGAACACAACTTGGCGGTGATGGCACGCACCTTCAATCCCAGCACTCAGGAAGCAGAGGCAGGGGGATCTCTATGAGTCTGAGCCGCCTGGTCTACAAAGTGAGTTCCAGGAAGGCCTAGGCTATACAGAGAAACCCTGTCTTGAAAAACTAAGAACAAACAAAACAAAAATACTATTCCATAAGTGCCTGTCAAGGCAACCAAGCCTGAAACACTCAAGCACTTTATCAGAACCCATCAGTCTGTACTCAGACACTGAAGACCACCATCTCAGAAGTGAGACAGTTAGAGGGATTTGCGGGCGGCATCCGAGAACCGAGCTGGCCTTACTAATTTCTCGATGAAATCATCCACGGCTTGCCCGGCCTTCACAAGCAGGATGACCCGGCGGGGCTTCTTTAGTTTGGAGACCATGTCCTTTAAGGACTGTGCACCAACCACCTTGGTGCCCTTCGCCTCGTTGGCCAAGAAGTCATCGACTTTGGAGACTGTCCTATTGAAAGCACAGACCTGGAAGGACAAAAGGCCTGTCAGAGGATCTGGCACACACATGACCCTCGGGTGGTAGATGCAGCAACAGAGAAACGTCTACTCTGTCCAAGGTCTAGCGAGAGCTGACCTGCCTTTTCTTTTTAAGTGCTAGGCAATCTCTGCAAAGTCCAGTCACAGCAGAGAGCCCAGGGAAAGGCGGTTGCCACTTGTTGCTTATCAGGTTGAGCCTGTCACTACTACCTGGGTCCTTTGTCCCTGGTAATCCTGGTGTCTAAGCCATGCTACTATTTAGAAAGAACATTCAGAGCCCACAGGCAGGAGGATCCTCTGACCCTGGACTCAGAAAGCTGAGATGAGAGGGCCCTGAGACTCCAGTGTGACAACACTGTGAGACAAGCTGCTGTCTACAAAGAAAAACAATCTCCATGTACCCCAAGTTTTCCTAGCTACAGCTTCCAAGATCTGGGTCCCTTTACATCTATGGTTTTCAACCTTCCTAACGCTGCGACCCTTTAATATAGCCCCTCGTGTTGTGATGACCCCCAATCATAAAACTATTTTCATAACTACGCAATAACTGTAATTTGCTAGTGTTATAAATCATAATGTTGAGAACCACTGCTTTTATATTTATTTCTATCCAAGGAGGCTCTTCCTTTAACTACAGAGGGAGCACGACTAAAGCAGAAATTCTTCTACAAAGACACCAAACAGTGCTTACTGAGTGATGCCTTGGGATCTCTGAAAAACAAATCACAGCTCTCAGCGGGAAGGCAACGTGTCCTCACTACTTACCACAAATCCATGATCATTCATGTTCAAAATTAAGTTCTGGCCCATGACAGCCAGTCCGATCAGTGCAATGTCAGCTCTGAAATGACAAAAAAAAAAAAAAAAAAACAAGAAAGCAAACACAAAGAAAGGATATTAGTGTTACTTAGTGGCTTTTATTAGGACTGGCAGCCTGCACCCTTCTCGGCTCACACCATGCACCTAGGATCGACCGCACCCTGCACCCCACAGTTCCATGGAAGTTCCTTCTAAAGGGCGTCCGGGCACACGAAGCCACCCATGCCCTGCCCCTGGCCCTGCCCGTCGTTCCTTATGGCCTGGCCAGCACAAGGGGCGTGGGCCGTCCCCGACCCAGCGCGGCCTTCCTTCCCCGCGAGCCCGTCGCAGCCGCAAGCTCCCACGAAGGGGTGGCGGAGCTTGCGCTGGCCATGGCGGGGACCCTGAGGTGCAGGGGTCAGGGCTGCGCGAGGAGACCCAGGCGACCACCGGGGCTGAGGAGAACAGGGAGACAACTGAGCAGAGCCCCGCCATCACCACGCTCAGCCCCGGAAGTCTCCCGGGCCCGACTGCGCGTGTCGGTCACTCACTGGGCCATGGCGGAGGCAGACGAAGCAGAGTCGAGGAGAAAGAAACACGAAGGACCGAGCGCTCCGAGGCAAGTACAGTGAAGTCCGGCTCCCGGCGCCTCGAGAGGCTTACAGAGACGCTGGCCAATCAGAAGACAGGGGTGGGCCGATGCCCCACGCTATTGGGTCTCTGCGGCGCCTGTTATACCACCTGAGGGCAAACGGACCCGCCCACCCCCGGGGCCCAGATCTGTAGAGCGCCGAGCAGTCGATGGCACCTCGAGCTGGAGAGGAGCGTTTAAAGGGCTTCTTCTAAGTGTTCTAGGAGCGTTTAAAGGGCTTCTTCTAAGTGTTCTAGCGGGACCTTGCACGATGCCTCCCGCTCGTGCGGAAGCTCGGGTCTGCAGCTCGGCGTGAAAGAGAAGACATTAAGGGCTTGGTGCAGCCCTTACCAAGCCCACTGGCGTTTTTGATCCATGGCTGCTGCTTCCCTTCACTGTCCCTCAACTCTGAGGCAGGAGTCAAGTCTGTCCTATCTGTGGGAACCTCAGTGTGTACCATTTTTGCAGGTCAAGAAACAGCGGTGCAAACTAAGACGAGACGGTCAGCAAGTAAAGAGCCAAGCGGGTGGAAGTGGAACCCACTCCGCAAAGTTGGCATCTGACCTCCACGTGCAGCAGTGGCGCGTGCGCCCACTCGCACAGAAAGAGAAAACGAAGCGGAGGAGAGGCTTGAGGGGTTTTGGGGGGGTGGTTTCATAATTATTTATTTTTTGTGTATTGGTTTGCCTGCATGTATGTCCGTGTACCTCGTGCGTGGCCGATACTCGGGGAGGCAAGACTGGAAGTGAGTTCTTCCTTGTGCTTGTAGCGGAACACAAGCACTCTTCTCTACCATTTCCTCAGCCCCACTACAGTTTCCGGCGCTGGAGGTCTGGGGTGCTGTTTCGCCCGCTGGTCAGACACTTTTAGTTTCAATTTACTTTTCCATTCAGACTCAGGTGTTGGTGCGCTGCTTTCTTTTTTCTTTTCTTTTTTTTTTTTTTTTTCGGGGGGCGGGATTTTTTCTCTGTGTAGCCCTGCCTGTCCTGGAACTCACTCAGTAGACCAGGCTAGCCTCGAACTCAGAAATCCGCCTGCCTCTGCCTCCGGAGTGCTGGGATTAAAGGCATGTACTACCACGCCTGGCTAGGTTCAGGTTCTTTCCATTGCCTACTCTCTCTCTAGGAGTGGCTATCATGTCCTTCAATGAATTCCTTTTATCTTTTGTAAGTTTTGCACACAGCACATAGACATAACGCTTGATGGTAAATGAAAAGACTGGCTTGCACCAGCTTCTTGAATTTTTTTCCCTCACTCCAGTACTACGAATCAAATCGTAGGTTTTGAGCATTCTAGACAAGTGCTTTGCCACTGAGCTATATCCCTTGCCTGGCCCTAAGTGACTTTCTGTTTCTCTCTGTGTCTGTATCTGTTTCTGATAAATGCCTAATGTCCCTACTCCTCCAGCCCCCTATAACCAACACACATTTATCCCAACTCTGAGCTGGTTAGACCATTATTTCCAAAACAAGGGTGGGAACAAGGGAGTACTAGATAAGAGCTCCTGGAAGAGTCTTAAGAGTCAGCCCATTGTCTTATCAGGTACAAGGCTCGGGGGTGGACGAGCTTCCAGAAAAACCAGAAAAAAAAAAAAAAAAAAAAGACAAGATCTCAGTCCACAGCCTTGGCTGTGGTTTTTAAATTTGCTGTGGTGTTGAATCTTGAACTTCTATATTAGTCAGGGTTCTCTAGAGTCACAGAGCTTATGGAATGTCTCTATATATTAAGGGAAATTATTGGAGTGACTTACAGTCTATAGTCCAACTAACCCAACAATGGGCAACTATGGATGGGAAGTCCAAGAATCTGGTAGTTGCTCAGTCCCACGAGGCTGGGTATTTTAGCTGGTCTTCTGTATAAGCTTGAATCCTGTGCTGGCAAGTAAAAGCAAGCAGGCAAAGAAGAGTGAACCATCCCTTTTCCCATTGTCCTTATGCAGGTCTCCAGCAGAAGCTATGTTTACCACCATGCCTGGATTTGGGACTTGCTCTGCCCCAGACTGGCCTTGAACTCAGAGATTTGCTTGCCTCTGTCTCCTGGGATTAAAGGAGACAAGGAGACACTTACCTTCCTTGCCTGGGCCTAACCTTTCTTTTCTTTCTTTCTTTCTTTCTTTCTTTCTTTTTTTTTTTTTTTTTTTTTTTTGGTTTTTCGAGACAGGGTTTCTCTGTGTAGCCCTGGCTGTCCTGGAACTCACTCTGTAGACCAGGCTGGCCCGGAACTCAGAAATCTACCTGCCTCTGCCTCCCAAGTGCTGGGATTAAAGGTGTGTACCACCACACCCGGCTAGGGCCTAAGCTTTTCATGGCCACTGTGCCTCAAGATCTAAATCAAAAGCCTGTGTCTTTCAGCCTGAAGAACTGAATCACAGGTGTGCCCTCCATTTCTGGATTGTAGTTCATTCCAGATGTGGTCAAATGGACAACCAGGTATAGCTATCACAGAGTATTTTCATTTTTTTGAGACTAGGTCTTACTTTGTAGCCTAGGGTGGCAGCAGTCCTCCTGCCTCAGCTTTCCCAGTGCTGAGACAGCAGACATGTACCATCAAGTTCAGCTTTATGTTTTTACAGAATCCGCTCCGGTCTTAGCACTGTAAGTCTACAGTTGAGGCCTCCCCAATCCAGGGTCATGCAAAGGCTATGTAATTACTGTCGTTATTATTGTCCCGTGCCCCCTCCCGATTGGCTTATTTTGTGTGCTTGCCTGTATTTGGTAGTCTGACTTGCAGGAGCCAGAGCCATGTTCCCTACCATGTTGCACTGGGGATCAAACTCAGGTCACCAGGTTTGGCAGCTTTACCCACTGAGGTATGTCACCGGCCCTGGCCTTAGCTGCCGTGATTTTGGTTTTGTTTATTTCTGTGTATGTGTACAGGCAAGTGGTGCAGGCTCCTGAGAAAACCAGAAGGTGCTGGAGTTGTGGGCTGTTGTGAGCTGCCTAACAGGGCTGCTGGGATCCAAACTCCTGTCCTATGAGAGAGTAGAATGTATTCCTGGCCGCAGAACCATCTCTTCAGCCATAGTTCCTGATTTTTGTTTTGTTGTTTGTTTGTTTGTTTTTTAGGCAGCATCTTACTGTATAGCTCAGGCTGGCCTCAGATTTGCAATTTCCACCTCCACCTCCTGGAGTTACAAACTTGTGCCACAACACCCAGCTCTTTTTTTTTTTTTTTTTTTTTTTTTTAAAGATTTATTTATTTATTATATGTAAGTACACTGTAGCTGTCTTCAGACACTCCAGAAGAGGGAGTCAGATCTTGTTACGGATGGTTGTGAGCCACCATGTGGTTGCTGGGATTTGAACTCTGGACCTTCGGAAGAGCAGTCGGGTGCTCTAACCCACTGAGCCATCTCACCAGCCCAACACCCAGCTCTTAAGCCTCCTTCTTAAGTCCAATGGGCCATGCGCCCTGGTGATGCCGCCACAGGCCTTTCTTTCTTACAGGCTGGACTTGGCATGTTAGCCTTACAGCAAATAAGGATAAACCATGGCTCAGAAAATCTTGGAGACGGCTTGACAGAGGGCAAACAATAGCCTCCCACGAGCTCACAGTTGTTCTTAGGCTGTGACTGTGGCTCCTGCCTGTCTTGCCACCTTCCGAGGACAAAGTTCTGCAACTCCAGTTCCAGAGGATCTGGAGCCTTTCTCTGGCCTCTGTGGGCACTGCACACACCAGGCACACAGACAAACGTGCAGGCAAAACATCTGTCCATTCAAGTACAAATGACACAGGAAGAGCAGACGAATCTTATCTTGTGTGAGTGCTCAGGGAACTGACTTGCCCAGCCAGTTAGTAGTGAGACTGAACTTTAACCCTGGGCCCAGCTGGGACTAAGTCCTGGACTCTTTCTTAATAGGATCAGCACGACACGATCATGCCTACTTATAACTTGTGAAACTGCCTACATCTGTGTATCAGAGAGGTTAGCTGACTTCAAATGGAAGGCTGCCTTATATTTCTCAGCGAGGAGCTGGGGAGGAGACCCACCTATGGGAAGCATGGCTCTACTAAAAGCCCTGCCCTGGTGATGGGGCGGGGCGTACCTTTCGAGGTACAGCAACTTCTTCCTCCTCCCCTGGGCTTAATTCCAACACAAGATTGCTAATACATTTCCTTGCAGGGATGGGTTGATTGCTCTAGTCTGAGATTTAACAAGGAAGAAATTATGCTGAGTCAATGTGACTAAACATCTGGACTTCCCTAAGTCACAGTGAACAAACATTACTTTATGCACACATACTTAGGTATCAAATAGCTGTTTTTCTTAATTTACCATTGTTAAACCTTAACTTGGATGGCTCAGGGTTTGTTGTGGTTGTTTATGTTAAGGTACTTAGGGGAAAGTACTGTTTCCCAGGATTATTGGAAAACTATAGTAGAGTGACCTAAGAACAGACCAAGGCCAGTGGCCTGTGGCCCTGGTCACACTGACAAGCATGCTGTATGTAATGCTTCAAACTTAATTTAGTTAAAAAAAAAAAAACGTGGGGCTGGTGAGATGGCTCAGTGGGTAAGAGCACCCGACTGCTCTTCCGAAGGTCCGGAGTTCAAATCCCAGCAACCACATGGTGGCTCACAACCATCCGTAACGAGATCTGACTCCCTCTTCTGGAGTGTCTGAAGACAGCTACAGTGTACTTACATATAACCAATAAATAAATCTTTAAAAAAAAAAAAAAAAAAAACGTTGGCTTGATCTCTCCACTGAAACATGAGAAACAGCCATCCCTCTGGAGGCTGTGTCAATACTGAAGATGAGGCCATCCTGTGCTGGAGAGACCCTCCCTCAAAAAGGAAAGGGTTGGGGGTGTAGCTCTGGTAGAGCATTTGCCTACCGTGTATAAGTCTTTGGGTTCAGTCTCTAAAACCTCAAAAACAAAACAAAACAAAACGAAGGAAAATAAAAATCCCAGACACAACCCTGTCCCTTGGAGTAAATCCTCCCAGGGCGGAGCCCTCTGTTTAACTTTCGTAAGAGGATGTGTCAGCAATGACTTAGTTGGTACAGACTTCAACAGTTCAGCTCGGCCACCAAGCATGCTGTGTAGTTCCTATAATTGAATTCCAGTGGCTGGGGGCAGGCTAGGGAGAAAGCAGTTTTGAAACACACACACACACACACACACACACACACACACACACACACACACTCAAACAGTCTCAGACACACAACAGATACAGACACACCCACACACCCACAGAAGGAGTGCTCACAAACAAGAGGTGCTCAGGGTTCTGCGGGAACAAGTCAGTTCCAGAGGGAGACTGGGAAACCTTCCCATCCAAATAAAAAATAGACTGTTAAGAAAAAAAACAGGGCTGGAGAGATGGCTCAGCGGATAAGAGCACTGAGTTCAAGTCCCAGCAACCACATGGTGGCTCACAACCATCTGTAATGGGATCCGATGCCCTCTTCTGGTGTGTCTGAATACAGCGACAGTGTACTTACATATAATAATAAATAAATCTTTAAAAAAGAAAAGAAAAAAAAATATCAGAAAACTGGCTGGAACATAGCGCAGTGTTTGCTGAGCAATCCTGAGGCTGAGGCCCAGGTGGGCGTGGTGGCTTTTGTAATTCCTGTGCTGGGTGGTGGGTGGAGTCAGGTGGTGGTCAGTCAGCCAAGCCAGTGGTCAGTGAGGTCCAGGCCCATGGGAGACCCTGTCTCAAACAAACACATTTAAAAGTACTAGGGAAAAGACACAGGAGTGCACACGCATACCAAGATAAATAAATAAATACATACATACATACCAGCAAATGCACAGTTGCAGGAGGCTGCCTGGCTCTCCTGCTCTCAGTGGAGCCCTAGTGAAAAGAAACTCAAAGATGGCTGTTCAGTTCGAACTGAAGTCTAGCAGAGCTTAAATTCAAACTAGAGCCCGCAGACACACTTGGTTTACCTCTCCCCTCCAGGCTCCAGTAGCCCCTTCTTGTTACACTGTTTCTCTTCTCTCTTTTGCAATTAAAAAAAAAAAATCTCTGCAGGAACTGTCAATAAAGCGGAGAATGATAGCACACATCTGCAATCCCTCCCTGCACTCTAGAAGCCAAGGCTGGAAGATTGAGACTTGTAGGCCAGGGAGCTGGGGAGCTGGCTGACGGAGAGAAACACTGCTGCTCTTCCAGGGCCCTGGCTCATGTCCCAGCACAGCATAAAGCCAGGCATGGCAGCACACACATGGCTAACCTAAGCACTAGGAAAGTAAGTCACCCCTGGGCTGGAGAGGGCTCTGTGGTTAAGAACACTTATTGTTCTTCCAGAGGACCTGGGAAGATTCCAGAATCCACAAACAGGCTCACAACTCCTCTCCCAGGAGATCTGTTGCCCTTTTCTAACCTTTTTCAGGCACCAGGCATGCATGTGGCACAAAAAAAAAAAAAAAAAAAACAACCAAACTACCATACCACACATATGCACCCCTCCCCCAATCTATGCTTTAACAGGATCTTCAAAGTGCCAAAAAGTGAGGGACTGGCTGGGGACATAGGACATAGCTCAGTTGGTAAGAGTATACCTAGTATACAGAGTTCTGGGGTTGGCCCCCCACACCATATTAGACTGAGCAAGGTAGTGCAGGGCTGAAGTCTCAGGTGCAGGATCAGGAGTTCAGGGCCATCTTTAGCTACATAGCAGCTCAAGGCCATCCTAGGCTACAGGAGACTCTTGTTCTAACAATAAAACAAAGAGATGCTCCAACCCCTCGACTCCTCAGCTGAGGTCAGATTTAGATGAACCACATATATTTGCCACAAGCCTAATTTGCATTCTCTAACAGTAGCTTTATTCATCGTAACAGTGACTGGGGCGGAGCAGAATGGTGCAGTGGGTTAAGGCACTCGCCACCCAACTTGAAAACCTGGAATCTGATGCCTGTGACCTGAATGATGGGCGAGAATGGCCTCCTACAAGCTGTCCTCCCACTTCCCACACGAACACCACATGTGAACACCACACACACACACACACACACACACACACGGAAATGTAATTTAAAAACAGACTGATGTGGCCTCCATCTACCTTTCTCTTTTCCCAGTTGACTCTGAAATAGGGCGAGATAAGGATAGGACTTGAGGGGCTCCCTCAAACTCCGTACTACCTCCTGTTGCCCAACACTGTGGTCATTGCTCAGGCTTTATTTTTGGTCTATCCGTCTTACGGGAGTAGCAACTGAGCCCTTCCTCTTTAGTATGTTCTTACTCTGGTGGCCAAGTGCCACTTAGAGAGCAACAAGGTCATTCCCCTTCCTCTCCGTGGGACCTTCATGTATTGAGGTCCCTCTTCCTGATCTCTATGCATTGAAGTGCTCTGACACTCAGCCTTAGGTCTCCTTGC
Organism: Mus musculus; assembly: GCF_000001635.26. Taxonomy (NCBI): domain Eukaryota; kingdom Metazoa; phylum Chordata; class Mammalia; order Rodentia; family Muridae; genus Mus; species Mus musculus. The sequence goes on from NT_166299.2 coordinate 2,594,425, forward strand.
CTATCTGGGACCTTTTACCTCCACTAAAATGTTCTACTATCTTTAACGCTCCAGGGAGTTGCAATGCTTGTTTGCTGAGGCCCAGAAATAGTAAGCAACTCTCCCGTTTTCTCTACACCATCATGAAGATTTTCAGCAAATGTGGTCTTTCTTGTTTTGTGATGAGATTTAACTATATAATCTAGACATGTCTTGAATTCAAAATCTCCCGGTCTCAGCCTCCATAAATGCCAGGATTACAACATGAACCATCACACCCACCCCTAGTTTCATTAGAAAAAATTTTAAATTACATCTATTTTATGTGTATGTATACATGTGCAGGCATGGGTGCCAGGGTGTGTAAGTAGAGGTCAAAAGACAGCTTGTCAAAGTTACTCCTCTTCTCTCTGGCCTTTTACTCAGAGATCCCCTCACCTCTGCCTCCCAAGTGCTAGCATTATTAAAGGCATGTACCACTAGGCTCAGCTTTATTCTCTGTTCTTTTTTTTTTTTTTAAGATTTATTTTTATGTATGTGAGTACACTATTGCTGTCTTCAGACATACCAGAAGAGGGCATTGAATCCCATTACAGATGGTTGTGAGCTATCATGTGGTTGCTGGGACTTGAACTCAGGACCTTTGGAAGAACAGCTAGTGTTCTTAACCACTGAGCCATCTCTCCAGCCCTATTCTTACTCTTAATAGAGCACCTCTTTAGGTTTTTAAGGCCCCTTTCACTTTTGCCTCACTTCTGTGTATTAGAGAGCATGTATACACACACACACACACACACACACACACACACACACACACACACACACAAATACAACTTTTTTTTCTAATGATTTCCCTCTCACTTCATGGCTTGATCTTGGTCTTGAGACCCTCTTTCCAATAAACCGAATTTCTAAAAGGTAATTCTGGGCCAGCCTCCTTCCTTGATCTGACCACTGCATTACTATAGCTAACACTATTCACTTAGTGCTATACATTTGAATACCTCTCACTGCAGTGGAGGCCATGAGTGTCTCTGCATGCTGTCTGTGGTGGAAATACTGCACTCAGACAGTACCCAAGTGTTGGATGGACACTCAAATATCTGTTGAACACAACACTTTCGGTTTTGGTAAGGTAGACTGGCCTGGAATTTGAAATACTTGAGCTCTTAATCCTCCAGCCTTTATACTGCCTGAAGGCTGACACTACAGGTATGCACCACCACGCCTGGTTTAGGTGTTGCTAGAGGCTCTGTGCATGCTGAGCCAACAGCCTATCAACTGAGCTCCATTCCCAGCCCTGACCTGGAACTCTTGATCCTCCTGCTTTAGCCTCCCATGCATTGAGATTATAGTGTGCACTGCCACACCTGACCACATCACTGCTTCTGCCTAGGTACAGACTTCATGACCACAGTCCCTGGCCTGTGCTCTGCTTACAAGGGGAAGCTCACTGCAAATTTCAAGCTACTAACCTCCCCAACCTTCCCCGGAAAATACGATACGATACGTCAGACAGTGGTGGCGCACACCTTTAATCCCAGCACTTGGGAGGCAGAAGCAGACGGATTTCTGAGTTCGAGGCCAGCCTGGTCTACAGAGTGAGTTCCAGGACAGCCAGGGCTACACAGAGAAACCTTGTCTCGAAAAACCAAAAATAATACATACATACATACATACACAGGTAAATATGTAAATTAAATTATCTCTGTAAGAATCTTTTTTTCGGGCTGGTGAGATGGCTCAGTGGGTAAGAGCACCCGACTGCTCTTCCGAAGGTCCGGAGTTCAAGTCCCAGCAACCACATGGTGGCTCACAACCATCCGTAATGAAATCTGACTCTCTCTTCTGGAGTGTCTGAAGACAGCTACAGTGTACTTACATATAATAAATAAACAAACAAACAAACAAACAAATAAATATTTTTTTAAAAAAAGAATATTTTTCCCCCCCCAAGACAGGGTTTCTCTGTGTAGCCCAGGCTGTCCTGGAACTCACTCTGTAGACCAGGCTGGCCTCGAACTCAGAAATCCGCCTGCCTCTGCCTCCCAAGTGCTGGGATTAAAGGCTCTGTAAGAATCTTAATTAGTATGCAATGGCTTTCCAAAGGGCAAAGAATAAAGTACAAAAGCCTGGAGGTGGTGGTAAATTCCTTTAATTCAGTACCCTGGAGGCAGCGGGGGTGGGGGTGGGGTGGTGGTGTGTGTGTGAGATCCAAGTTCAAGGCCCAGGATGGCCAGGGCTACACAGAGAAACCCTGTCTCCAGAAACCAAAACAAAAGACTAAAGCACGCATGGTGTGATGCACTGGTTGTACCTTTATTATTTTTACCTCGTTCACTAGCAGTTCTGTGATGCAAGGTTACCATACACAGTTAGATAATGTCTGCATTACACATCTAGGGCTATACAGCAAAAGAATCAGGATTAGTACAAATACAAGAACTGTATTTACATTTTGTATACTCAAGCTCCAAACATTAGATATTTACAAAATAAAACATGAAAATGAAATCCAAAATTAATAATGTACATTGTTGCTTGTGCTCAACTCCTTCCCTGGGGAGAGATCAGTTTGCAAAGTCTTGGTTCAAAAAGGCCACTTATGCTTCATGGATTCTGTTATAGCATGGGGATGGTGACAGGAGACGCCACTCTCAACAGACAAGTATGTCAGAGCCACAAAGTCTACGACAATGCTTAAACATGAGGAGGCTGGTGGGTCCCTTCGGTGAATTGATGTCAGAATACACAGCATGAAAAGAATCAGTTAAGGACATGACAACATAGAACATCCAGGGTTTGGCACAAGACCAACCTCTGCCTGGACTTTGTCTGAGCAGCTATCTACCGTGAGGCTTTCTGTCTGATCTCAGAACCGGGACTGAACCAATGGCATCACATATAGTTGCCAAGTGCCCTACCACTAACCAACACCCCTAACCTCTGGCTGTGAGTTTTTAACACCGGTTCTGTATCAACTCTTAATTTCTTTCTTAAATTTCTTTTTTAAGTAATTAGGGGCTCTCTTAAATTTTTTTTTTTAAAGAGCTCAAATATCTACTTCATAAATGGCCTTTTGAACAGTAACAGCAATAATCTCTCGGCTGACGATCTCTGACTTGCTCCACGGTCGTGGTCTTACTCACTCTTGGTGGATCACAGGCAGTACACAGTGCCAGAGGTCACTCAAAAGCATTCAGCAGACCTTCCAAGAGCAGCAACACAATCATTCTTTTCTTCTCACAGAGCAAGTTAAAGATTACATTTTCCAAAAGGAACCCAAATGAAAAGTGATGGACCCACGCTAAACAAACCACACCCCCCTGGTATTGTTCAGGAAAGTCAAAGCACAGCAACCTAGAGTCCCAGCAGGAGCCACACAGGGCAGAGCCTTCCCCTTTCAGTCCAATGTGCAATTCATTACAGTTGTATAAATATACAAATACCTTACAAAATTAAATATCCCTGTAAATTAGACAAGAAGCAGCAGGTAACAAAGTCTATGCTTTGAAATATGTGCCAGGAAAAATCATGTTTTAGACCCCAAACACCTTTCACAACCATTCATTCCTTCATCTAAACAAGATAAAAAAAAAAAAAACCTGAAAAATTGATAGATATACAAATTCCACATAGCTGAAGAGAAAAAAAAATAATGGTTTCTTAGCTGAAGAACCTTCAGCTCTCACCTCATCAAGTTTCTCATTTATGGACTGGAGATCAGGGCCTGCTCAGAAGCAGTCTGGCCTGTGCTCCCACCTCGCCTTGTGCAGGGACTGCCTGGTCCCTGACAGTCTGGGACTGAGAGCTGACTGACTCCCAGGGTCGTCTCCCAGAAGCAGGCGAGGCCTGAGCACTGGCGGGGGACAGTTATGAGGCTATATCTGCTTGGGAGGAAGGAGGATAAAGACATAAAGGAAGGGGGAGACTAATTCATTTTAACCAGCACTCACTTTTCTGTAATTTGTATGTTTTCCTTGTAGGTTTTTTGTTTGTTTGTTTGTTTGTTTGTTTAAAGGAGTGCTTTGAAAATTTAAAAAAAAATCTTAAAAATACTTATTTTAAAGATTAGTTCTCTTAACTTTCCTGCTACTATGGCAATCACAAAAATCTCATGAACAGGTCCTGCCATAAAACCCTTTCTCTTTCAGAGCTTCGGAGCAGGTGACCTTGTCTGGAAACAGAATATAAAGCCCCCAAATGCTCCGATTCTGACCTGATCCTGGGCTTTACAGTAGGAGGGGTCCCAGTGACAGCAGGGAGAGGCACAGGTGCCCAAGCTCCAACCTTACTTTCCCTGGCTTTCTAATGAGGTCTCCTTAAGGGGCCTCTGATGAAGGCGGGGTCCAGTTTGGCTCATGCTAACATTTGATATTTGCAAAGCAAAGACTTTCTAAACCAGTTTTGTTTGAGTTAAAAGAAAACAAGTTATCTCAGGGTTTAGTGTGCCGCACACTGCCACCCTCCCCCAGGCGTCACACCTCTCGGCACAGACATGGATCCTTCTGCCTACCTTCCTAACAGCAGCAACATCAGTGATTCAGTTTAAAAGCGACCTTTGATCTTCGTTTCCCTGAAATTAGATTTAGTTCCGGTCCAGGAAACTGTCTACAGGCATAGACAGAGTCTGCTGAATTTGAGTATACACCAGAAGGACATGCTGTGTCCATTAGACAACAGAGACTTCTAACTACATTAAAAATCTCATAGATATGTTTAGAAAACAAGTAACATTACAGTTAGTAACCTATACTTTAAGGAGAGAAAGAAAGTTTTAAAAATCCACCAGAGCTGAGCATCTTTTAGATAAGAACAGTCTGATTTCTGCCTTTTCCTTTCTTTTCTTTTGCTTTCTTTCCTTTCCTTTCCTTTTCTCCATGGTCCACTTTTCCTTTCTTTGCAAGGCAACTGTAACAAAGGAAGCTGGGAGTCCTGTTCTTCAGAGAGAAGCAAGGGGCTGCATGCTCGCCTCCCTAGTGGCTGCTCTGCAGTGGAGATGGGCTCTCCACCAGAAGGAAATCCATTCCTTCTCTACCCTCAGGTAGCCAGGAGCCTTCGCAGACTGGAGGTGAGCAGATGCCTTCCTGTGTGCGTGAGTGATGCTGAAACAGGCTGGCAAGGCCAGGAAACAGCAGTGTGAATGCTCCCCAAGTCACTGGCACAGCAACTCAAGTAGCCCCAGCGGGCATTCTGTGCCCCACTCAGTCCCCGACACTTACTGGCCGGTGGAGGAAGAGCGTTATTTTCTATAACCTCTTAAACCCGGAGGCCTGGTTTGTTAGAAGCCACAGAAACTGGTAGCAGGGAAATTCTTCCTAAGGGAGTATTTCCAAACCAGATGAGGACAGTGGGGGAAGGGGGCATGTCACAGAGGAGGCATTTCACAATCCAGTAGCAAACTGCTGGGAGACAATCTTTTTCGACTCTAAATGCCTTCTGATTTGTTTGGAGTGGTGGTAAGGACTGGTCAGTTCTGGCATCCAGAAAACAATGCCATGTTTGTTCATATGGAGACGAGAACTACTGGAAATGGCCACTGGATTTAGATGGAGACCTCAAGATTTATGCTGAAGCTACAAGTCTTTGATCAAAGGGAGCGACAACAATCACAAGCTGCACTCAGCACTCTCAAAGCAACAATGGTCCATATCACCAGAAAGTCAAACACTCCCCAGTCCCTCTTGTGGGAAATCTGTTCATGACATCACCTAATTCCAAACAGTGACACTGAGACTAGAGTTGGGAAACTCCTAGACAAACGCTCCTTCCCAGGGAGGAGACAAGCCTGCTGGACCCTGCTGTAAGGAGCTACAGTCACCCTTGTGACCCACTGCCCAATCTACTGCAGCAGCCCGAGTCTTAAAGGGCTAGCAGCAGCCTCTGTTGCAGGCCAATCACAAGGCCCCTCTGCATCTTCCACTCTATACATCCATGCTCCGAGCCCTGATTTAGACAGAGAATTTAAATCCCATTTCTGAGCTTCCCACAGTGCTTTCCCTGAATGGAAACACATGGATTAGCCACCAAAGAGAAAGAGAAAGAGAGACAGAGACAGACAGACACACACACACACACATACAGAGAAAGAGAGAGAGTCAGAGACAGACACAGAGAGAGACAGACAGACACCAGACACACACACAAATAGACAGAGACAGACACTGAGAGAAAAAGAGACAGAGAGAGAGAGAGAGAGAGAAGAGAGAGAGAGAGGAAGAGAGAGAGAGAGAGAGAAACAAGTTAACAAGTTTTCTTCTCCTGGCTGACAATACCAAATGTCTCCTCCCTTAGTCTCTAAACCACCCAGAAAAAAGAAGATTATCATAAACAAAGGGGAAAGAAAAAGAGAGACAGAGAAGTTACCCTGAAAACCAGAGCTACGGAGACAACAGTCGGACAGTGACCGTGAAGGGGACCTAACATCCAAAGGAAGCTGAAGCACACAGGAGAATCATTTGGAGATGTGCTGGGTCCCCTCGGGTGTGGGTGAGTGTGAGTGTGAGTGTGTATGGACGTGTAGTGGTTTTGTTCCCCTTGTTAGGCCACATGCTACAAGTCTTAGCACAAGAATAAGAAGAGTCAGAGCCATGGAGAGGGAACAGAGAGCTAGAGAAGTGCAGGGTGAGGAGGGAAAAGTCGTTAAGCCACAGGATTACATACAAGAATAACTGTCAAGAATCACAAAGAGAATGAGAGGTAACACTTTCTTTATCTGTCGAAGGTGAGCAAGGCTCAGGAGAACGCTCAGTACTTTGGCTGGCTCGGGCATCTGCGAGAGAGTTTTGACCTATGAGAAAAACAGGAGGCAGCGTTAGAAGAGTGGATGCTGGTCTCTCCCAGCCGATTCTGCAGGCCAGGCTTCTACGCTCCTAAACAAATGGCTGGACCAGCAGTTCTCAACTCGAGACCCCTTTGGGGGTTGAATACCCTTTTCACAGGGGTCGCAGAGCAGATAGCCTGCAGAGCACATATGGACATTATGACTCCTAACAGTAGCCCAGGGACAGCTATGAGGTCTTTCCTACGCTGGGGACTCTGTGAGATGCGCTCCTCTCACACAGCCTGAACTATGGGAGTCCATTAAAGCACTGTTTCTCCTTTACTCGGTGCTCTGGGCCTTCTGCAGACCTCCTGAAAACTGAAACCTAAAGGAGATGAAGGATAGGACCGGTGGTGTCCTTACGGCTGAGGACGCACGACACTGCACTGGAAGCAGGGCACTCGTCTCACCCTGTAACTCATCATCGTACCCTTGCCTTCCTTTCCATTTTCATCCCAGTTAGAACGACACATCTTTCCTACTCATGTAAATGTGAGAAAGAGCTTTCACGAGCCAGGCATGGTAGTGCACACCTGTAAACCCAGTCCTTGGGATGAGGTGGAGAACTTAGAATCTGGCTTGGGCTATACAGTGAGACTGTCTCAGCATGAGGAAATGAAGCAAAAGAACAGTATCTGACCTTATTGTGCCAGCCAGAAGTGGGTTAAAGGCATATAACCAGTCATTCATGTCTTTGTCATTGAGAGCTTGCAGAAGGACCCCACGGTGCTTTGTGCATACAGCAAAAGTATTAGGTGTCTGGGAAGAGACATTAGGTAGAAGAAAGTTATTGGAGAGAATGAACAGTTAGGAACATCTTGCCAAATTCACAGGGTGCACAGCACTTCACACCGAAAGTTCATGCAACCCAGATATAAACTAGGATCCATGCCACAGACTAGAACGCCAGACTCAAAAGGGAAGAACACAGGGAGCATCAGACAGCCAAGTCAGGAGAGACTGACCTTCACCATGGCCTGCTGGTCCTCGCTGTACTCCACCTGTGCTGTAGACAGGTTAATGATGCCACGCTCTACTGGGTCTTTGTCACTGTTATAGATGAAGACGTAAGGGCGACGAACCACAACGAAATGTTTAGCCCAGTTACTGGAAAGTGGCTCTTTGAAATGCAGGTATCCTTTCTTAGATACCACTGATCTGAAAGGACATTGTAAAAGAAGTCAGTTTCTCCTAAAGTAAACAGTAGTAAGCTGAGATCGACCCATCGATACATGCTTCCACTAGGCGAGCCCTCAGATGCACCAGGACAGGAAAATGATCCAGTTGGCCTAGATCATCACTGGTCACATCAGCACAATGTGCTAGGCCCAGATGCCCACCGCACACGGCAGCACAGCCCTGTGCTCTAGGCTGGAACAGCCTTGCACAGCAGAGCTAGAAAGGGTGCATGCCACAGGACTCACCCCGCTCTGACTTCTTCAATGTCTGGAACAAGATTGAGAAATTCATTCTTCCCTGCTCGGGCCAAATAGGGTGTCTCCACAGTTGGGACGATCTGAAACTGTTCAAATTCTTGGCAGGGACTGGAGGCACGAGAGTTGGCTTCTGGGGTCCTTACAGAGGAAGCAAAGAGTAAGAAGCACGTCAGTTAGGTCAGAGCCACTGTGGACATGACCTCACCAGACACAGTGCGCCTGCCCAAGTGCCAGAGGCAAACATCAGTTTCAGAGGTCAGCTAAGAGAAGCTGGTGTCAGAAAGGTAACCCTCATTCCAGCATCTTCTCCGTGGAACAGGACACTGGGGCCACTGAGTCCTGAGAACACAAGCATCTGATAGGAACTGTGTTCCCTCAGGAGTGTCCTATCAGTCTCATGGCCAGAACTGACACAGTGGGTCTCAAAGTGTGGCCCCTGACTGACAGCAGCAGCTCTCTCTGGGACTGGTAGACTGCCCAGTCAGAGACACAGGAAGATGCTTGGCCACTGTGCTATAGCAAGTTTCTAAGGGGTTTTAAAAAGTTCACATCTTGGGCTGGAGAGATGGCTCAGAGGTTAAGAGCACTGTCTGCTCTTCCAGACTCTCATTAGTTCAATTCCCAGCAACCACATGGTGGCTCACAACCATCTGTAACGAGGACGAGTGCCCTCTCCTGGCTTGCAGGCATAAATGCAGGCAGAATACCGTGTACTTAATAAATAAATAAATCCTTTAGAAAAAAAAAGTTCACATCTTGTGGATAGCAGATAAAGCAAACAAATGAAGAAGAACCTGGACCTAGCTGAGAAGGCTCCTAAGAGCAGAGGAGTAGAGTAGTGAACGCCATCATTCTTTAGGCCTCTGTTCTGGTTGTTAGGGGTCTCCTAGAATAGCTTAGCCTGATGATTCTGTATATTTCTGATTCTAAAGGTCCATTTTGAGGCTGGAGAGATGGCTCAGCAGTTAAGAGCACTTATAGTTCTTCCAGATGTCCTGAGTTCAATTCCCAGCAACCACAACCATCTATAATGGAATCTGATGCCCTCTTTGGTGTGTCTGAAGACAGCTACAGTGTACTCATAAAATAAAAAAATCTTAAAAAAAAAAAGGTTCATTTTGCAAGCTTTACTATTTTTGTGTGTGTGTGCGTACATGTGTGCATGGGTATGTTTGTGTGTGTGTTTGAGTGTGTGTGTGTGTGTGAGTGTGTGTGTATGCATGAGCTCATGCATGTGGAAGCCTTCCTCTCTCACTAGATGCCTTCCTCTATCATTCTCCACTTAATTGTGCTAAGTTTTTACCTTTTATGTAGTATCTATTTATTCTGTGAGTTTTATACCCTATACAATGTACTTTGGTCATCTCCACCACCACACAGCCCTTCCAGCTTCATGTCAGTAATCCAGTGAGTTCAGTTAGTGCTGTCTACACTCACACAGGCGTGGGCCAGATACTAGAGCACGGACCAGTGGCCATGCCACAAAGAAAAAGGACTCTTTCCCAGCAGCCATCAGTTGCCAATAGCTCCTCAGCTAGGAACTGGGCCCCCTGAGCCCCTCCCAATCCATGGGCTGGCTTCTTCTTATGCAGGTCTCAGGCAGGTGACCACATCCAGAAGACACTCCTCCCGTCCCCCAGCTCTTAGATCCACCTGTCTCAGCCTCCTCAGCACTGAGACCAGTCCTGTTCCCCTGCAGATGCTTTTTATGCGGATGCTGGGGAGCTGAACGCAGGTTCTCATGCTGGCACAGCAAGCGCTTCACCATCTGAGCCATCTCGGTGGGCCTCTATGCTTTATCATTTCTTTGGATCCATCTTACATTTGATTTGTGTTTTTAACTAGCTTCTGCTTTCTTAGTAGCACATATAACAATTTCATACATCTAATAACAACCTAAAGTTAATAAACTTAAATGAAGAAAGTGCCCACACACTCTAGAGTTGTCCAGAATAGGACAGTGATGTTGAGCTGAATCCAGAACTATAGAAAAACTGGTACTTTGTCTCTGTGAAATCTGAGTACTCACTTCTGATCCATAGAGCTGCTCCTGGAGTCCACCAAGGAGGGGCAAGTGGAGGAGGGCGTGAGGGTGGAACTGCTGAAACTGGACACAGAGGGGTCCCGTCCAATTGGAGAGATGTCAGACAACTACAACAAAGGCAGCACCAATGAGACTCAGCAGCAGCAGCACAACGGAGCTCAACGTTAGCTAGACTAGGCAGCAGCAAGCCCAGGATCTGCCGTCTCGGCCGCCTCAACCCTGGGATCAGAGGCGACTCTTTTTACACGGGCGCTGTGGATCTGAACGCAGGTTCTCATGCTTATATGACAAGCACTTTACGTCTGCCTCTGCCACAGAGAGCAGCAAAAGTCGTCTAAGATAGCCATCTTTTTTAAGGCTGATTCAAAGTCATTAAAGAAAACAAGCCTCTGTAACACAATTATTACTGCTCATAGGCAACGCACCAAACCCTTGTTTCTGTCCCCAGAGTGAAGAAGAGGAGGAGGAGGAAGGAGAGAGATGAGGGAGGGGAGAGAAAGAATGAGAAGCTCTATGTGTCTCTAATTCTCCCTGCTATTACACAGCCTGCACACACACGCCAAGCACCTATTGTTCAAAGCACATGGCAAAGTCCTGCACTCATGGAGCGGAGCATACATTAGTGAAGAAGGGAGACAGACTTTCAAAACGTGCCAGATGGTCAGGCCCATGATACACAGTTAGACCATGTCGCAAAAAACCCAAATGAACGAACGAACGAATGAATGAATGAACAAATGAATAAGTAAATAGAACAAAACCAAAAAGTACCAGATAGTAGGGTCAGAAATATGTCTCAGTGGTTAAGAGAACTGGCTGCTTTTTTTTTTTTTTTTTTTAGTTTTCTGAGACAGGATTTCTCTGTGTAGCCCTGGCTGTCCTGGAATTCACTTTGTAGACCAGGCTGGCCTCGAACTCAGAAATCCACCTGCCTCTGCCTCCTGAGTACTGGGATTAAAGGCGTGCACCACCACGCCCAGCGAACTGGCTGCTCTTACATAGGACCTGGGTTTGAGTCCCAGCATCCACACAGTAGTTCACAACTATCTGGGACTTCAGATCCATGGGATCCAACGTCTTTTTCTGACCTCCACAGGCATCAGGTACAAACACGATGCACAGAGCTACATGCATGCAAAATACCCATACATATAAAATTAAAATAATAAAGAGGAAAAATAAACAAATGTTTCAGGGGGTGGCTGGCCTGCTGTGGGGGCTGAAAGAGGCCCACTCCCAAGAAGGCAATGGTGGAGCAGAAAGCAGAAATGATGAGGGAGGCAAGCATGGGAATGAATGTCTGGAAGAAGGCATGTGAGGTGCAGAGAGACCCAGGCAGGCAGGAGCTGCGAAGGCTGAAGGAAAAGCCAAAGGGTCAAGCCATGGAGGACACACAGGTTCTCTCAGGAGCTATCACCTTTTGCTCAACGCATTAAGTCCAATGCCACCAACAGCTCATGTTTTCATTTCACACAAAAGCTTAGTACTGCCCAACATCACAAGCTCTTCAAAGGGAACCAAAGCAAACAAACAAACAAACAAACACCTAAATATTTCCTATGACAGCAATCCTACTCATCCTAGAAGGCATCTGTCAACTTCAGAAGTCAGTGTTCTGACAAAATCAGAAGCCACGCCAGAGCATAATGTCACACCCCTTCAGATACAGTCTACACCCATCGCAGCCTCTAAAAGCAGCACAAGTTGTGACAATTTGGACAGCTGAAAAGGGAACGGTCCACACCACACCCGTGACACGCAATGGCCTCAACGTGCTCACCTTACAGTCACTGATGCTGCCGTGCACCTGGCTGAATTCTCGGTTGAAAGTGTGGGTGAGAAGCTGCAGGCACTGAAATGAGAGATGGTAGAGAGTCAGTCAGTCAGGGCTGAACATAAACTTCCAATGGTTAAATGAAGTCCTGTATACAAGGAGAACTAATAAGTCCTATACCTATGCTACCTACGAATAGGCTAAGGAAAGCTAGCATGTGTCTAGTTAAGGCAGTAAAAAGCAAATGGATTTCAACAATCATCCTTAATACAACCAAAGCAAATGACTACTGACATAGCTTAGAAGTGCTTAGGAGCAGAGCATGGTGGCCCATGATAGCATTAGAGAAACAGGGGTAGACAGATCTCTGTGAGTTCAAGACTAGCCTGGTCTACATATAGCAAGTTTCAGGACAGCAAGGGTAACATAATAGAGAAACCCTATCTCACTAGGAATATAGCAGCAGAACCAGACATGGCAATATACACCTCTAATTCCAGCACTCATCAGACAGCCAGGCACAGGCTGCCGCCAATTCAAGGTCAGCTTGATCTAGACAACAAGTTTCAGGTCAGCCAAGGCAACACAGGAAGACTGTCTCAGAAATACAAAAGAATTGACATCTTTCTAATTCTCAATTCAATAAAAGACCTGAGTTGGGAATGTAGCTTGGTGGTAGAGTATTTGCCAAGCATACATGAGGACCTAAGTTCAATTTCTCACACTGGAAAACCAAAACCAAAACCATGAACCCTTCTGGTTGGACATGTTTTCCTAAGCACACTAGAAGAGCACTTGACTACTAAGACAAGACACACACAAAGCCATCTAAGTTTTCTGTCCTCTGTCGCCGACTACGGCAAGTGCACAGCCAGGAGCCATCCTGAACCCTTGCCTTCTCCCCGTCCCCTCCCTGAAGAGGCCCCGCGTTCCGAGTGGACCACTGTAACAAGGAGCTCCCTTCCTCAGTCTCACAAAGCTATCCATTTTATTCCTGCTAAAGAAAACTTATTGTTGATTAGCTTAATGTATTTTTGGCATACTTACGGTCAAACTCAGGGCCTTGCACGTGCTGGGCAAAGTACTCTACCACTGAGCTATAGACCATTAGTCCTACTAAAGAATTTGTAATCTTGTTTAAAATATGCAGGAACAAATAAACACCATTTGAAATATTTACATCATGTCCGGGACCCTCTGGGCCTCTGTGAAGTGTTGGATGCCCAAATAGGATCAACTCCATTTCCTGTCACTCTATCCCATGACTTCCCTAAGCCACTGAATACCCCTAACATGTGCTTCCGAGGCCAGCTCACAATACCAACTCTATAGGATACAGCCCTGTGAAGGTAAGGACTGACCCTTATTATTTCATATGTTCAGTATGAGTATTATCAGTGTCTTCAAAGACAGCTGCTGCGAATGATGGGACAGAGAGAATGTCTCCGTGCCTGCTGGTAGGGACTCTAAGCAAAAACAGAAGGGATTCTCCACCTTTGTAGCCAGCTCTTTCTCCCGGTCGACCAGGCTTTCAACGTCTGCCGAGTCGTAGCCACTGCTCTCGCTCGGTGTGATGGCGCTTTCAAAGGTGGTGGTTGAGATCTGAGAGGAGATGCTGGTGGAGGTGCTAAGGGTTCCACTGCTCAGGCTGGGGGACAGTGAGTCACTCAGAGACTTAGGGACGCTGTCACCAAGTCTCTCCCGAAGCAGCAAGAAGTGGCGAGTTTTTTCCACCTGACAAGAGGAACATCGTTACCTGAGCCCAGTAAGCGTTTCCACATGCAGTTATGCTTTCATCACAGGAAGTCAAAGCGCCCAGGGGTCACAGAGGGAAGGCAGGGTAGGACCGGGTGGATGCTGTCCTGCCTGAGTCCCTGACGTGGCCCAGGCTGCCCTTGGTACCTCATGCAGCAGCTCCAGCTTCTCCAGCTCCCACTGGTGTTCCAGAATGAGGCTGTCTCCACGAGGTCGCCAGCCCGCTAGGTTCTCCTCTCCCCGCACATATGCCACTGAGGTATCCAAGACTTTTCTCCTCCGCCTCTGCATGCCTAACAGAAGAAAAACCGTGCTTTTTTTGTTTTTTTAATACCCCAGAGAAAAATCTAGCTCCAATTTAAGTCAAAACAAATTACTCTTACACATTTTAAAATAGCAAACCAAATGTGGCCTATGAGATTTTATTTATTAATAAAATTGATGCCAGGTATGGTGGTACACATCTTCTATCCATGCATGGAAGAGCCAGGGGCAGGTAATCCCTGTGAGTTTGAGGCTAGCATGGTCTAAACACTGAGTTCCATACTAGTCTGGGGGACATAGTCACACAATTCATTAAAAAATAAAAAGTTAGGAGGTAGTGGTTCATGACTTTAACTCTAGGACTTGAAAGGCAGAGGCAGGTGGATCTCTGAGTTTGAAGCCAGTCTGGTCTATTACAAAGTGAGTTCCAGGACAGCCAGGGCTATACAGAGAAACCCTGTCTAAAAACTCAAAAAATGCTGGGTTCAGACCTAGGGCCTTGTGAAAAGTAAACAAATGCTTTATCATTATTAACCTGTATCTCAGCCATAAACATGGATTTCTGATAATTTCCCTGGCAAAGCTGATATTGTTGCTCAATGGTATGAGGCTGAGAAATGATCTTTGTTAAGGTAGTGTAGTAAGCAGTTGTAAGGTTTTCTGAATAGCTAGGCTCCGTGGCTCAGAACCTATGATCCTAACACTTGGAAGGCAAGGGGCTGTTGTAGGCTGCAGGCTTGAACAAAATCCAATCTCAAGAAATGCTTTCTGGGGGGCTGGAGAGATGGCTCAGAGGTTAAGAGCACTGACTGCTCTTCCAAAGGTCCCGAGTTCAATTCCCAGCAACCACATGGTGGCTCACAACCATCTGTAATAAGATCTGACGCCCTCTTCTGGTGTGTCTGAAGACAGCTACAGTGTACTTACATATAATAAATAAATAAATAAATAAAAAAAAAAAAAAAAAAAAAGAAATGCTTTCTGGGCTGGAGAGATGGCTCAGAGGTTAAGAGCACCGACTGCTATTCCAAGACTGCTATTCCAAAGGTCCTGAGTTCAATTCCTAGCAACCACGTGGTGACTCACAACCATCTGTATCGGGGTCTGGTGCCCTTTTCTGGTGTGTCTGAAGAGAGCAATGATGGTGTACTCATATGCATAAAATAAACAAATCTTTAAACATGTAAAAAAAGAAATGCTTTCTAAGCCAAAGATTTTCTTGTTTTGTTTTGTTTTTCGAGACAGGGTTTCTTTGCGTCTCTGTGTGTCTGTGGAACTTGCTTTGTAGACCAGGTTGGCCTCAAATGCAGAGATCCACCTGCCTCTGCCTCCTGAGTGCTGAAACTAAAGGTGTGTGCCACCACACCCCCACTAAGCCAAAGTTATTCTAATTCTCTCAACAAGTTAATATTTCACAGCCTAGTGTATCTTGTTGGACACCATTTTTATAATCACATCATATGCCATAAATCAAATAGTGTATCTTACCACTCCACCACTATAAAACTGGCTTGTAAAATACTAAAAGACTTTCTTCCTCCCAACATGAATGAGTCTCCAATTTTTTTAAGTAATACTCCTGAAGAATATGGTGTGGTAAGAGCTTACCTGGGCTTCCAGTATCTGCCATTTTGCATAAGCTCAGCTCATAGATCCCAGTCACTCGGTTGCTATTGAAGACAGAGTAGAACAGCTGGTGAGTTTCTTGTAACACAAACTGGGAAAACCCTGGGTTTGCTTACTTAATAAAGAGCATGTCTTCTTGATGGCTACAACTCCACACTTAGATACACACCATTTTCACTTTTATTTATCTGTGAGTGTGTGTGTCTGTGTCTGCCTCTGTACGCATGCGTAGGTTGATGGTCAGCTTGGGGAGTTAGTTTCTGGTGCCATCATGTGGGTTCCGCGGCTCAGGCGGATGGCACGCCCACATGATGGCACGCCCCTTCACCCTGGGCCATCTTTCTGGTCCTAGGACACTGATTATTTTTTTATCGCTAACTGTTGTTTGCTTATTTACGTTTTTTCTCTTAGGAGATGCCTATTTTCAGTATGATTTTGATCACTGTTATCTCAATATGATGAACAGAACAGGGTATACTAGAAAAATCTACAACATAAATGAGAAAACTATGAACTTTTCTTGACATAAGAGAAGAAAATGTCTGACTGGAAGGAAATGATTAGCAACAAATTCTGGACACTGCAGGAAGGGACTCAACCTTACTACATTATAGTCATTCTTA
Source organism: Mus musculus (assembly GCF_000001635.26). NCBI lineage: Eukaryota > Metazoa > Chordata > Mammalia > Rodentia > Muridae > Mus > Mus musculus. The sequence goes on from NT_166299.2 coordinate 2,610,749, forward strand.
TTTATTCGTAAAGATGAGTGGTGATATTCAAGTATCCAGGCCACACAGTCTCAAAGGTATATTTTTTTTTAATTTTTTTTTTAAGATTTATTTACTTATTATATGTAAGTACACTGTAGCCGTCTTCAGACACTCCAGAAGACGGAGTCAGATCTTGTTACGGATGGTTGTGAGCTACCATGTGGTTGCTGGGATTTGAACTCCGGACCTTCGGAAGAGCAGTCGGGTGCTCTTACCCACTGAGCCATCTCACCAGCCCTCAAAGGTATATTTTTGTGTGCCTTAAATATGTACAACAACTCTTTTTTTTAAAAAAAGATTTATTTATTTATTATATGTAAGTACACTGAAGCTGTCTTCATACACTCCAGAAGAGGGCATCAGATCTCCTTATGGATGGTTGTGAGCCACCATGTGGTTGCTGGGATTTGAACTAAGAACCTTCAGAAGATCAGTCGGGTGCTCTTAACTGCTGAGCCATCTCTCCAGCCCTACAACAACTCTTACGTAGAAGAAAATATCAATGGCAATCTACTAAAAATATGAGTCATAGTGACAAGGAGTCCTTATTAACCTGCTTTAGAAGATTTACACAGAACATTCTTCTTCCTTCATCTCTAACACTGTATGAAATGCTACCATGCAAGTCGTCTCTATTCAGATGTCAGTGACTTAAATGTTTATAGATGACAAACTAACTTGCAACAGAAGCTGGGGTACCTAAGGCCTGGTGTTTCTGTTAGACTAGGACAAAACTGGAAACTAAGCCTGTTTCAAAAACTTACGAGTCTGGTGACTTTGAGTAGCCACTACCAAAGAGGTTTCGCAGAGAACGCGGTGGTGAGATCTTGGCATCTCGGGAATAGAAGACCATGCACACATCCTTAGTGATGACGGCCGGCTGGATGCAATGATCCAACTGCAAACAGACAAGATAAAGTGCTGAATGATAAGGAGAGCAGCTGTGGTGAGAGGCTGATAAGGAAAGCAGCAGCAGATCAGGAAAGCTGGCTCCAGCTGTGGAGAGAGGTAGGCTTCTGCTTCAATGATTTCTAAAGCCACTCAACAGATAATAATATAAGGTATATATAAGGTATATATAATAATATAAGGTATATATAAGGTATATGTATATATATTTATATTTATATCATATATATATTTATCATATATATATGATAAATGCATATTTTCTTTTGAGGGAAAATCCTATCATTGCACACTATTTAAAAATGAAGAAACCAGGCGTGATGTCAACTGCTTTGAATCTCAATACTCAGGAGGCAGAGGCAGGTGAATCTCTGTGAGTTCAAGGCGAGCCTGGTCTACAAAGAGAGTTCCAGGACAGCCAGGCCTACACAAAGAAACCCTGTCTTGAAAGACAAAACATAAAACAGGAAAAGAAAGAAATAAAGAGAGAAAGAAAGAAGAGGGTGAGGGAAGGAAGAGTAAGAGGGAGAGAAGAAGAAGGAAGCTGAAGAAAAGAAGGGGAGGAGGAAGAGGAAGAGGAAGAAGAGGAGGAAGAAGAGGAGGAGGAAGAAATAAACGAAAGTGAGACATAGAAGCTCATGAGAGGACACAGGGCAAAAGTTAGAATCTGGCTCAGATCAGGCATGATGACGCATGCCTGTAATCCCAGTGCCTGGAAAGCAGAAACAGGAGCAACAAGTCACCTTCAGCTACACAGCAAGTTTGAGGCGAGCCTTGGATACAGAGACTCAAAGAAATAAAAAACAGAAGGACTCAGGCTTGTTCCAAGACCTGGAACTAGTCTCTGTTACGAACAGGAAAACATGGTATGAAGCTGTCTTAACTGGTGATTGGTTTCCTGAAGCTTAAATGATCAAAAAAGCTGTGCTATTTTGACTAAATAGAGCCCTGGAATAGAATCTAAAACAATTAGAACAGCTAGCAAAGTAAAATCAAATAAACCATTTAAGAATATGGAGGGGAAGCTGGGCGTGGTGGCGCACGCCTTTAATCCCAGCACTTGGGAGGCAGAGGCAGGAGGATTTCTGAGTTTGAGGCCAGCCTGGTCTACAAAGTGATTTCCAGGACAGCCAGGGCTACACAGAGAAACCCTGTCTCGAAAAACAAAAACAAAACAAAGAATACCCAGGGGAAGGGATCAAAAAGCAAGCTGGATTTTTGCTGACTGCTCCTGTCACTGCCTGCTTCCCAGGGTCTGCTCAAGTTATGGGTCCCTTACCTCCAGATAAGCAGATAAGGTCATGTAGATCTTTTCTCCATAGGGTGTCACTCGGTTCAGAAGGAGGGAGTTATGTAGGGAGCTGTCCCATACTGCCTCGAAACGGTAGAAGGTCCTGAGGTCAGAAAGACAATGTCAACCCGAAGTAGCCAATGGTAGCAGAGGGATTGCTACTGGCAGTGTTCTAAGGAATCCCATGCCAATCACTGCCATTCTCCATTTATCACACCCTAACAGAGGCAGCGCCTCATCCCTGCTTTTTGATAAAGCTTTTGACTGCTAACATGACCACAGTGGCAACACTGGCAGGAATGGGGTACACGGCTGCAGCCCCAAGACTCAAGCAGAGGCAGGAGGACTGCGCAAGTCTGAGATGAGTTTGATCCAATTTCCAGTTTAGTCTACCAAGTTCCAGACTGGCAAGGACACAGCACAAGACTCTTTCTCAAACAAAGCCAGCCCCACCGTCAACATAAACTATGAGAACATTTAAAAGGAGTAAGAAGAATGTAGACAGAATCTGAAAGAAGTCCAAGTGAGCCGCCCTGTCTGTTTTAATAACAGGTAAGAAGGACTAAGCTAGGCGTGGCAGCACACACCTTTAATTCCCGGAGATTGTGTGTGTGTGTGTGTGTGTGTGTGTGTGTGTGTGTGTGTGTGCATGCAGAGGCAGTCAGATCTCTGAGTACAAGGCCAGCCTGGTCTACAGAGTGAGTTTGAAGACAGCCAGGGCTACACTGTCTCAAAAAAACAAAACCAAACAAACCAACTAAACAAACAGAAAAAGTAAGGACTCAGTAGCAGGTAGGCTTCCGTCCCATATCCCAGAGATCTAAACTTCACTGGCTGCCTCTGCAGACTCCTAGAGACACTTTAAATACCGGAGATGCTCCATGGGAACAGGCAGAATCGAATTATGAAAAACATTATTTCAGCGAACAAACCCAAGTTGATCTATTATTAATAGTAGAGAGGAATTTTATAACACTAAAGGTAGGTTTTATCATTCATTCCTTCTAAATGTATCTGAAAAATCAACCTTATAGTTAAGAAATAATCATAAGTTAAATTTAGCAGACTGCTTTAAGTTCTTCCAGTCTGAGGATTTTTCTCCTGGCGATAGACAGACAGACAGACACACCGCACTGGTGGCTGCACATCAGTTCCCAGGCCTCTGTCATTTCTTCTTGGAACTCGGACACTTCCTGGGGAAGCTGCTCTTCCAACCCCATCCCCTCCCAACGTTCACTCTCAGGAAGAGCAGAGCTCATCCACCTCACATAGAGAGACTGTTTATGTACCTACTGCCTGCCAACCTCATTCTCCCTTCCACCTTTCCAAATGCTGACCTCCCTAGTTCTGTCTTTCTCGATTCCCAAGGGCAACTAACGGGCATATCTTCTCTCTAAGCACACCCTATGCATCTTCCTCCAGAAAGCAAGGGCAGAGAAACCTCTCTGAAAGGGAACCCCCTGCCCACAGCTCATATTTCCAGTGCCCAGAGCTGAGGCGTGGCCATGCCCATCTGCAGATGTCCTAATTCAGGTCTTTTCTGGAATGTGACTGTTTCTCAGTGTCAAGTTGTTGCGGCAATGAGTGTGGGACAAGAAAATTCTCTATCCAGACTCAGAAGGCACACAGCAATAATCAGTGAGATTTGGGTCATCAAGTGACCCTAAGTACAACAAAAATGGCGGACAAGGAAAGCTTCTCCATGGCTTAGCGATTCAGCAGAACACCTTCATGTGCTCAGAATGTGGTTAAAAGCTAAGTATTTCAACTTAGTTATAGAAATTCTAATAACGGGAAATGCCATCGATACTGCACAGGCTGGCCTCACACTCAGAGATCTGCCTGCTGCTGCCCCCTCAGTGCCCTGATACCATGCATGGCGGCACCAGCTTCTTACATATGGTTACACTTTATGCTGGCATGCAAGCGCTCGTGTGTGTGTGTGTGTGTGTGTGTGTGTGTGTGTGTGTGTGTGAGAGAGAGAGAGAGAGAGAGAGAGAGAGAGAGAGAGAGTGGGGGATGTGGTCGGGAGGGGAACTACTCTCCTGTCAACTGAGGTGGCATGAGCCTCCCTGAATGCCTTTCACAAGCCTTTAACCTTGATACTCTGGACAGAGGCAGGAGAATCCTGGGAGTTCAAGGCCAACCTGGTCTAACCGGTGAGACTATGTTTTTTTTTTTTTTTTTTAACTAACAACATTTTTTCTTGCAGACTCAACTCCTAAAGAGTCAATCTGCTCTCCGTGGAGTAGGCACAGAGCAAAATGAAGTAAGTGTGATCTGCAGCAAACTTTCCAAGCTATGAAAGAGGTGGGGTAGAGCGAGGGGGAAGGAAGAGAGAATGTCAGAAAACAAAGCCTGAGATATCACGGGAGATGTAAAAGATTCTATTTTAGAATGTAAAAAAGAACAACCTGAAGAGGTGTTTAAAATGTAGTAAATGGAATGAGACAATAATTTAGCACTAAGTCATTGGAGAAGTTACATCCGAAGCTGTACACACATCAGGACAGACAGCTCTGGGGGCATTCTTAGGCTACAAAAAAGGTCGTGCTCTGTTCTAGGTAAAGCTTAGGTTTATGCAGGAAAGAAACTACTGGATTAAAACAGGAACCAAAGCAACAGAAGACATAAAGCTGGTAAACTAGAATCTCTAGGAGCAAAAAAGCAAACAGGGGGCTGGTGAGATGGCTCAGTGGGTAAGAGCACCCGACTGTTCTTCCGAAGGTCCGGAGTTCAAATCCCAGCAACCACATGGTGGCTCACAACCATCCGTAACGAGATCTGACACCCTCTTCTGGAGTGTCTGAAGTCAGCTACAGTGTACTTACATATAATTAATAAATAAATTAAAAAAAAAAAAAAAAAAAAAAGCAAACAGAAAGTACCTAGGAATATCCTTATCAAGCAAGAGCCTGCAGAAACAGAAAATGCCTTCGTTAGTCCAGCAACCAAAAGACAGACAGAAAGAAAAACAAACAAATATATACGAAGAAATAGAAACACACAGAGAAAAAATATTTTTTAAAAAGGGCAAAATAATGCTAAGAAGCGAACTGAATTTCAGAGGACAAACAATGAACGGAGAATTCTAGGACACAATTTGATAAGGGACTTAAAGTGACATGAATCCTTCTCTCAAGAGGTTCATTAAGAAAAAATGGCTGGGCATGGTGGTACACACCTTTAACCCCAGCACTCAGGAGGCAGAGGCAAGTGGATCTCTGTGAGTTCTAAGCCAGTCTAGTCTACAAAGCAAGTTTCAGGGCAGCCAGTACAATTATACAGAGAAATCCTGTCTAAAAAAAGCAAAATTTTAAAAAAGAAAAAAGATGGACTACAAAGGAATATGGAGATCAAATCTTTAATGACACCCCCTACACACACACACACACACACACACACACACACACACACACACACAAGCTGTGACTTAGTACTGGATATGGTAAGCAACTGCTGTAGAGCTAAGAGAAAGCCAAGGCTTGGTTAACGCAAGGGCAGGTGTGGACAGAAAGGGAATCAGGATTTTGTCAATTACTCTCTACTTTCAATGTGTTAGAGAAGCCCTCTGAGGCACATATATAGTACAACCAATCTGCAGATCTATACATTACTTTCAACACTAGCCCTTAAATAACCTCAACAGCAACTCACCATATTAACCTATGAGCCTGAGATGGTGAACACTGGGTTAACTTGGTAGGACCTAGAATCTCCTCGGAGACAAATCTGCAGGCACGCGTGGGAGACTGTCCAGGCCAAGTGAACTGAGGTGGAAAGAGCCTCCCTCATGAGACCTGTGCCACTCCATGGCTGCAGTCCACACTCAACACCAGTGCTCACCGATCTCGGCTCCTTGGCTGCAGACGCAGTGAGACCAGCTGCCTCAGGCTCCGGCTGCCTACATGACAGCCTATATTCTGGAGCTGTAATCAACTTCGCCTTCCTTATTCATAGCAATAAGACAAGTGACTAAACAGTTCTCTGTCTCCAAACTGGAATAATTCTAAACTAGAGAGGTGTGTCATATACCTAGACAATTAATTTTAAAAACTGGGTTGCTTAAGAGTTCTAGAATATACCTGTTCTTAAACATTGTTTTAAATGTATATAAGTATTTTCCCGCATGAAGTAAGTGTACCACATGTGTGTGTGGTGCCAGGGGAGCTCAGAAAGGGCAGTGCAACTGAAGTTCTGAGTTGCAGTGCGGGTCTGGGAACTGAACCTGGGTCCTCTTGAGGAGCAGTCAATGCTCTTAACTGTTGAGCCATTTCTCTAGCCTTCTTAAATCTTTTTATGTCAATTGTGTTTACTATTATAATAATTTACATTTAATTAGATATTAGGCGTATCAATCAAATATAAAGGTAAAAAGAACTTTCTGTGAAGACCAACTTAAATGATTTTTCCTAACACGAAAAGTGGAATTGTTTAATAGCTGTTGAATTTAGATGAGATTTTTCTTGAATTTGAGACAGACTTTCACTCTGTGGCCCACAACAGCTCTGACTTTCAATCCTCTAACCCTCTTCCCTTTGGTTTCCAGTTCTTGTTCCACCAACTGTAAAACCACACGATACAGTAGGAGTGAAAGATAGTCAGTAGTCCAACAAATAACCCCATAATTAAAGGAAAGACTTGATCTACTGAAAGAATTGATAACTTAATGTGTACACTCAAAGCTTCAATTAATACAAACACTGTTGAGGCTGGAGAGATAACCCAGCAGACGAGGGCCCCAGTGTGCCTCCCAGGACTCATGTTGTTGATGAAGAGAACCAACTCCAGCAGGGTGTGTGGCCTCTGACACACCCTTTGCACATACACACAAAGTAAAATGTATATAGATCTAAAAAGTTCAAGGTGTCTATCTTTCATTATTCTCAACTTTAGCCAACTTATCTGAAGCCAAATTCACTTCATATAGCACCTGAGCTGCTGCTGGGCTCAGGCTGGAGGACTTTTCAAGGGTATCTCAGAGTAAGCAGGTCCAGCCCCGTCAGGGTTTCAACCCAACACCATCTCCTTAGCAGCGGAAGGCAACAGTGATGAATGCCATCTGAACACTGGCAAGTGAGGCGTGAGGTGTCTCTGCTGACTTCAGAGACATGGTATTATGTATGGTCTGCCCAGGAAGAGGCGATGGCACCCTCTCCCCAGATACAACACCCACTCGCACTCGGCCCCCTTCTCACAGGCCCTGTCAGCTCTCCTTACATGCAGAAAAACATGTTTGTTTGTTTTTCCTTCTCCTATACAAAACTGCGATATAAGAAAAAAAATTAATCTTGGCCCAAAACTATTCATTCTGTTTCTGCCTGTCTTATTCCCGCACCCCCCTCTTTTCCCAACACTCACATAAGCAAGTTTTCCAGGGCATAAAGCAGCAGAGAATTAATTCCATAATGCAAAGGCAGTGTTCTCCAAGACAATAACCTGACCTGGAGGTGGAATCACAGGCTGCCCTGAGTCACATGATGGGGGACGGGAATGGGATTTGGGTCCTCTATGAGAGCAATAAACACTTTTACTACTGAGTCACTTTTCCAGCTCTGAAAACAGAATTTGTTTGCTTATTTACTTAAAGACACGATCTCTCTATGTAGTCCTGGCTGTCCTGTAGCTTCCTATGTAGACCAGGCTGGCCTTGAACTCATAGAGATCCTCTAGTCTCTGTCTCCCAAACGTGGGATTAAAGGGGAACAGCACCACAGCAGAGTTTCTGAAGTAAAAAGGAAAGTCCTTTCTCCATTTGCACCAATAGTCGCTAGAAACGGGGTTTTAATGTGAGCCCGTCACACAACACCGGGCCGACACTTCTGCTGCTCAGGGTGTCTATCCTACCTGCTGGAGCTGTGGGCAGCCTTCAGGGACTTAGCAGAGATGATGTTCAGGGAAAGAACAGCATCAACTGCAGCTTCATCTACCTCCGGTTTATTCCTAATCCGACCTAAAAGAAGGGATAAAAGAAACCAGAAGATAAGTACATTAAAAAATAAGGCATAATTTTGTTAAATCAAAAGGTCTGGTGGCACAGGCCTATCATTTTAACAACTCAGCAGAACGACCACAAGTTCAGGGCCAGCCTGGGCAGCTTAGTTACATAGTGTCGTTAAAATAAAAAAACGTACGAGGGAGTAGCTTGGTGGTAGAACATGTGCAGGGCCCCTGGTTCAATCATCAGTACTGTATCCTAGTGGAAGAGCATTTGCCTAGCATACCTGCATGCACGCACACACACGCACACACACACACACACACTCTCTCTCTCTCTCTCTCTCTCTCTCTATATATATATATATATATATATATATATATATACCAGGTAATCATTCTCCTCCTGAGCCACAAACCCAGCACTCAAGAGAGCTTCCGACATGTCTGGCAGTGGTGACGCACACCTTAGTCCCAGAACTTGGGAGGCAGAGACAGGCAGATCTATGAGTTCGAGGCCAGCCTAGAAGAGAGTTCCATGACAGGCAAGACTACATGGAGAAACCCTGTCTTGACCCTCCTCCCCACCATCAGGAGAGAGAGAGAGAGCTTCAAATTCAAGGTATTTATTTTTTCCACTTTGTGTTCTCCAGTTTTCCATACCTCTCCTGCACTGAGCACAGAATGATGCCATTTCTAAAACGCCAGGCTCCCTCAGCTGATGGAATGCACTCACCTACCACCAGCTCACGGACATCTTTCCAGTGGAGCTCACTGCCCTTCTCGTGGATGATAGTCACTGTGATCCGTCGCTGGATGCCCTGGGCAATGGAACAAGATTACAATTTAGGAGAATGTGTTAGAAAATGAACAAGCCAGTTGCTGACCTGGTTTTAAGAGACCCTTTGTAGCTTCACACCTGTAATCACAGTATGAAGCTTGAGGCCAGATGAATTCATACATCCTGGGAAAGAGATAGAGAGAGAAAGAGAGGCAGGGGTGGGGCTGGGACAGACAGACAGGCAGATACACTCGCAAAGGTGGGGAAGCAGAGATAGACTAACAGATTGACTGAGACCCTGTAATATGCTCTAGGGAAATGAAGCTCCCTGCAACATGGATACCTGGACAAGAAATTGTTTGTTTGTTTGTTAAAAGATTTATTTATTTTTATTCTTGAGTACACTGTAGCTACCTTCACACACACCAGAAGAGGGCATTGGATCCCATTACAGATGGTTGTGAACCACTATGTAGTTGCTGGAAATTGAACTCAGGACCTTTGGAATAGCAGTTGTTGGTCTTAACCACTGAGCCATCTCTTCAGCCAAATAAGAAATACTTTTGAGCATTGGCTAACTTTTTTTTTTTTTTTTTTGGAGAAAATATTTATTTTTTTCCATTTTTTATTAGGTATTTAGCTCATTTACATTTCCAATGCTATACCAAAAGTCCCCCATACCCACCCACCCCCACTCCCCTACCCACCTACTCCCCCTTTTTGGCCCTGGCGTTCCCCTGTACTGGGGCATATAAAGTTTGCGTGTCCAATGGGCCTCTCTTTCCAGTGATGGCCGACTAGGCCATCTTTTGATACATATGCAGCTAACTTTTTTTTTTTTTTTTTTTTTTTTAAAGATTTATTTATTTATTATATGTAAGTACACTGTAGCTGTCTTCAGACACTCCAGAAGAGGGAGTCAGATCTTGTTACGGATGGTTGTGAGCCACCATGTGGTTGCTGGGATTTGAACTCTGGACCTTCGGAAGAACAGTCGGGTGCTCTTACCCACTGAGCCATCTCACCAGCCCCCACTTTTTTTTTAAAGAATGGATTTTGCTATGTAGCTCAAACTGGCCAAGACTTACTAAGGAGCCAACACTGACATTGACTTCAAAATCCTCCTGCCTCTGCCTCCTGAATGCTGAGATTATAAGTGTAGTAACACACCAGGCCTTGAATATTATTTTACCAAATGAGCAGTGTACATTTACAAAGTGTGTTTTTAATCTGTTCAGACTTTCATCACTGACCTCATGGGGAGCTTCTGGCTGGTCTTGGGGGCACATGCCTGTAATCTGAGTACTTGGAAGACCGAGGCAGGAGGATCTCTTACATTCAAGGACCTGGGCTACACAGCAAGACTCTGCTACAAAAATACAGTGTCAAGGACATAGCTCAGTGGTAGAGAACTTGCCTAATGCGAAAGGGGCTTCAGATTTAATGGCCTACAGTCAAAACCAAACAAGAGAAGAAACAAACAAAACAAAACAAAACAAAACAAAACAAAACAAAACAAAACAAAACAAGGAAATCAAAAGCCCCCATGGCGGGGGCTGGAGAGATGGCTCAGTGGTTAAGAGCACTGACTGCTCTTCACAGGTCCTGAGCTCAATTCCCAGCAACCACATGGTGGCTCACAACCATCTATAATGAGATCTAGTGTTCTCTTCTGGCCTGCAGGCATATATGCAGGCAAAGTACTGTATACATAATATATAAATAAATTTTAAAAACAAAAAATGTTGTCAGGTTATGGTGGCTCAGACCTGCTACCCCATGATCAAGGCTGAGGCTGAGAGTCACCCTAGGAGTTGGAAGCCAGCTGGAGGACAGGATAAGAATCCATCACAAATGGACTAAGAACACAAAACTAAACGACAGTGAGACACAAGCTATGAAAAGTATTGAGATGTCATTGAACTCCATTGTCCCCATACCTTGGTACAATGTGTTCTGACCACAGCCATCTACCACTGCCTCTCTCCACTCTTCCTAACGCCCCACTTGTCTGTCACCCTCCCAGTTTCACATCCTCCTTTCTTGCCAACACTCACCAGCCAATAAGTGCTGAACACTGTGTGGTGCGGGGTCATTTTGCAGGGAAGGGACCACTTACCTGTATTCATATCCATAAAGGAGAGAGACTTCAGTAGCAATCACCAACTAAGAGTGACTGTCAAAGATGAGGCCTTGGAGGGAGGCCTCCCCCGGACCCTTTTTCACAATGGCTAATCTAAAATATATTTACACATATTTTTGCTTAGTTAAATAATCTGAAGTAGAGGATCTACTCCTTTGAGGTGGGAACACCTTTAATTCAGATTTGTTGTTGTTTTTGAGACAGGATTTCTTTTGTAGCCTTGGCTGTCCTAGAACTAGCTCTGTAGATCAGGAGGCAGGCCTCCAACTAACAGAGAGCAACCTGCCTCTGCCTCCCAAATGCTGGGATTAAAAGCTTGCTCCACCACTAGCCAGCTATTCCAGATCTTTAAAGTTGGGAAGACACGCATGTATTCTGGACCATATCTTCTCTAGAAAGACACAGAAGAAGGCAGCCTTGTTTTTTGCCTGCTTGTTCTTGCCCTTCCTAGCAAGGCCACTCCTTCACAGGCATTACACACTACTTCTTGTGGACTCCAGAGTATGCTGAAGACCGGCTGAGATATCCAGTCTGGTGGACTGAGCAACTGCTGGATTATTGGACTAGCTGGACCACAGCATGCAAATTATTCTAATAAAGCCGGGCGTGGTGGCGGACACCTTTAATCCCAGCACTCGGGAGGCAGAGGCAGGTGGATTTCTCAGTTCGAGGCCAGCCTGGTCTACAGAGTGAGTTCCAGGACAGCCAGGGCTGCACAGAGAAACCCTGTCTTGAAAAACAAAAACAAAAAACAAAACAAACAAAAAAAAAAAACCAAAAACAAGTTATTCTAATAAACCTCCTTTCTCTGGGTCTCTCTCACTCTGTCTCTCTGTCTCTGTCTCTATCTGTGTCTCTCTCTCAACTGATTCTATAAGTTCTATTACTCGACAAAACTCTGACTAATACAAACAGAAACAGTATTTGATGTTTTGTATTCAATTCCTAGCTATTTCCTACCCTGATTTAAAAAAAAAAAGGGGGGGGGACAAACAAAAATGTCCTTCCACATTTTCCTCTCCAAATATAGATGAAGAACTGAGAAATCTGTTGTTCTGTCTCAGATGTCAGTACCTGGTGCAGCAAAAATGTCCCCTGGCAGGGCAGGCCTGCAGTATGGTCAACCACAGCTGGAATATACCTGTAAAAATAAAACACAAAAGACAGAAGTTAGAACTACTTCACCTGCCAAGTCTTCCTGGGTTGTAGCCAAGAGAAATCTCTGTTGTTCTACACTCTGCTCCACATCTGACCCCGTGAGGCATGTCACCACAGAGTCACGTGTACATATCTATATCTCAGCGTCTCTGCTTGACTGGAGTGTGAAAAGATCTCCATATTTTTTCTTCCATCTCTGTCTATTGCATAATAATTCAGTAAATAATGAATGTTACAGAACTGAGTGAAAATTGGAAATAGACAACTTCCAGTTCTAACTATAAAGCTCCAGAAAGCAATCACTTCAGCAGAAACCATCACTTAACAACTTTTAAGGCTGCACATCTGGTTATGGAAAGCCACAGTCTTCAGACGACTGTCAACTGAGGAGTAACAGAACTCTATTTGACACAGGGTCATAAGCACAGCAGACACTAACAGGTTTTTTTTTGTTCGTTCCTTTGTTTGTTTGTTTTGCTTTTTCGAGACAGGGTTTCTCTGTATAGCCCTGGCTGTCCTGGAACTCACTCTGTAGACCAGGCTGGCCTCGAACTCAGAAATCTGCTTGCCTCTGCCTCCCAAGTGCTGGGATTAAAGGCGTACACCACCACGCCCGGCAGGCAGACACTAGCAGTTAACGGAGCTGATCATCACTGACGGTGGTTCACTGCATGATACCCAGAGGAACACTACACTAACAGTTATTCCCTAATCTGGGCTAATGGTTGTAGCTGCTTGAGTCTTTCAGGAGTAGTTCTCTTTTGTGCTTTTCCCAAGGCATTTCAGAAACAACTATAAACAACAGTTGCACTAATTATTTATTCTAACCCAGCTCACAAAGACAAGAAAGCTTATGTGGATCCCCTTAACCTAGGGGAGTGGCTCTTTTTTAGGGGCTATCTTTGGTCAACACAACTGAAGGGAGTTTCATACAGGTACAGGCCAAAGGTACTGCAAAACATCCTACAATGCCATAGTGGTCTCAATATTGGAAAGGTGGAAAATTTTAATCCAGGGATTACATTTTAATAAAATAAAATCTTAATCCACAGGCCTCATTGGGATTGGTATTCTAATTTTAAAAGATTGCATTATTTATTCATTCATTTGTGTGTGTGTGTGTGTGTGTGTGTGTGTGTGTGTGTGTGTGTGTGACACTACCAGGGCACATGTGTGGAGGGAGGCCAATCTGTAGTAGTTGGTTCTCACCTTCCACCGTGTATGTCCCAGGGATCAAACTCAGATCGTCAGGCTTGTCAGCGAGTGCCCAGATGTGCTGAGCCTTCTCACCAGCCCCCAGAAACCTCCATCTGAGCCTGGAGCCTGTTCCTCCAATCTGTTCAGCAGTCTTAGTAGAAGCACCATGCTGCTGTCTTCCCTCACAAGCAGGTGCATCTGGTACCCATCACATTGCTGCTGCTACACAATCCCCCTCGACGGCCTCTGGCAAATGCCTCACTCACAGACAAGTAGCAAGGCACCCACTTTCAATCCAAAGAGGAATTGGACAGGACAACGATGCAGGGACCCAAACAGGCTCAAAACTATCTCTCTAATTCTGAAATACTTTATTGAGAAATGTATTTAAAATTGGACTTACTCTCCAGTAGGCTCCAGTTCACTGATCTCAAACCAAACCAGAAGGTCGTACTTGCTCATGCTTTGCCCAAGGGTGGTTTTGTTCATGGTGTTTAACTTAGTAGCTGGAACTTTAAAAAAAGTGTTTATAACATGTCAAAATCTGTTCCTAGTCAACTCAACAAAAGTGTAAGCATCTTTAGTGTCAGTCTTTAAGAGGATAGATGTGAGGATAGATGCAGGGAAAGTTCCACACTAAGTGTCATTAGTGTCTCCAGTCCAGAGCACTGACTCCTTCTCAAAACAGTTTCTAAACATGAGAAAATGGCTCTTTTGTTGTTGTTGTTAAATAAAATAAATGTGCTTTAAATCATTAAAAATCCTTTGTTTTCTAGAGTTTCCTGTTTGGGGGCATGGTATCCCATCACACGGTATCTATCCCATCACAGCCACATGGGGAGAGGATGCTCAGGAGCCACCAGGGAGGGCCTGCGTGTCACTGGGGTCGTCTGCCAACCCACATCTCCTGACCTCCACCTATATAACAATCACCAAGAGTTTAAAGATGGTAAAATCGAGGGTCACACCCCAGTGAAACAAATCATAGTGCCTCTGGGTGGGTGTGATTCTGCCTCGTGGGTCATATTTAGCCCCCTACTTTGAAAAGTATTGTGAAGACTCATTAGCATAACGTATATGAAGGAGCTTCAACAATCATGGAGCATTTCTCAAATGAACAGCCTCTTGGCGGAAGTCATCAGCTGTGCTTCACATGTGCTGGGGCTTCTAATAAGGAAACTGGATACTGTTCTGGCAGCCATCTCCGTAAGCAAACCCAAGTACTCAGGAAAGGAAGAGGGGCAGGGAAGATGGAAGAGAAGAAGAGGGACGGAGCATAGCTCAGTAATAAAATGACTGTCTAACAGGCTCCAGGCCATAGTTCAGTGATAAAATGACTAACAGGCTCCAGGCCCAGGGTTTGATTCCTAACACTACAAACAAAAACAAAACAAAACAAAAACAAACAAACAAACAAAAAACCCCTCAACTACTAGTTTAAAAAAATCACAATATGAAATACTATTGCAAAATAATACAAACAAAAGTATCAGGAGGGGTGAAGATGTAGGTAAGCAGGAAGCATGCTTGCCTGGTACAGATGACGTTCTAGGGTTAATCCCTAGCACTCCCTGAACTGGGTAGGAGGCGCACACTGTGCAGGCAACTCTATGGATGAGACCGGTGGGCCAGAAGCTCAAGATCATCCACACCTATAGAGGCAGTTCAGACCAGCCTGGACTAGAGACCTTGTCTCTGGGGGACAATCAAGGCATCTTATCCTCAGGGAGAGGTGAAAGAGATGAGGTAAGAGGTATTCCCTACAGCCTCCCTGGAGTAACTGTGATGTGATCTTGACAATGTGAAGAGCTCTACGGTAGCTAGGGAACAAACAGAGACATCAGTGCTTCACATATGTCCAAGTTGGTTCTACATCTAAGGCAGGGCTAGTTTAGCTACTAACCATATTGCTTGGGTACCCTCTCATTCTGGAAGCTGGGAGCTGGCGGAAAGAGAAAAGGCGGCAGTGAACCAGCCTCATTCTGGAAGGTGGCAACAGCAGAGGAAGCTAGCACGCTGGCGTGCTCAGAGAATGTATCCAACACATGCACATTCACATAGCCAGCCATGAGAAACCGTATCAGCTCAATCTTTCTTTCATGCTCTGAAGGCCGATGGGGATGGGAAAGGTAGAGGGAGGAGAATGAGTGCAGGGCAGGGGTGGGGATTTGGTAAGTGGGCAGAAAGGGAAAAGAACAAAAATAAAGTGAAAACAAGCTAAATGAAGAGAAACAAATTCTGGCATTCTATTGTATAATAGGGTACCTGTCATCATTTACAAAGTGCTACAAGAAAGGAAATTGAATATATCTACCACAAACAAATGAGACATGCTTAAGATACAGATATGCTAGTTATACTAAGATGTATATGAGTGTGTATGTGTGTGTGTGAGTGTATATGTGTTCCTCAAAATATATAGTTACAAATGCATCATCCTATATCATAAGTATATACAATTACTATGTATAAATCAAAAATAAAAGTCCCAACAACAAAATTAAACATATAGAATAAATTTAATATGCAAAGATTTTTTTTTTTTTTTGATTTTTTGAGACAGGGTTTCTCTGTGTAGCCCTGGCTGTCCTCAAACTCAGAAATCCGCCTGTCTCTGCCTCCCAAGTGCTGGGATTAAAGGTGTGTGCCACCACGCCTGGCCAAAAAATGTTTTTACTGACAGAAGTAATCACATATAAAGCAGAGAGATTTAAGAAGGAGGGGAAAATATTCAAGTCTGGATGAGATGAGCAGAGAGACAGAGCCTAATTATTTCTGACCTCATCTCAGATCAGGAGCCAAGCACTCCTGTTCCTGTTAGAAATATACAAGGAGACAGGAACACAAGGAGACAGAGAAGGAACTCCAGTGTGACCTTGTCTGGAAACTCTTCAGAAGAGATGTGTGCGCATGAGAGAGCATAGTGGCTGCTCACCTGGCTTGGAGAGTGGCATGGGTGGGGGGAAGAATCTCCGAGATGGCTGAGGTGGACTGCAAAGAGAGGAAGAGAGCATCGTGAGGTAATGGGGTGAGTGTCCATGATTAATGGCATGCATGCTTAAATCTTTTGTTTTCTTTCATGCTAGCCTTGAACTCACAGAGATCTGCCTGCCTCTGACTCCCTCCAGGGCTGGAATCAAAGGCTTGCACCCATTCCCCCTGCATTCTGTGCTTAAATCTTCTTAAGAAAAGAGATGCCCAACACAACCCCACACAGAGACCAACACATTTTGATAAAAGTCCTCCTGCAAATTTCAACTGGCACTGCCATTTCCACCAATAAAAGGTCACGTCACTGCCATGTATGGTGGCTCACACCTTTAATCCCAACACTCACTGGCAGAGACAGAGACAGAGGTAGAGGCAGACTGATCTCTAAGTTTGAGGACATCCTGGTCTTCCATAGTGAGTTGTAGGACAGCCTAGGCTACATAAAGAGACCCTGTCTCAAAAACAAAGGCTACATAAAGAGACCCTGTCTCAAAAACAAAGGCTATATTAAGAGACCCTGTCTCAAAAACAAAAACAAAAGTTATGCCACTGATCTCATGAGCTGTAATGACTCCACTGTGAGTCTCTGCATTTTGAAGAAAGGCTGTCAGAAACAACCACATGTGTATTCTAGCTCTGCTGGACCGACTTTCCACTCTATTAAACTTTTCTTCTTATAACAAAAGGAAGGTGCCTAAAGCCATCTGGACAGAATTCAGCTTGCTCTTCATCAAGTTAACTTAGTGATTGGTTAGCTACAAAATCATAGTGACAACTCTTCTGCATCCCTTAAGAGTTCTTTTCCAAGCTGGGTGTGGTGGCGCATGCCTTTAATCCCAGCACTCAGGAGGCAGAGGCAGGCGGATTCCTGAGTTCGAGGCCAGCCTGGTCTACAAAGTGAGTTCCAGGATAGCCTGGGCTATACAGAGAAACCCTGTCTCCAAAAACCAAACACCAAAAAAAAAAAAAAAAAAAAAAAAACCACCAACAAAAAACCCCCCAGAGTTCTTTTCCAGGAAGCAAGGAACTAAAACCCAAACAGCGAGGAGAAAGTTTTTGCCCGTCTCCCTCAGACCTGTTAAGATCTTGTCCTTGCAGATGGAGTGGGTGCTGCTGGTAGTGCCCAAAGACCTCGAATACAATGGGCTTGGTTTTGATGTAGTCCACAAACGACTCTGTGACCTCCACCGCAATCTAGGAAGAAGACCGTGAGGTGAGCTTAGGGTAGGATGGTGACAGGGGGGCACAGGGGTGTGCTTCCAGCAGCCTTCAGTACTGTGAAGCATCCTGGGCATGCTGGGCGTCCCACCACACAGGACAGGCTTTCCTCTGCTCCTCACTCCAATGTCACTTTGCCAATGTGATGGTTTGTACATGCTTGGCCCAGGGGGTGGCACTATTAGAGGGTGTGGCCTTGTTGGAGTAGGTATATTACTGTGGGCATGGGCTTTAAGACCCTCATCCTAGCTTCTGCTATTATCCTTCAGATGAAGATGTGGAACTCTCAGGTCCACCTACACTATGCCTGCCTGGATGCTGCCATGCTTCCACCTTGATAATGGACTGAACCTCTTAACCTGTAAGCCAGCCATAATTAAATGTTGTCCTTACAAGTTACCTTAGTCATGGTGTCTGTTCATAGCAGTAAAACCCTAAACTACTAAGACAACCAAGCTTTGGCATTTTAGACCCTCCACAGTGCAGCAGAACTGGCCTTACTCTACTGATGCTCACTGTTTCACGACTTGCCTGTTGCTCTTTCTACCTGCTTTCTCTCAGGAATGGCCAGGAATCTGCTGGGAAGGCCCTCCCCCCACAGCCCAGGTGGTTGGTAAAAGAGGTAAGAAAAACACGTGTTGGCTGTGGCCTATGAGCAAAGGCAAGGCCAAGTTTGACACACCTGCTTTTTTTTTTCCTCACCCTTTATTTCTCTCTACCTTCTCTTTCTACATAACCATTTTCCCTCACACAGGAAAGCAACTTAACATTTTCCCATATAGAAACTGTTCCCTGGGCTGGTGAGATGGCTCAGTGGGTAAGAGCACCCGACTGCTCTTCCGAAGGTCCAGAGTTCAAATCCCAGCAACCACATGGTGGCTCACAACCATCTGTAACAAGATCTGACTCCCTCTTCTGGAGTGTCTGAAGACAGCTACAGTGTACTTACATATATTAATAAAATAAATCTTAAAAAAAAAAACTGTTCCCTTTTGAATTTACTGACTCATTCTCAGGTCTCCATACTCTATCTATAGTTCTCCTTATTAGTTCTAAGCTCCTTGGGGACTTCTGTGGTTTTATGAATCAGAGGCTTGTTAAATGGCTGATCAGTATTCATCAAATATATCTTTTATTTTTAGTTATAGGTATGTGCATACATTTGGATGTGTGCATGTTGAGTATATGAATGTCCTCAGAGGCCAGAAGAGGGTTTTGGATCCCTTGCAGCTGGAGTTATAAGCAGTTGTGAGCCAACAGATGTGGGCTGGGAACCTAATTCAGGTCTTCTACAAGAGTGGACACATACTCAACCACAGAGCCATCTCTCTACCTCCAAAGTTCATGCTTTATTTTAATTGTCCCTTTTTCTCTGACTTTCTATATTTCAAATTTTTGTTTTTGTTGGAGTGTTGGAGTTCAAACCTAGGACCTCGTGCATGTGAAGTGAGTACTCTACCAACTGGGCTACAGCCATAGTCCCAGCCTCTCTCTTTCACTTTATAGAGTACAAAAAAAGAAAGAAAGAAAGAAAGAAAGAAAGAAAGAAAGAAAGGAAGGAAGGAAGGAAGGAAGGAAGAAAGAAAGGCAGGAGATGGAGAGGTGGCTCAGCAGTTAAGAGCACTGACTGCTCTTCCAAAGTTTCTGAGTTCAATTCCCAGCAACCACATGGTGGCTCACAACCATCTGTAATGGGATCTGACACCCTTTTCTGGTGTGTCTGAAGACAGCTACAGTGTACTCATATAAATAAAATAAATAAATCTTTTAAAAAATCATATTCAAATTGAGGGACCATTTCACTGGGAGACTAGACGTACACACTCAGTGGCCCCCATGATTTGGTAAGCACCTTGCTGTTCCTCCTCTGAAGACTGCCTCACTGTCCTGGCCACCATCTCTACTGCTCATTCTCTCTGCAGAGCTCCCCCATCCAAGCACAAAGGACAGCTCACACTTTACACGACCATCCTCCCTTGGCTAACAAAACCTGAGAGACACGTGGCAAAATATTCAGGTTACTCACGTTCTGTACATGGTAGAAGCCCAGGGGACTTCCTCTTCCATTGTTCTTGAGGGGTTCAGTGGAGAACGCTTCATCATGCCGATGCAAAAAGCTTAATAAAAAGACAGACAGATAAATACTGCATCAAAATTCATCAGACCATGAAGCCCAAGCTGGCCCCAAACTCACAGAGATCTGTCTGCTTCTGCCTCCAAACGCTAGGGTAAACAGTGTGCTACTGTGTCTGGCAAAGTCTGTTTTAAGAGCTCACTTTGCACTCTACAGGTAGAAACATACTAACAAAGCACATTTTTTGTTTGTTTTTACTGAGCCAAATGATTATCTCTTTGTGTGTCAGCGTTTTCCATACCAGACAGAGAGTATTTCAGATTCAAAACTGGCTGAGGAATTAAAGCACCCTGATTATTGATGTAAGTGGACATATATACAAGCTGGAGTTATAAGCCTTACAGAGATACTGAGAGTAAAGAAGTCAACTCCTGTAGCAGGACGTGGTGGTGCATGACTGGAAGACGAGCACTCAGGAAGAGAGGAGGGAGGGAGAACTGCAGAGCTCAAGGCCTATCTTAAAACAAGCCAACTACCCCCAACCCAAACCCAAATGAACAAACCTACCCCCAAAACCTAAAAAAATAAATGAACATACCAACTCCACCAAGACCCCCAAATCAAGCAAACCCACCCACATCCCCTGAAAAAAAATTAGCAAAGAATAAAGACTTGTTCTTTCATAGGTTTTATTTGTTTGTTTTGCTGAAAATGAAATCCTACTATATATAGAAAACTTGGAAATTTGAGCCTCTGTAAGAACAGTAAGACTGCCCATGGTAAACTGGCCTAGGAATCTACTGTCTAGACAAGAGATGCTCAAAAGCCATCTCTTCCAGGAAGTATCCTGACATAAACGCCATGGTTTTGTGTTCTGATGGCAGCAGAGACCTACTTCTCAAAAGTGACAGAGATGCACTGTGTGCCTGTTTCTCCAGAAAATAGCAGTATTCACCCATGGGGCTTGACACACAGATGACACTCTAAACGGCCAAATGGCAAAAAGAATACATTAAAAAAAATGGTTTAGATGTAAGTGCATGAGTGTTTTCCTTGCGTGTATGTGTATGTACTACATGCATGCATGTGTACCACATATATGCCTGATGCCTACGGTGATCAGAAGAGGTGGAGTTTAGAATGGTTGCGTTGCGACGAACTCTGTGTCTGCTGAGATCTGAACTGGGTCTTCTCCAAGAGCAGCAAGTGCTCTTCACCACTGAGCCGGACTCCAGTCTCCAAAGGGTGAACAGATTTTGAGCAGCAGGAAAATATCAGTAGTTTGGTCTTGACTGTCACATCAGTTCACCAGGTCTGAGGAGACAGTACCTCTGCCCAGTGCTCCAGATCACTGACACTCCACATCCCAGGCTTATGCAATATCTTTCTTTGAACTCTTTTTAAAAATACACACATTTGGGGGCTGGAGAGATGGCTCAGCGGTTAAGAGCACTGACTGCTCTTCCAGAGGTCCTGAGTTCAAATCCCAGCAACCACATGGTGGCTCACAACCATCCGTAACAATATCTGGCGCCCTCTTCTGGAGTGTCTGAGGACAGCTACAGTGTACTTACATATAATAAATAAATAATTAAAAAAAAATACACACATTTGCCAGGCGGTGGTGGCGCACACCTTTAATCCCAGCACTTGGGAGGCAGAGGCAGGCAGATTTCTAAGTTTGAGGCCATCCTGGTCTACAAAGTGAGTTCCAGGACAGCCAGGGTTACACAGAGAAACCCTGTCTCGAAAAAAACCAACAAAACAAAAACTAAAACAACCCAAACACCCACACATTTTAAACTGTTTATTTTATGTATAGATTATTTTACTCTATGTGATTGGTGTTGTGATAGTGCACAGGGAGCGGCACTATTAGAAGGTGTGGCCCTGTTGGAGTAGGTGTGTCACTGTGTGTGGGGTTATAAGACCCTCAACCTAGCTGTCTAGAAACCAGTATTCTGCTAGTAGTCTTCAGATGAAGATGTAGAACTCTCAGCTCCTACACTATGCCTGCCTGGATGCTGTCATGTTCCTGCCTTGATGACAATGGACAGAACCTCTGAACCTGTAAGCCAGCCCCAATTAAATATTGTCCTCATAAGAGTTGTCTTGGTCATGGTGTCTGTTCACAGCAGTAAAACTGTAACTAAGACGGGTGTAGCTCATGGATATGCATTTGTGCCTACATGTGCCAGAAGAGGGCCTCAGAGTCTCTGGAACTGTGTTACAAATAGCTGTGTGCCCCTATGTAAGTGCCTGGTAATTGGACCCGATTTGGAAGAGCAGCTAGTATTCTTAATCACTGTATCTTCCCTCCAGTCCCTTAGGTGGTATGTCTGTTTCCTTCTTTTCACTAGGCCTGTCCTTTCCTTCCCTTCTTGTTCCACAACCCCCACTGAATTTTTTCTTCTCCTGGCCTTATACACCACAGCTGCCAGAGGCCCCGCTGAGCACTAGTGAGCCGGAACCACCCTCTCAGTGGCACTGATAAGTCCTTTCTAACGCTTCAGAACATCCACACACTCATACAGTGGTTGCTTTTACTTACAAAGTGCTAAATACGTAAAACTGTTGGGTAGACCATTTGTTTAACTGTTGTTTTTTAAGAAGACATTTCAGCATTAAAAGCACTGAAAACTAGCAGGCTTCTCTGGATCAGACACTGTTCCTGGAATATGGGGACAACACGGAGTGCTCTAGTGGGATGTGGGGCCCTGACTCATTCCCACATAGGGTTTGACTATTATTCTCATCTTGAGTGACGAAAGTGTTCTTTCAGGGACTTGTCATGTTTTATCTCTACAGAGAGAAGAGCATCTCTGCCGTTAACACCTTGCTCGCTCGGCACCGTGAGAGGCAGTGTGGGTTCTGAATGACAAATGTCCCCATCATGGACATTGGTCCCAGTTGATAGCTGTTTGGTGGGTTATGGAAGAGGAGAGCCGTGCTGGGGAGATTCATCCCAGTGGGCAGGTTTTGAGGGTTATAGCCCCACTCCATTCTTGTTCTTTCTTTCTGCTTCCTGCGAGTGAGTGAAAATGAGATCAGCCAGCCTCCTGCTCACACTGCCATGCCATCTTCTCTGCATGATGGACTCTGCCCCTCTGAACCCACAGCCTAAATTGAACCTTTCTTCTCTAAGCTGCTTCTTGTCAGAGTGTCCAGTCACAGCAATAGAGAAGGAACTAACACGGGTGGCTTACTTGAACTGACAGAAGATGTCTGCATACTCTGGAAGGATCCCGCTGGCTTGGAGCACAGTGACTCGGAAAGTGAAGGCACTGCCCAGCTTCAGGTGGTTACCAATCTCTTCAGAAAACCCTTCCATCACCATCTTCCCATCCAGCAAAGTGCCTGACTTCAAATCTAAAGAGTTAAAGGACACATGGTTCAAGTAACATAAAAGGGAGGGAGGGAGGGAACGGGCGTTCTACCTGTGTCTAGTAGGCCAAAGCCACCATGCTGCTTATCTGTGTACTCAGTGCTTTCCCAGGGAGAGTCTCCTCAGTGACAGTCATCGGTCTACGCACCCAGGTCGTTCATTCGATTGACTTCTTCTGGAGGACTGATGACTTCAGAACTCTGGCCCTGACCTTCCACAATCCTCAGCTCCTCCAAGGACAGACCAGAACGAGTCATTGCAGCTGACGAGAAGTCACTCTGAAAGTAAGGCAGGCTAGGTAAGGGACACGCTCTCCCAGTTCCTAACTGATTTCTGTTTGTACAACAAACTATTTTTTGCAAAATAATAATGAAATGGACTAAGAGTTGTCTGAGAAAAGGCAATGTGCTAGTGCACTTTTATCTTTGTAACTTTTAGACACATCTCATATTTCACTGAGTAACTGTGGTGTAACCAACACCTTAGAGTTGCTAGAGTTTTAGACCAGAGAATTGGTGCCCGCATGGATACTTTCCTCAAAAGTCCATTTACTTCCTTTTGTTTCCTCAAGGTGTTCATTCCTTCTTCCCCAAATACTTCTTACCTGATTAAAGTATTCATTATCAAAAGATATTTTAGCTGTTCCCGACTGCCGGATTCCAGAGCCATAATCAGGGGCTTCTTCATCCGCTAAACAGAAAGAAAGCCAGCAAGGACTGAATGGAAGTACGCGTGGGGGGAGGGGCTTACTCTGGCGCTCAGCTTGGCGTCAAACAACACAATCCGCTACGCCTGTCTAAACTGCTCGTCGCTTCTACCAAGTCAATCCAAGAGTTATTTATGTTACCCACCAGTTTCCCCGATACAGCAATATCCCCCACTGAAGTGACACTTGAGTGCTGGGGAGGGGGGTAAAGCTAACAGAAAGGAAGCTAATGGCAGCCTCCCCAAGCTGAACAAGCATACCCCCACCTACATATGCGACTGAAGTGTCACCTGCATCAAGAAGCTAGCTTGCCTTTTTTCTTTTTCTTTCTTTTGTTTTTTTTTTTTTTAAATGTGCATTGGTGTTTTGCCTGCATATGTGTCTGTGTGAGGGAGTCAGATCTCCTGGAATTGGAGTTACACAGTTGTGAGCTGCCATGTGGATGCTGGGAATTGAACCTGAGTCTTCTGTAAGAGCAGCCAGTACTCTTAACTGCTGAGTCATCACTCCAACCCTTAGCCTGCTTTTTCTTTTCTTTCTTTTTTTTTTTGTTTGTTTTGTTTTGTTTGAGACAGGGTTTCTCTGTGTAGCCCTGGCTGTCCTGGAACTCACTCTGTAGACCAGGCTGGCCTGGAACTCAGAAATCCACCTGCCTCTGCCTCCCGAGTGCTGGGATTAAAGGCGTGCACTACCATGCCCGGCTTTGATCATCTTTTTCTAACTCACCTGCAATGGCCTGCACAGCCACACGAAGAAATCCCCGGACTTCCCCCTTCTCACTGACAATGGCCACCCTGTGAATCAGGGGCACCGGATACAGCAGGTTGCTCAAGTACACAAATGCCCTGTAGACAGAACCCAGAGACAAGCATCAGCAAATCTGAGGAGGAGGCGGAGGGCTTTCTGCCTCCCCAAACTCAACTGGCTTCTGGGCCTTTTAAGGTCACCTCTGAATTCTGATCTCTTGAATTGCTTCCAGGTGTGTTTTCAATACATAATCAATACAAAAGCTAGTGCAAAAAGCATGGCAGAGCAGCTGACAAAGACCAAATCACTCTACAAAAAGCTGCCCCACTGGAAGAAGAGTGACGAGTAAAGTGAAGGCTCGCGTGCTGTGGGCACCGCCCAGGACAGGGGAGCCCACTGAAGAGCTTACTCTTCAGAAGTGAAGATGCGCCAAGAGATCTGGCGCACACACAACAGAAACCAGGAGGTGAGGGCAGGGAAGTGTGAGTGAAGTGGTTACTAGCACTAAAATGGACTTTACATCCCAGCACTATGAGTCTTGTTTGACTTAAAGGACTATTAAAGGTGAGAACCAGCCACGAAGGCAGAAAGCCTGTGTGGCCAGATGTGTCTGTGAAGTGAGTTTGCTGGAGACTGAACGGGAATTAAGATAAATCCTAAGATGACTCAGCTGGCCCTGTAGAGTTGGCCTTTGATCCTCAAACCAAAATCATAAACAAAAGGGAATTGACAGGTCTCTCCTGCCTCCTTTTATTTCCTTCTCTGGGGCCCTAGGGGGAGAGACTTGGAGTCTCACACTTAGCTATATAAGTCCTCAACACTCAGCTACAAACCCAGCCCTTCTAATGAGACAGGGTCTCACTAAATTACTCAGGCTGGCTTTGAGTTCACTCCGTAGCTTAGGCAAGCTTTAAATTCTCAATCCTTCTGTCTTAGCTTTCCTACTAACTGAGATTACAGGCCTGAGATACCAGACCTGGCTGACACTTGATATATTTCTAACAAACTAGACAAGTCCTACCATGTTTGTGCTTTTAAAAGGTTCATTAATTTGTAGAAATTCTTTTTTTTTTAATTTAATATGCTCTTACTCAACTGTATATACATGTGTGCGTGCATGTGTCTGCTTCTGTGTGTGTGTGTGTGTGTGTGTGCCCGCGCATATGCACGCGCGTGTGTTTTGCAGGTGAGGGGATAATGTGCACACAGAGCGTGGAGGATGGAAAACAGCCGTGGAAAGGTCTGTACTTTCTTTCTACCATGTGAGTCACATGCACCAAAGCCAGGTGGTTGACATGGTAGGAAATGACGTCAAAACTGAGCTCTCTCATCTGCCTTATTCATGTGTTTT
This sequence comes from Mus musculus, assembly GCF_000001635.26. Lineage (NCBI taxonomy): Eukaryota > Metazoa > Chordata > Mammalia > Rodentia > Muridae > Mus > Mus musculus. The sequence continues at coordinate 2,636,658 of NT_166299.2, forward strand.
AAAGCAGTTAGAACTAAGTAGTCACAGATCTTAAGTGCTCTTGTTTCAATGGTAGAAAAGTGGAATTTAATTCCTACTGTTCCCCTGGTTTCTCACTTGGTATATGCTGATTTTTGTACATTAAAAAAAAAAAAAGACAAAGAGAAAATACCACACCAGGAAATTTAACATATCTAACCCAGACACACAGCTGTTTGCTGCATTCCTGTCCTAACATGTATTTATGTTACAAGGAGAGAAGAATGAAGGAGTAAAAGCCTGGGATTTCAACTCAAAACAACAAAAGCAATTACAAAATGGGTAAAACGCATCACAGTAATAACATTTAGGAACACAAATGAAGTATGAATGATAAGCGAACAAAAATAGCTGCAAATGAACAGGAAATAGTATCATGGTGTGCAATTCCCTTTCAGTCTGCTCCAAAGCAAGGGAGGGAATGGTAACACAGAGGGTTAAACTTCGGTTCAACAGAAACTTATGCATGAACATGTAATCTAGAGAGGATTACAAGCAGGGTCAAACACCACTACTGTGACTGAGTTTAAAAAACTAAGAATTAGGCATATGGAACCAAATGGCTGATTTCACTTCCAAAGTCAACACACACAGAGGGCACTCCCCTGCCTCAGGGGCATCCAGTCAGAGCCACCCTTTCAGTGACTGGACCAGTAAGAGCCCTGTAGTCCTCTCAGCACTGATGCTCTCTCTGCCCGGGCTCTGATCTCACTGGAGATCCTCCCAACACTGTGGCTCACACAGCTCTGTTTCCACAGTGGTGCAGTGTGCACTTGTGTGATTATTTCTTGGTATCTTCATCACTCGCCAGACTAAGACTGGGAGGACGTGAACCATCTCTGGTTTTGCTTACCCATCTGCAGAGGGCGTGGCTTACAGTAAATACACTCAATAAATGTTTGGTAAGTGAATATGTATGCAATTAGAAACCAGGAATGTGACCTGTTACTTGTCCTTTATCTTTACACAGAAGTGGAAGGCTTTTCAGAAAAATAGGTCCTGCAAGGGACGGAAAGCAAGCCATCTAACTTTACACTAGGATGATTTTTCAAGAGTAAAGTTATGATGGAAATTAACTACACCGAGCACTTAGCATTTCTGCCATTCCTTAATTTTACTATGTTAAGTATAATTATCAGGGAAAATAAAAGCACTGTTATGCCTATGTTTTGCAGGACCTTGACAGGTCAGGCAGTGCCATCAGCCCAAGGATTATGAGTTTTTAAGAACACACATCCACAGGCATATCATCATATCATCATACAAATAATGCTGGACCGCACACTAAAGGGGAGGAAGCCTGCTACCCATGGCAAAGGCTTCCCATACCCAGCAGCACTGAAGGCATTACTGGACACTTCCAACTTTAGGGACGAGTCTATGGCAAGGCAGAGGCACCCGGCCTGTGATGCATGGACGCACTCACTAGACAGTTCTTTGTCGTGTTAACAGAATACAGCCTTTAGCCCAACGCTGTATCTAGCATCTCCTGTGCAGCTTTTACACGAGAGCATCATGATTAACTCTGTAGGGAACATCCTTATACTTTGACCTAGCAGACTGAAGGAGAACCGGGATGAGAGGAGGGAAGATGGAAAAGATACATTAGCAGAAAATGATGTGAAGTTACATCAGTAAGAAAAACTAATTTGTCAACATAAAGAAAGTCAGCATGATTATAGTGACACTCGAGGAAAAGAGGTCAATGTAGGTACTGAGGACGGTCACAGACTAACCATTCTCTGCCCCCTCTGGCCCAGAGACTAACACACATTTTACATTTCATCCCAAGTTATGATGATGGATCATAACATCCCAGCATGCCATAGAGAGTGGCTAAAGGGACAAGCTCTTTTACTCTCGATACAAAGATTCACCAGAGGCAGCCGTGGCCAAGAAGCAAACCTATAAATGGAATTCAAAGGAAACATGCAAATTTTTATAAGTGAATCATAGTTGTATGCCAATATGGATCGCTGATAGCGGGAATTACAGGGCCAGGGGTTACCCCGCTAACACAGCGGGAATTACAGGAACAGGAGGTACCCCGCTAACACAGCACCGCCCATCACAGCCATCACCACTGCACCGCTGAATGCTGCTGCTCTTCTGGAGAAATATGGCTGAGGGCAAAAACGGAGAACTCTTCTTCCCTTTACTCACTGCTGTTACCTCACCTTCTCCCAGTATCTTGTGTGGTGATAGGAAATCAGCACTGACTTCTCTCCAGCCACATCACCAAACCTCAAGCCCCTTTTTGAAAGACAGTGTTAGTTCTAGAACCCAGAAATCCAAACAGAAAAGTCAACTCCTGAGGCCATAGCTCCGCAAAAGTCCACACGTCCTTCAACCTAGTGAGTGGCCCCATTGGGGAGGAGTCTGCCTCAGCGCTTTCACAAAGCTGACCTAAGATGCAAATGCTCCCAAGACGGAGTCTTTTTTTTTTTTCTCACTATGTAGCTCTGGCTCTTCTGGAACTCACTATGTAGACCAGGAGTTTGAATAGGAATCTGCCCGCCTCTGTCATGTGCCACTATGCCTGGTCCTAAGCAGAAGTATTAATGGCTACATTCATTTTGCTAGTATGGGTAACAGAATATAAATGATGAAGGGAAAAAGGATTTCTTAAGACCCTTCTTCCCTCCCCCAACTCATTTGAGTTGCTTGTCCTGAGTTAGCAACAGAGATGTCAGGACCCACTGTGTCAAGATTCTCCTGACCAGGCCACATAAGATGACATCATCTACTCCTCACACTGTGGTGCTGTAGAAGACGGCAGACAGACATGACTAACTGCCACCTTAGAATAGAATGGAAAGCCGGGCAGTGGCGGCACATGCCTTTAATCCCAGCACTTGGGAGGCAGAGGCAGGCAGATTTCTGAGTTCAAGGCCAGCATGGTCTACAGAGTAAGTTCCAGGACAGCCAAGGCTACAAAGAGAAACCATGTCTTGAAAAACCAAAAAAAAAAAAAAAAAAAAAAAGAATAGAATAGAATGGAAATACATTGAGGGACACAGAAATCTAGAAAATGAAGCACCATTTGTACATACTTTTCTTAATTTTAATATAAATAAATTGACTTCTCTAAATCCTAATACTGGCAATCCCACAAGCAAACAACACTTGTGCTCATGTAATCTCAGCACATTTGCTCATGGAGGACTGTGCGTAAACTGCAGACTGCCTTATTAACTTAGGTGCTCACTTCTCTGAAAGCTTTCCTTTCCACTCTTCCATTATCTCCTACAGTGAGTCCCCCTAGGTGTCGGATACCACGTGACAACCAGGCTTTAGTCCTGTGTCTCTGCCGTGTGAGGAGACTCACTGCGCTGTTGTGCAGCCGGTGCTGAGCATCCAGCAGTGACAGAGCCTTTATTGTAAAAGGGCTCAGCATTCTGTGCTTCTTATGCATTGTTAATCCTGATCTTTTTGTTTTGTTTTTTTGAGACAGGGTATCATGTATCCCAAGCTAGCTGCAACCAGGTATAACTTGAAGCCAAGTACAACCCTGAACTCCTAATATTCCTGCCTCCACCCCAGCCAAGTGCGGAGACTGTGGGTGTGCACCACCACATCCAGCTTATGGCAGTGAGCATTTTATTGTCAAATTTAAAATTACTTTAATCTGAAGAGGGGATGCGGATGATAGAAATACCGGGAACCTCTGCCTCTGACAGAGAGATATGCACAGCAATAGCGGGAGCAACGACCTCAATGTAAAGCAGTCTCGTGTACAGCCAACAAATACTGATGCTGGTGATAACTTCCTGAGATTCACAGAAACCAACCAATTGTTCCTGGCAGAAGCCCAAGATAGGCTCAGAACACAGCACGGCAGCCATCATTGCCAAGAGAGAGCTAGGCACTCCTATTCTTTTGTATGACCAAGCCCACTGCATTCCTTTAGCTTCTGATCTAAACTCCCCAGCCTGGCCTCGGGCTTGCTGTGCCCCTGCTAGTGCTATTCCTTACGCTTCAATAAGCACATTCTTTTAGAGATGAAACATCTGAACCACAGTCACGTTAACTGAAACAACCACCTCTGAGTCTTAGCTAAATTACTGGGCAATTTGGGTCAAGCCGTCCTCCAGGTGGTCTTCATAAGCTGCTGTATAGAGTACTAAGTAGATTGTGCCTTATGGATAGATAAGGCCTAGGCTTTCTTTCTAGCCAAAATTGCACAGAGGCATTTAGAACAAGAGCTGGTCCCTTTTGGCCTTTCTCACAATGACCTCACCAACCTTCCTACTAAAATGAACCAAGGGGATCGGTCGTAAAATGGGTCATGCCCATCACTGAAGAGCTCTGATCCCTCTTCCGTCCCTGCGTCAGAGCCGGTGTCATCCACGAATGCCTCATCATCAAAGTCCTCCATGGCATCCTGCTGCTCGTCAGCCAGTTCAGTGATGTCGGAATCGGCCGTGGAAAAAGTGGGGGAGGGTGTGCGGTCGGCAAGGCGCTCATTCACACAGCCGTGGAAAATAGGGGAGCTAGACACCAGGTAAGACGCCGATTAACACAGGCAGGGAGAGAGGAATAGTCGGTTAACAGGATGCCCAGGTGCCAACAGGACAGAATGCACTGACAGAATCATCACGGTAAAAAGCAAAAGAGCAACAGGAACACAGGCTGCACGGTTCAGGCAAAGGGATCGGGGCAGGCTGAAGAGATCTACAAGGAAAGACCCTCAGAATAAGGAAGGCAAAGAGCATCCGTGAGTAGACCATCTCAGGGAAATATCACACGACACATGTTTATGTTCTCAGTTCACACAGAGGATGAGCACCCTGTCCTCCGGGAGCCACTCAGGACAGAGATAATAAAATAAGGCCTTAAGTGTCTGAGTTCTCTTGTCTGTGTGCTGAAGCGGCTTGAGTGAGCTGTGTCTGCACAGCCCACGTCTGCAAACCCTAGTCCGCTATCAGAGTGGAGTGGAAAAGGCTGACACCAGCAACACCATTTCTGGGTTTCTTACATACCAACACAGGGCATTTACAGTAAAGAGTAACTCAAAAGTCTGAAACCAGGAAGCTCAAAGGTCACATTTCCTGGGACTGGGAGAGAAGGTGAATGGTTAAAGGCACTGGGTGCTCTTGAGGAAGGACCCAGATTTGGTTCCCAGCACCCACAGAGTAGCTCACAACCATCTGTAAGTCCAGTTGCGGGATTCAGTTCCCTCTTTTGGCCGTGGTGGGTATCAGGCATGCATATGGCACACAGACAGCATGCAGGCAGAGCACCCATCCACATAAAGTAAAATAAACCCTCTTAAGCATTCGCGATTCCTTGCTTTTACATGTTCAACCTCTTAAGACCAGGTTTCTGGAACTCCACAGGGGCATTTTGTTTTCACAGAACGCTGAACGTGATGGAGGCAGAGACCCGAAGAGGCCGCCTACCCTGGGGTGTAGTTAACCTGCCCCGGGCAATGACTACAGAAAGACAAACTCTTCTAAGAGAAATCACAGAGGACCAGTCAGGTTCTGGGAAACAACTTCAGTCTGGTAGCACACACTGTGATGTCTACTTAAAGTGTACAGGAGTCAGAAACAGTTTCTTTTCTTCTCAATTTTCCTTGATCAACTATGAAACATGTTGTGAGAAAGTTAAGAGTCCGGGATGGCTGTCAAATACGCTGGCTACAAAGTATGACATAAAAACTATGCAGACTGTGTAAAACGGAGGTAAATACTTTAAACCACACATTGGTTCTGATTAACATTAAGAGAGAAGGTGGGTTTCTGGGTTTGTTTGTCTTTTTTTTCCAATGCTACTAGGAACTGAACCTGGAACATCAGGGGTGAGCTCCATCCTGGCCTGAGAAGGGGCATTTTGCACCCCTTCCCCCTGTATACTTTCTACTGACATTTAAAAAGTTAAAAGTACTTGTTATTCATTTTTTAAAAACAACAAAACTGTGACATACCTTCCCACAAGTTTGAACCAGTGGAACCGATCGTAGAATGGGTCGCTGCCGGTCATGGTCGTCTCGCTGTCATCTTGGGCACTGGAGGCCACCTCCCCTGCCCTGTCATACATCTCTCGCATCAGATCCAGTCTCTGCCTATTGAGCGGATATGGGGTACACTGAGTTAACACCATGAGACGTCACTATAACTTTATTTTGGAAACTATCTGCGTGCCAGGTATTTTAAGAGGTTGCTCGTGTCACTTAATGCACAATGCATAAACAGAAGCACAGAAACCCGAATTCTCAGCATCCAGAACGCGGGAGTGGAGAAAGCCACCAAAAGTCAGCAGAACGTAGAGTAGAACATGTGTGTGCACACCCGTGAGAGCAAAGGGGGGGGAGAGGTAGAGGGGAGAGGAGGGAGAGGGGAGCGAGATCTATCTGCTTAAACCTACAGCCACAGAAGAAAGTAGCTCAATGGTGGCTGACATCTCAGACATAGCTCCACAGCGAGAGAAACAATCACTTCCTGGTTTATTACAAAGATGATCCTGAGCCCAGGACTAAAGTTAGAGGGATCATGCCAGATCCAAGAGAGAAAGAAACACAGAACTAACTGGCTCATTGAAATTTATGAAGGTAAATTTAAAAATCAACAAATATCAAAGTTGTCTGAGAGGTGAGCTTTGCTGACTTTAGGAAAAAGATGAATGGGTAAGAATATTGTTAACTGGTCACAGCACTTAGAAACCACAGAGAAGGAACTGATGCCATCCTCAGAGAGAGCTGTGATGAGGGAATCCACTTCAACAACTCACTTTTTGTTGTTATTGTTTTTTGATACAGGGATTTTCTGTGTAGCCCTAGCTATCCTGCAACTCACTCTATAGACCAGGCTGGTCTCGAACTCATAGAGATCCACCTGCCTCTGCCTCCTGAGTGCTGGGATTAAAGGCGTGCGCCTCCAAGCCAGGCCTTTTCTTTTAAAAAAAATAATCTTTTATGAATATTTTCCTACTTGAGTTTATCCAAAGACCAATAATGTGTTGCTCCATTCTTCAGATCCTGGACCTCCACCGCCACCACAGTCCGAGGGAAAGGTCTGTCCTCGTGCGTCTTCTCCATCTCCGAGGGAAGCAGTTCAGGAGGCACAGGGGAGTACAGCGTGTCAGTCAGCAGAACAAACTGGAACTGCACCTGCAATGAGAGGATGAGGATAGGCGAGCGTGCACGGCCCTCTCTCAGTAGGCAAGACTCAGAGACAAGGCGATGGCATGGCTGAGGGGAAGGAGGTTGATACAGAGCATATACTCAATAATAATGATGATGATAACAACAACAAGAAGAAGCTTGTGACTAGCTGAAAAACTGGCCACCTACATTTTAAACTCAGGGAACAACCTTAATTTTTTTTTTTTTAAGATTTATTATGTAGACAACGTTCTGCCTGCATGTATGCCTATAGACCAGAAGAGGGCACCAAATTTCATTACGGATGGTTGTGAGCCACCATGTGGTTGCTGGGAATTGAACTCAGGACCTCTGGAAGAGCAGTCAGTGCTTTTAACCACTGAGCCATCTCTCCAGCCTACAATCTTAATTTTAAACTTGGGTATTTATATAGACTTTGTTTTCCTGGAGTGGCAATGTGTGTATGTGTGGTTTGTTTTTGTTTTTTCCACAAACTAAAACCTCAGTGGACAAACGAAGACTCCTGTGGAACATAAACAGAGACCAAAAGGTAGACCTAGTCACTCGCTAATGAGAGGCTGCACATGCAGCTTTGCAGTTGAGCACAGAGGACGACAACTATCACTCCTCTAGACTTTACCATGGAGTCAAAGTTGTGACCGCATCACATCATTTACTTCTTGCTAGGTCACCTTATATTTTTTACCAACAAATATTAATTAAATAACAGGTACAGAACTAAGAAAAGAAGAGACAGTTCCTGACTTTAGTCCACTTAATGAAGAAAATGGTTAGTAATTAAAAGTGTCTCTGAGATGGTGAGTGAAGACAACAGCTATCCCAGTGTAGGTATGTGAAATACACGCCCTAGGAACAGCCAATGAATTTGCTAGGCAGGCGGGCTGCATTTTCTCCTAGCCTACAATTCAGTCCGCAGCTGAGAAGCAGTGAGGCACACAGGACAGAGATTTCCCAAGGCTGTTTGGAGCTGGAGGTTTGACTCAGAGGGGAGTGTTTCTTAGGAAGCACGGGCCTTGTGCTCAGTCCCCAGCAGCATGTCTAGCATGTGCAGCCTGTATAGGCCCATGCTCTGTCGTCGCTCATCTCACTCCGTGGCAGGTTCTGTTGTCAAGCCAAATGAGCTACAGAACTATAGGTCAACTCAACTGCTCTGGATTAGGCTCTCGCTGTCTGAGTGCAGACACACTTGTCCCTACTTGTACCTTTCAGGCCCTAGAAGAGGAGCAAATTGGTTGACAAGGGGCTTAGAGTTCTCAGAGGTGCGAGCTAAAAATGGAGAACTAAAATTAAACCAAAAATCTTTTCCCAGAAATTTAAAAAGCATTTATCTACTAATAAGATCATCCAGCTCCCCTTTAAATACTCATACTTCTAAAATGAGCCAGAAAACAGCAGTTATAAAATATTTAATTATGACCTATGTTGTGCTGGCACATATATGAAATAAAGCTGATTCATGGCCTAGAACAGCTGAGTTCCCCAAGGGAAAGGTTAATTCAAGGCCATTAATTTAAATGGACCCACTGTGCCTCTAGCACTGTGTTCTTTCTCGTCACCCTCCATACCTTTTTCTTTTTTTTTTTTCTTTTCCATTTTTTATTAGGTATTTAGCTCATTTACATTTCCAATGCTATACCAAAAGTCCCCCATACCCACCCCCCCATACCTTTTTCTTTAGTTCCACACTGATGGCATTGGCTTCCTTCAGGTACACCGCATTGCCCCAGAGTAAGTCCCTTAATGAAGTAAACTGGTGAGACTTCCATTTCCGGAACGCCCACTGGGCCAACTCAAATTCATGCTGTGTCCAAGGAACTGAAAGGGCAGAAGAAGCATAGGTAACAGGGACTCAGCAACCATGACGGTGTCTGTCTCCCCTACGGTATATATACTTCAGAAAGCCTATAACCTACAGAATACGCTTGTGGGTCGTTTGGTTTGGTTGAGCCTGGTTGGCTTCGGATATGCTATGCAGTCACGGCTAGCCTTGAACTCCTCATTCTCCTCAACCTTCCCAGTGGTCACTTATGTACCGGGGGAAGATGTACACCATTACATGCATGTAGTGGCTCAAAATACAACCTGTAAGGACCAGTTGTGTCTTTTGATAATGTGGGTTCTGTATACCAAACTTAGGTCCCCAGTCTTGGCAACAAGCACTCTTACTGAGCCATCTCGCCAACCCTCTTCCTCTTCTTTTTCCTTCTTAATATAATTCTAATGTGTAGGTATAATTTTCAAAGTCCCCGATCTTTATTGATGACTAAACAATATAACCAGCAATGAATGATCCAGCCATGGTGGCCCATGCCTACAGTCCAGGACTTGGGACACTGTGGCCGGAAGAGTAACTTTAGTTAAAGGCCAGTCTACAACAGTGTCAGGCCAGACAGTGCTACCTGGCTACCTGGCAAGACTGTCAAAATCAAACAAATCTGCCCACCATGGATTCGAGTGCACCAATACAATCCAAAGGCTGAGCAGGGAATCTGTGATGGGAACTAGAGAGTTGAACAAATGTGTATGCAATGATTAAGCTCTGTGTTAACATGAGACTGACCCGTGAGGTCCCAATGTGCAGTCATGAGAGATGGTCTATGTGAAGACAGTCCTTGGAAACCTTAGAAATTCTATACATTCTAATGATCCTCCTCCACCCTATAGAATACCCTAGAGTTGCAGCAATGGGCTCTTTTAAATCATTCTTTCAGCAGGCTCAGTAGAGTGTCAGCAAACAGCAGGGCGGATCTGAAGAACCCAGTTTTGCAACAGGTGAAAGGACCAGGTTGATGATGCTGATTCGGGAGACAAAATGCAAGGTTCAGGCGTTAGCTCTCACCTTCCTCCTCCTCTTCCTCCTCTTCCGTTGTCTCTGCAGCCAGAGATCGAGTCTCAACCTGCCTCTGCAAGGCCTGCAATTTACTCTCGTAGTCCTGGATGGAAAGAAAGGAGAGAACATGTAGAGAGGGGAGGAAGGAAGAAGGAAACAGGAAATGGAAGGAACTCTGGGGGGAAGTGCACACAGCAAAGGGCCAACACAGGGAAACGGGGAGGGCAGGATCTTACACATGAGGGATTCCGGAGAAAGAAAATGTCAGGGAAGATTAAAGTCACCAGAACCTCCTAAGGCCTCCATCTTCTAACTACTCAAAAGGGAAGGTAATCAAGATGATAGATGCTGAAGTTCCTTATGGCAGAAAAAATAAAAGCTCACAGCACCACTAATCTGAAATGGTTTTTATTTAAGAGAAATTTTCTATTAAATATACTAGTATGTGAACTAAAATAAGTATAATAAAGTCAATTTTTTTTTGAGACAGGGTTCCTCTGTGTAACTCTGGCTGTCATGGAACTCTCTCTGTAGAGCAGGCTAGCCTTGAACTCAGAGATTCCCCAAGTGTATGCCACTTACAAATCAGGTTCTACTTCTCCACTTGATCTTTTTAAAGGAGTCATTATAATTTTTAAAAGTATGTGTCTATGTGTAAGACTATGCATGTGTGATGCAGAAGCCTGAAGAGGCCAGAACAGGGTGTTGGAACCCACAGAGCCAGAGTTGTAAGTTGTAAGTTTTAAGTTGGAAGTTGGAAGCAGCCACCTGATGTGGGGGCTGAGAACTGAACTTGAGTCCTCTTCAAGAACAAAATATGCTCTTAGCTGCTGAGCCAGGCTCCATGTGTTCTCTCTCCAGCCCTGCTGCATGTATTTCCTATATAAGAAGTATTACCTGAAAAGGGCAATGTTTACTGCATGATGGGGAAAATACTCTTGTTTCTTTTAAAGTTTAGGATTTTATTATTGTTATTATTATTATTACTATTATTATTATTAAATTGGGGGATATGAGTATTGGTTCTAATAATAGTCTAACAATTTCAGAAAAACAAGTATTTTCTAACAAGAACCTTTTCATCTTTTAAGTTTTTAGTATATGGCCAGGCAGTGGTGGCAACACGCCTTTAATCCCAGCACTTGGGAGGCAGAGGCAGGTGGATTTCTGAGTTTGAGGCCAGCCTGGTCTACAGAGTGAGTTCCAGGACAGCCAGGGCTACACAGAAAAACTCTGTCTTGAAAAACCAGAAAAAAAATTCTTAGTATATGGTCTTCCTAGCAAACAGCTGGAGAACAGCTAACAGACAAACCTTCTAAGGACATATAAAAGTCCTCTTAAATAGAATCATGCTAATAAATGGTACTCGCTGTATGTATACATGCATATACCTTTTTCTTTGTGTGCATGTAGGTATGCACATACAAGGAAAAGCTGGAGGGCGTTGTTGGTGTCTTTTTATTTATTTTTATTTATTTTTTTATTTTTGGAGACAGGGTTTTTCTGTATAGCCCTGGCTGTCCTGGAACTCACTTTGTAGACCAGGCTGGCCTCGAACTCAGAAATCCACCTGCCTCTGCCTCCCAAGTACTGGGATTAAAGGCATGTACCACCATTCCCGGCTGTTGTTGGTGTCTTTATTGCTTTCTCCATTTTTAAATTTTAAATTGCTATATTTATTCATCTGTTTGTTTATGATAGTGAGTGTTGGGGGCACACGTGTGCTGCAGTAAGGCAGAAGCCAAATGACAAGTTTTAGAATCGGTCCTCTCCTTCAACCATGTGGGTTCCTGAGATGGAACTCAGTCAGCAGGCTTGGCAGCAGGCGACTTCAACTGCCGATCCATTTTGCCAGCCCATAATAAAAAGACTTCTAACAAGTCATAACCACTTCGATGTATAAATGTTGACTGAGTCTCATTAGAGTAGAACACACATTCTGATAAAATCTGTATTTTTGAGATAAATAAGAAGAGACTTTTTAAATGGCTGTATATTACATGATGCAGAACTAGCATAACCTATTAATAAAAACTTTGACTTTAGGAGATATATACATAGAAACATTTAGGAGTCAACTATCTAGCATGGTGTCTCCAATTTTCAAAGTAATCAGAAAAAGTAAATAACCAGGAGGCTGGTGAGATGCTCAGGTGTGAAGAGCACTTGCCGTCTTCCAGAGGACCTCGGCTCAGTTCCCAGCAACCACATGAGATGGCTCACAGCCACTGAACTTCCAGAACCAGGAGATTCAGTGCCTTCTGGACTTGGCAGGCACTGCAGGGGCTATAGACTCATAAAGACACACCACATACACATAAGCTAAAACACGAATAAATCTTTTAAAAAATGCATTGTACCACTTTCTTTTTTTCTCCAGTTTCTCCATAGTCTTGAAATGTGAGCTGGGTAGTCCTTCAGTATTTTCCCCTTAAAACCTGCTTACAATATGGGATTCTTCCACCAAAGAGAGAAATCCCTGCTGTTTCATCTAAAAATCTCCATGTACAAAAATCTTTTATTGGGGCTAGAGAGATGGCTCAGAGGTTATTAGCACTGACTGCTCTTCCAGAGGTCCTGAGTTCAATTTCCAGCAACCACATGGTGGCTCACAACCATCTGTAATGGGATCCGATGTCCTCTTCTGGTACACAGGTGTACATGCAGATAGAGCTGTCATAAACGTAAAATAAATAAATCTTAAAATGTTTTAAAAAACCAAACCCTTTTATCTTGGGGATTTCTTTAAGAATACGTCTATAAGTTAGTCAAACTACCATCCACAGCCCAAAGGTGTGAAGGTGGCTTTCTCTACATGCACTGGCCAAGCTTCAATGGGAATAAACCGTCTCTCATCACCCTTGGGATGGTGGGAAAATCAACCTCCAACTGAATTTGATCAGAATTTGATAGTTCAAATGACAACACTTTTTTTTTAAATTGAAGCCTCTTCCCAAACCTAGCTGCTTCTGAGCTTCCAAGGGTATTATTAGGATATCATAAGGGGTATGTATGTGTGTGTGTGGGTGTGTGTGTGTGTGTGAGTACATGGAGACCAGAAGGTTGGCACTGGCTAGATCACATGTGATTGTGAGCTGTCTCACACAGGTGCTAGTAGCAGTCTAAGCCATCTCTCCAATCTCCAGTCATATACATTCTGTATTCCTACTAACAACCTGATGCTGCAGATACAGAGCTCAGTAAGGAAAAGGTCACGTCAGCATGGGCAGAGAGATGACAAGCATGGCACGCACTAGGTTTTGGTAGAGAGAAACAATCTGAAGAGTGTAAAGCAAAGCAGAAGACAGATGAGGGTCACCAGGGAGAAAAGGAGGAGTGAGAGATACTAACATGAAACTGACAGCGGCCAAGAGACAGCTGAGGTGTTCTGGTTCCTTAAAGCACCTGTTAGGACTTTATAGCACCCTGTATTTTTTTCTCTTAGCCTGTCACACAGTATTGATAAAACACCAGTGTGGTTATCTGCCCGGTGGCAGCTTCTCCATAATTTTGAATTTCACGAGTCCAGGGATCATACTGTCATTTACCACCCAAGCATCTGTCACATTTCTCCCTTACAGAGAGAAACAAACTCAACAATGACTGTCTTTTAAGTCAGGGATTAGCACACCATGGCCTGTGGGCTAGATCCAGATCGTAGGTGTCTGGATCTACCTACATGGTCAGCAAGGCTTGAAGCATTACTAAGGACCAGGAGTATATTTTAGTGGTAGAATACTTGCCTAGCATGTACACAAAGCTCCATCCGGTTCCATCTCCAAAACCAATTTTTAAACTTGGTTACTATCTGGCTTTTCAGAAAAATGCTTTTCAACCCCAGTTCTACCTCAACAGTTGTGCCCAAGAGTCAGACACCACCTAGGTAATTTGGATGCAAATTATCAAGTCTCATGCCAGACCTAGTCAGTCATTTATTCTGGGATGGACCCAGCGGTCTATGTTCTCACAAGATTTCTAGGATTCTGTGACACATTACACCCAAGAGTGACTGCTCTGCGGCCTATACGCTTACGTATTCATGGAAGAGCCAAGCAAGTGCATAGACAAGATGACCAGAGGTTGTAATTCTTAAGAGAGTGTGAGTTTACCAAGTGCTTGTCTAGAGTGCACAAAGCCCTAGATTCAATACCCCGCACTGTGTAGACCAGGTGTGGTGGTACATACCTGTCATGCTAGCACCAGAGAGGTGGAGGCAGAAGGAACACAAGTTCAAAGCCATCTTCAGCTACAGAGAAAGTTCAACGTCAGAATGGGATACCCCAGACATATCTCAACAATTTTTTTTTATTTTATTTTGAGACATGGTCTCACTCGGGCTGTTCCTGGAACTCACTATGTAGATCAAGCTGGCCTCGAACTTATAGAGATACACCTGCTTCTGACTCCCAAGTATTGAGATTAAAGGTATGTGCCACCGTGACTGGCTAAAAAAATAAGTGGAAGTTGATGTAGGGTGGGCTGGGGTAGGGTAGGAAGAATGGCACAGGAGCAGAGATTTGGAAGAGATAAGCAGGACAGGAAACAAGCTTCAGTCCTGAGGAAGTATAACGGAGGCACAGAAGGCCAGAGGTAGCTGTTCTGTGATAGTAGTAAGACATGAAAGCAGAGGTGGACAAATAGCCACGCTATGTAAAGCCTTGTTAACAAAGCTACAATTCAGCTTTCAAAGTTCGGTGGAAGCCCATGAGGCCGCTGACAGGGTGAGATTTTATAAAGATGGCTGTGGATACTGCACAGACAGTAACCGACACGAGTCACGAACAGAAGCAAAGGCCTAAGTAAGCACGGCTGCCAGGTGAGAGCTGACGGCGGCACAGCTTGGGACCGCTAAAATGACAGTTTGGCAAAATCAGAAGTCACCATCCTTAGTGTTCTGGATAGGCAGCTTTTAACGAGAGAGACTCGGCTTGTAATGACAAGACATAATTAGCAAGCAATCACAGGGATGGATGGAGATGTCCCCCCATGTCCCAGGTGACACCTCACTTCTGGTCAACATTAGCATTACCTCATTACCAGGGAGACAATCCCAGAATGATGTCTGCTCCCCAAGGGTCCAACAGTTGTTCTAAGCAATGGTTTAATTTTTTTTTTTTTAGATTTTGTTTTGCCTGCATGCATGTACGTGCAGTGTGTGTCTGTTAGATCCCCAGAACTGGGACTGGGGTTACGGGGAGCTGTGATCGACCTTGTGGGTGTGGGTTTTGAATCCAGTTACTCTGTAAGAGCAAGTGCTCTTAACCACTGAACCATCTTGCCTGCCCCTTTGAAAATGCAGGCTCTCATGTAGCTAAGGCTAGCCCATGAGATCTCCCTGTCAGTTTCTTCAGTGCTGCGATGACAGGAGTGCCAGACATGGGCATTGTTTCTAAGATCAAGATAGTTCCCATCTCCCTCTTGGCACTGCTTGGAGAAGCACTCTTTCTCACCTGGATCAAGTAGCAACTTTCCAACTGGTCCACATGGCTCTGCACTTGCCTGCCTACAATCTACCCTCTATACTGTAACCGCAGGAAGCTTTCTACAAGGTGGTTCTAATAAAGGAATCTCCCTGTAGACACTGGGTTGTAGTTTCTCACACAAGTCTGTTCTTGTTACCTCCAGTCTCCTTGTCTTTTGTCCACCACAACAGACGTGACTTTCTGACCATCCCAAGTAATTAACATCTCCCCCATCCTAAATTGTCTTCCTCCCTGATCCTTCCTTCTCTTGCTCTTTCACTTTGGGAAATTCTCAGTTGTACTGTGGGACTTGCTCTTAGCTGAGGGCTTCCTTCCTCCACAAACTCCTCCCACTATCCTTTCTGGATATGGCTCTGCCTACAACGCCATCACTGCAGGCCATTTATCACACCGCACTGGAACTACCTCTGTGTCCGAGAACACTAGGGATCTTAGAAACCTGCACTAGTTTCTCCCAGAGTGGAGAAATACAAAGTACCCAGAGGGAAAGGATGTGAAATGCGGTACAGAACAACGCAGGCTCTGCCTCTCTCAGAAAGCACAGTATATTAAAAATCCATGCATATGAGATTCATGTGTTGTCTTCTCATTTGCAATGCACAATTTTCCAACTTGAAAAAATATGCTAGGTCTAAATTTTTTTTAAGTAATTTATTTTTATTTTATTTTATGTGCATTGGTGTTTGGCCTGCATGTCTGTCCGTGTGAGGGAGTCGGACCCATGGGAATCTGAATTACAGATGGTTGTGAGCTGCCATGTGGGGGCTGGGAAGTAAACCTAGGTCCTCTGGAAGAGCAGCAGTCAGTGCTTTTAACAGTTGAGCCATCTTAGCTAAGTCCAAAATTTTAATAAGACCACCGAGTCATTAAAAAAATAAGAATAAAAATTCTGTTTTGTCCTGTTTCATCTTTAGCAGACTAACAATCATCTGAGTGGAGAAAACCTGAGGCTAAAGTAGAGAGAAAAGGTATGTCAGTTAAAATAATTTCAAATCATGACTATGTAATGAAAAATTGAAAAGTTTAATTATAAAATGAAATATTTTTTATTCATATATTAAGAGATTGTTATTTAAGAGAAACAGCACAAAGTATAACTGAATGCACTGTCTTATCATCCTGTGCCTCTGGAGACAAAGCTCAGGCCCTGTGTGGCAGGTTAAGTGCTACTATCCCATTAGCTACATCCTGGGGCCCTGGGTTTCATAAAATAGAAAAGGACATTAAATGTAAAAGCTTGAAAATCCATACAAAAAGACCAACATGTGGATACTTCATTCCTCCTTAGAATAGGTAACAAAATACCCATGGAATAAGTTACAGAGACAAAGTTTGGAGCTAAGTCGAAAGGATGGACCATCCAGAGACTACCCTACCCCACCCCATCCATCCCATAATCAGCTACCAAACCCAGACACTATATTGCATATGCCAGCAAGATTTTGCTAAAAGGACCCTGTTAAAGTTGTCTCGTGTGAGGCTATGCCAGTGCTTGGCAAATACAGAAGTGGATGCTCACAGTCAGCTACTGGATGGAACACAGCCCCCCCCCCCCCATGGAGGCGCTAAAGAAAGGAGAAGCTAGAGAAAGTACCCAAGGAGCTGAAGGGGTGTGCAACCCTATAGGTGGAACAAGAACATGAACTAACCAGTACCCCCAGAGCTCGTGTCTCTAGCTGCATATGTAGCAGAAGATGGCCTAGTCGGCCATCACTGGGAAGAGAGGCCCCTTGGTATTGCAAACTTTATATGCCCCAGTACAGGGGAACGCCAGGGCCAAGAAGCGTGAGTGGGTGGGTAGGGGAGCAGGGCAGGGGCAGGGTTTAGGGAACTTTCAGGATAGCATTTGAAATGTAAATAAAGAAAATATCTAATAAAAAAAAGAAAATCCGTACAAAAATACAAAGAAAAGGATACTTGGCACACAACTATCTTCAGATGAAAGAGCAGGAAGAGACTGAGAAATCAGAATTCCCCTGTTTCACTTACCCCTCCTCCCCAGTGATAAACCACACTTAAAGATCATGCCAAGGCTTATTTCAGGAAGATTTTATTTCTTTAATATTACAAACTAACTCTCCCTTTCTGAGAAGGCAGTCTCACACCCAGACAATCTTCAAGCATGGTTTTAAGAAATTGAGAGAAAAATCAGAGTTCATCAACAAGAAGATTCACAACTTCTCTTTACAGTAATAATAGGAAAAAACGATACATTTCACAACCTAAAGTGGGCCACACCTAGAGCAGAGCTTAAAATGATATCAATCAGACAGGTATGAAAATCATTTGTAACGAATCTGTCTCTAACAGTACAGAACACAAGCTTGCTTTACACTGAACCTAAAACGTCTTCATCACACTGCAGTAGGCCCCAGGAAGCTTCCTCTGCTCGAAGGCTTCTGTGTAAATCATTAAGGCAAGTCAACAAAGGACCAGGAAGGCACCCGCTACAGCAGTGACCACGGGAAGCCCACGCAACTGCTTATAATCTGATAGCATTTAAAAAGTCAGGCATCGTGGTAACAGACCCAGTGTTTTGTTTTTAGTATCTTACATCTAAAGCACAAAGGTCAGTTCAAGTCACTTCAATGTAATAAACAATTCCTATTTGTCGTGTTACCTATGAAAGGAGAAACAATGTGCTATGCTAGAAGGATCAGAAGCAAGAGTAGAGGAAAAGCCCTTTGGTTTTAATTTATTAACCAGATTTTGTAACTGTCCATAGAATTAACAGTCTGCTCTGGAAAACCTTATCCAATAAAGTAGGACTCTACTACAGGCCTGGTAATGCCAGTTCCCACGTATGAACACTTCTCTCCATTTCACAATGATAACACCTAGGAATATTTTCAGAATAAAATAATGCTTTAATGAAGACAAGTTTTCTTTGGTCTTGTTTAAGCTGAGGGGGAGATACCACTATATTAAAACAAAACCAAAAAGTAAACAAACAAAAAGACAAGCTGAGCCTGCTAACACACACCTCTAACTCCAGCAACTGTGGAAGCTGATGCAAAAGGATTCCAAGTTCGAGGCCAGTGTGGGCAAATCGAGGAGACGCCGTCTTAATAAAGGAATAAGACCCCACAAAAGCATGATGGTGGTTTATACTTGTTCAGTGAGTCTAACAAGCTATTTTGTACACACAGTTTTCTAAGGTAAGTGCTCTCAAATGCAAGAAAAGATACTGCTAGCAGTGAATTCTTTTCTTTTCTGGTTGCCTAGAAAAGCAAGGGTTTCTTTAATGTCTGGTATTTCAGTCATACAAGGGCACTTGGATTAGCAGAAGAACAAAGGTGATTCTTTGGACTATCTCTGGGGGCAAAATGCCACCCACATGTGTACAGGAAAACAGTACAAAACTTTTCACTGTAATGTTGGCATCGAGGAGTGAGCTTACTTCAGTGTTTAATAGGAAAGGAAAGCGTTTATCTGTAACAAAGTGAGCCTCTATGGACCTGAAATATCTTCTGTCAAGTTAGAGCCTAAGTAATTAACACTTTAAGTTTCAAAAAAATGAATTTTTGACAAACACCCAGGTAGTATAATTATGTGTGAAGAAGAAAGAGTTAGAGACAAACTGAAGTGACTGACTTGAGCCTACCAAGAATACATTCAGACCAAATGGCACAGAGATTGTCGTCTCGATGAAGTCAACACACAGCAGGCCTCACTCGCCCAAGTTGAATCTGCCATATAAACTGTCACTGAAGACTAGAACTGTTCTAGCTAGGAAAGGAGACGGATCTTCCCCCCAATTTTTTAAGGAAAAAAAACATGTTGGAAGCAATTTTCTGTGCGTTAAGACAGCATTTTCTTAAAAGAGAGAGGAGAAAAAGCCCACTACAATTAAAATTAATATGTCTAATAAAACAGTATCCACACACAAAGCAGGAAAAAAAAGTACATAATCAGAGTCTTGAAGGCCTCCGTGAGTGCTATGCTCTCTTGAAGGCCTCCGTGAGTGCTATGCTACCTTGGCTGCAAGTTTTCACACCGCTGGAACACAGATGTTTGGTGCACGACCTGGTGTGACCTAGGAATCTTCAGCACTGTCAATTCTGGTCATCTCTAGTTCTAGAAAAGCTTCTGACAAGTACAAGAGAGGAAGAAGTCTATAGAAAGCCATTCTTTTCTTCCATGAAAATCCACCTTGTCTTTCTATTTTTTTTCTTTTTCCTTTTTTCCTCTTCTTTCTTTTTTTATTCAAAGAGGCTTCTCCATCGAGGCAAACTGCAAGCACAGCATGGTGAAGTGAGGTATTGACAGAGGAGTGACTGTTTGCAGGACTTAGCTGTCCTTGCTAGAGGATCTGTGTGCATTACAACTGTCGAACAAGGAACAGTTTATTATATACATGGCTCCAGACTCAACCAAAGTTCGGTTTTATTATCTCCGCTTTTGGAAAAAGGCAGTGAAGAGGTGTCTATCGGCTGCCTTCTTGCCATGCCCCATCTCTTCCTTCTTGCACTGAATAATCTTCTTAGAAACTTACACACATTGCTCAGAGCACACATTGTTGTTGGTATTTCTATTGGCATAATTTTAGCAAATATAGTTCGTGCTATGAGTAAAATAGTCAGTAAACTTCAAAATACAAACCAAATCGAAACTGAGAAAGTGTCAATTTAAAGATTTTAGAGATATGACAAATTTTCTATATGTTCTGATATAGTAAAAATTACTGACTCGGTTCCTTAAAAATGTAGACTAAGATAATGACATGTAAGATGCAAGGCTGTGCAGAAAAAACTGTCTGAAGACCTTGGATTTATGCTTGTAAAACTGCCAACAATTTTTAATGAAAAGTACAGACACCAAGGCGAAGTCTAAAGCTGTATCCACATCGTTGCACGTTGGTTTTCAGACAGCTTCTAAGGTGCTTGGGGAATAAGAGGCATTTCTTCTATATATCAAATTCTTATTTTGAGCATTTCCATAAAACAAGAGGCAGGTCTTTTGGGATATCAAAGCACTATTAAAAAAAAAATCTTACACCAAAACAAGAGAAGCCAGTGTAAGTACATTAATAATCTAGGCACCATAGAGGAAAGTATCAGAAAAATACAGGGCCTTGATGTTTTATACCCAATTCTAGCACCTGCCCACTGATAATGCACAATCACACGGGAGGCACTGAAACATTTACCAGTGTTTTACATTTTAACAATAAAGACCAGTTAGTATCTGTAGGAACACAACACTAAACTCATGATGCATATAGTAGGCACCAACTCAATCCATGAGCTAACATAACACTGCCTGGTTCCATTGCTACAACTTCAAGTTTGTCCAGTAATCTACCTAGACTGTGGTTTCTCGACCTGCTTTGAGATTGGGTGCTGAGAATTGTCTCCTCATCCTCGGAGGTGTCACGAACTGGTTACAGTGGCTGGGCTTGTCAGTCTGCTTTTGACAGCAGCTGGCTGTGCTACCCTCTACCTGACCTCCAGTGTTATAATTACAGTAAGGCTGCCGGTGTTGGTGAATGTGACGCTTGGCCTGGAAAGTTTGTAGATCAGCGGTGGGGTGACCGCTGTGGGAGTTTAGGGACTCCGAGGAGGCAGTCGCCTGGCAGCGCGTGGTTTTCGGTTGGCCGTTATTGAGAGAATTGCTTCTCCACCGTAGCTGAGGTGGTGGCTGTTGGTTGCTGATGTGCTGTTTGCTAACTTGGATATGATCCTGACTTCTTGTGCCCCACGCTGACTGTACATCTCTAGAAGCTGCTCTGCCCACTTTTTCTTGGCTTTCTTCTTTATTTCCTTTTCTTCCTTCTTCATCTTTTGGAATTCTTAGCTCAATAACCTCATCTTCTGTTATAATAATATGTGTCCCAGGACTCCAAGAGTTTCTGTGTTTAGGATTGCTCTTAAAGGGAAAGCGGGGCTTCCGGTTCTCAGGAGGGATGAACCTGTGGGGTACGTTCTGCCGACGAAGCTGCTTTGTTATCTCTTGCTGTTGCAGGTTCTTAAACCGAATTTGTTCTTGCCTCATCCAACGTAGACGTCCACGTCTAAAAGCTGGATCCCCGTTCATCAGCTGGGAAACGCGCTCTTCTTTGCCAAGTTCTCCACTCTCTCCTTTACTGACACCATTATCAGAGACGCTGTTAGCACCAGCAACTAGGGGCTCTTTTGTCTTGTGGCTTCCTTGACTCTTCTGTTCCTGTGATCCAATCAATGGCAAGACTTTCTCCATTTTGAGCATTTTATTTCTTAAGACTTTGATCTCTTCGTCTTTCATATTATTTTGCTTTTTGACTTCTTGCAAAATATCTTCCAGCTTGTCTATGTGAACCTTGAGGTCATCTACATCGGTTCCACCTTTCCCAGTGACCATCATATCTTCAATCTTCTCATCCCCTACCCCAACAGTGTCCCAGACATCCCTGGCCACAGCCCTCCAAGAGTCTCGCTCATTGGGATCTTTCTTCCCATACATGGCACAAAGCTCTTTCATCTTAACAATGGCCAAGGCTTCGATCTCCTGCCGACTGTGCCTAAAGTCATTGAGGGCAACCTCATAGCAAATCTCTTTGACAGCCTGGATCTTAAGATCTGAGATGGTGACCCACTTGGAATCTTTGCTCAGGCGCCTTCTTTGCGGGATCTGATACATTTTGATTGGCTCTCGCTTCTTCCCACTGCTGGGGAGGCCACACTTTTTAACAATGGTTTGTAACTTGCTGGGAGGCAGCTTTTCTCTCAGAGAAGTTATCAGTTTCCAGCTCTCTTCACAGGATCGCTTGTCAGAATCGTCCCCGCTATCAGAATCCGCGTCCTTTGGGAAAACAAAATAAAAAAAATGGCCCCCAAATAACCAAAATTAAAATGTAAAAAGGAAAATCAAATTGATGAAAAAGCAAGCAAAATGCTTTAAACAAATTTAAAACAAAACAAAAATCTAAAATGAAATTTAAAAAACCCAAAAAACAAAACAAAATCTAGATGAGGAAATCTATTAAGACCTATGTATATGTGGATTAATTAATACAAAGATTTATTTCTATTGCTAATCCAGATTCCCACTTTCTGGGATAAATGAAACACATTCTTGGAGGGCTGAACAGCCTCTCATTCGGGTCATAAGAACTTAGTGTGAGGCCGCCCCGCCCCAAGTCCCACACACGCCAACAGCCCTCGCAGCCCCTCTCCCACATTTGCCTTGGTTATTGCTGTTGCTTTGTCCAGAACCTCCTTCCCCAAGAGTGAGCACGGATGCATACAGAGATGTGACGAGCAGGCAGATTAACAAGAGGTTAGTAAGGCTGCAGATGCCAAGTTCTGTTTAGCTTTACTAAAATGAGCAACCCTAGGAAAAAAGTTAGATAGGAAGTAGAGAAAGAAGCAAACAGATGATGTTAAAGTGTAAGAACCCCTCTTTGCAGACCATGTAAGGTTCTAATCAGGCAGACTCGCTTTCCTATTGGATGGGATTCAAAACTGGAAGCAGATGCTGGATTTGCGATTTATATTAAGGGTTGTTACTCTGAGTACAAGAAAGTAATAAAAAAAGATCACAGCTTATTTTTTACTTTTTTTTTTAACACAATGAAGCCAATAATACCATCTTCTCAAATTTTAAGAAATTACTAGAACAAAAATTAAGCCTGTCATTAAATATAATTAAAAGTTTCTACATTTTAAACCTGCATTCATGGGAGAGGGTGCTTGGGCCTTGTACACGCTAGGCAGGCACTCGGCAACTCTAGTATAATAGAGTATTTCAGAAGCTAGGCATGGGGCTTACACCAAAGCCTCAGCACAGGTGAGCCTGAGACTGGAGGATTGCCACAAGTTCCAGGACAATCTGGGCTTAGAATGAGATTGTCCCCAAACAACAACAACAATCAACCAAAACAATGCCTACAGAGGAAACAATCATGTTTTCTATTTAGAAACCTCAGGTGGTTTCCAGTTCCTTGGGGACTACTACTCTTTTTTTAAGATTTATCTATTATTATATCTAAGTACACTGTAACTGTCTTTAGATGCACCAGAAGCAGGCATCAGATCTCATTACAGGTGGTTGTGAGCCACCATGTGGTTGCTGGGATTTGAACTCAGGACCTTTGGAAGAGCAGTCAGTGCTCTTAACCGCTGAGCCATCTCTCCAGCCCAAGGACTACTACTCTTAAGTGGCAAATGCTGCCAATAAAAACAAAAAATAAAGTGTATATACAACAGCTCCGCTTGGGCTGTCTTCCAGTTATCTGAGCTGCAGCATTGCTTCTTTTCAAAAACCAAGAAGAAAAAAAAAAAAAAATCAAAGCTAGGCTTAAAATGTTACGGCTTCACAACAGTTTCAGGTTCTTCTCCTTTTCCTTCTTTTTTCCTTTTTCCTTCTTTTTTTTTTTCTCTCTCTCTCTCTCTCTTTCTTAAGGATTTTTACTTATTTCTCCCCAGCCCCCTCTGTGTGTGTCTATGTGTCTGTGCTTTGCTTACGTGTTCCTATGTGCATCATGTGCATGCCTAGTGCCTGCAGAGGCCAGAAGTGGACACTGGATCCCCTGGGACTGGAGTTACAGACATTTTTGAACTTTCATATGGGTACTTGAATTGAAACTAGGTCTTCTGGAAGAGCAACCAGTGCTCTTAACTATCAATCCATCCCAGCTGTTCTTTTTATTTTTATAGTTTATTATTTTTTTTACTTTAATTTTATGGGTTTGGGTATTTTGCCTGCATATATGTCAGTGTGCCATATGCATGCCTAGTGCCCAAGGAGGTCAAAAGAGGATGTTGGATCCCCCTAGAGTGACAGATGACTGTGAGATGAAATGCTCCTCTGGAAGAGCAGCCGCTACTCTTAGCAGCTATGCTATGTCTCCAGCTCTCCTAACCAACTGTTCTTAATGCACATTATTCTTGCCTGCGATTATCAAAACTGTTTCTCGGTGTAGCTCTGACTATCAGTGAACTCACTCTGTAGACCAAGCTTAGAGATCTGCCTGCCTCTGCCTCCTGATTGCTGAAATTAAAGACATGTGCCACCACCACCCAGTAAACATCAAAAACAAATAACATATCTTATTTTCAATGTACATCTGTACGTATGGTCCTCTTAGGAGGGAATTAAAAAATAGTATCTGCAATAACGATAATGATTAGTATTTTTTTTAATTTAAAGACACTTGCTATTGATATGCACTTCTTCCGAATAAACAGGTACTGAACCCACGTATAAACACTACTTGAAAATTTAACAAGGAAAAGCAGATCAAGGCAAGCTTATAGATTCTATACTTTCGAATACTTTTGTGGTATATACATGTACATACATGTGTGTAGGCCAGAGGTCTATGTTGGTCCTCTCTCTCTCTAAACCTTGTGTTTTGAGACAGGATCTCTTGGTAAACCTAGATCTTGCCTTTTGCACTAAACTGGTTGGCTATCAGACCCCAGAATCCACCTGGCTCTCCTCCCCCCAGGTTGGATGAATGCATGCCTCCTCGCCTGGTTTCACAAGGGCACTGGGGAATCCAAACCCAAGTTCTCAGGCTTGCACAGCAAATATTGTACTCACTATGACATCTACTTGTCCCCTGTTGTCCTTTTTTGTTTAAAAAAGCAGAATGGGAGCTTTAAGTATAGCTTAGCGACAAAGGGTTTGCCCTAGCATGGGCAAGGCCCTAGGCTCAATCCCAGCACCACAGAGAAAATAGTGGAAGGCTAATCCTCTGTGTGTGCTTTGTTATATGAAGGTCAAGGTTCTCGGGAGGTCAGCTAGGCAGGCCAGCCAATAAGCTTGTTCCCACCACTTCTCCAGCCTAGGAAGTTGCCATGCCTGGTTCTTTCTCCAGGTCTTTATGCTTGTACAGCAGCTAATTTACCGACTGTGCCTTCTCCTGTTCTCAAGACAACATCAGTAGAAGAAAAGGCATGTCTGTATGACTTGAGTGGGTTTTTGCTTTTTTCAACCATATAAACTTAGTTTCCTACAATACAAATTATCTTACATTCTTCCACATAAATGTTATTTTATTTCTTGGCTATTTTTCTTTTATAATTGCTTAGGGATAAAGTGAATATTTTTGAATCTAGAAAATGGCAAGTATTCTAGTCATTACCTAAGTGCTACAGTTGAGATATCAAAGATATATTTAAATTCTAAAACGAAACAAAAATCTATATAAATTTAAAAAATCAAATTAAATCAAACGGTCATAATTTTCTTCCTTTTAAAAACTACTATTGAGCTGGGGGTGGCTCATGCCTTTAATCCCAGCACTTGGAGGCAGAGGCAGGCGGATTTCTGAGTTCGAGGCCAGCCTGGTCTACAGAGTGAGTTCCAGGACAGCCAGGGCCATACAGAGAAACCCTGTCTCGAAAAACCAAAAAAAAAAAAAAAACCAACAACAAAACCCTACTATTAAACTAACTCTTTACAGTTCAAATTTACCACCGTATCTTGTTCTGACCATGATACAAACACAAGTTTTAAGTCCATTTCAATTAAAGAAGATTTGATGCTATTTGAACTTGCTGATTACAGACTTGGACATACTACTTGGGCCTTGCGACTTCACCTGCCACTAAAAGTTCCATCGATGTTTACTGTATAACAAATGCACGATCGGCCTGATGGAAAGTCCTACAAACGAATACATGCAACTGAGAAAAAGAAGAGACAGGAAACATTGAAAATGCAAGGCTGGCAGACACAGGGATACAAGAGCACTGACTATAGGAGACGCTCAGACACAGAAGAGGGGGTGCATTTGTGCTGTCATTACAGAAAATTCATTAACTACAGCTTTAAAAAATTATGGAATGTCTATACATATGCATGCATATGTGTGTATTTGAGAGTCTGCTCATTTCATGGCACATGTGTGGAGATCAGAGAACAATTGCAGGAGTCAGTTCTCGCCTTCCACCATGTCGGTTCCATAGATGAAATTCAGGTCTGGTGGCAAACACCTTTATCAGCTGAGCCATCCACTGGGCTCTGAATTCCAATTTTTAATGTCGTCATTATGTTAAAAATGATAGTATTTGATATGTAATAATATCTAAAATAACTTGTGAATGTTTTAATAAAATACTTAGTGAAGACAGCAATTTCTTCATATTCTCTCAATCTTCATAGGGTACATATTGGTTGACTAACACAGAATCATAAAAACACATTTCTATCAGTAGACAGACAGCTAGACTTCTGGATAGAAAGCAACTTCCTTGTTATGAGGGAGCTGCCCTCACTGTCCTAGCTTACCTTCAGATACACAGAACAAACGACAACCAGAACATCAATGTCCCCCTAAAAACCAACACGAAGTGTATCTTAAAGACAACTTACTTTCTTCTCTTTATTAGTATTCCTTCCTTCCCTCGGGATTGAACCCAGAGCCTCTGTAAGCTATATAATCTCAGTCCCTGTAACTATAACTCATGCCCTTTTTTGTTTGTTTTAGATTTGTAGACAGCATCTTGCTATGAACCTATGATCCTCTTGTCTCAGCCTTGTAGGTAGCTGGATTTCAATTGTGTGACACCATATCAGGCTCCATCAGTGTCTTTATGTCAAGGCATATAATGATTATCAACGTTTAGTAATGAAGAGCACCAGACATTATCACTCTTTAATGCCTACTTATTTACAGTGTGTTCCCACGGCCACTAGCACCATCATGACAGGGAACTTCTGAGGAACTCAGAAGCCCAGATTCCACCGCGGGCTCAATCACTACCTCTGTTTTTAAAAGATTCCCAGAGATTGAGAGGCACTGAGATAAGCTACAAGACTCAAGTTTAAGGCTGAGATCCATGATTCAGCAGGTATGTAAGGCCACTACGAAAGCAAATTTTTAAAATGCATGCTTGCATAGTAACATTGTTTTTCAGCCTTAATCTCAACTATAAACTAAAGGCAATGATGTATATTTCACTTATACGTCTATCTGTCAAACAGAGTTATTGCAAGGATCAAGTAAGATGATAGATGTTAGAGCTCTTTGTAAATTACAAAGTACTCCATGTTTAAATAGGAGACATTATGTTAATAAATAGTGCTTAATTACACCTTTCCTTCTTGATGTCTCACAGGCCATCAGAGGCATGTTATTAAATTATACTACATAATTATGATAAAAGACTACTTCATGTGTCACAAATCTTTCAAGTCCTAACCATTAAAGTCAAAGCCCAGGGAGCCTTCTAGAGATACTCTCCTTATAGCTGACACTGAGAGCATCTTGTTCTTCTAGAGATACTCTCCTTATAGCTGACACTGAGAGCATCTTGTTCCAAGTGCTTAGTTTATTTTTCCAATCCATATTTTTGAGGACTTCACTATAATTTTAAAGATAATAAATTAAGTGGTTTAACCCACTATCAAGAACCAAGTGCTCCAACTAAGGCTGCTTTTACTTATGTCTTAGCTTTCATGGTCCACAAAGCAATAGTTCTCCGATAGAACAGAGCATGGCATAAGGTTAAAACTTGCATGTGGTATTTCATGTTACAGGAAGAAGCCAGCATCCTCCCCCCAATTTCTCATTAATACCTCCTTTAAAAAAAGAAAAAAAGTGGGCTGGAGAGATGGCTCAGCAGTTAAGAGTACTGACTGCTCTTCCGAAGGCCCTGAGTTCAAATCCCAGCAACCACATGGTGGCTCACAACCATCTGTAATGAGATCTGATTCCCTATTCTGGAGTGTCTGAAAACAGCTACAGTATAATTACATATAATAAATAAATAAATATTTTTTAAAAAGTAACTTCCTAAGCTGTATCAATTGTATTTAATCTCTCTGTGTAGCCCTGGAAGTCCTGGACCTCACTCTGTAGACCAGGCAGAACTCACGGAGATCCTCCAGCCTCTTCCTCCTTAGTGTTGGGATGAAAGGTGCATGCCACCACAGCCAGCACCATGAGCTTCTTACTACCAGGGCTGTGTGGCTGGCCTTAATATTAAAATCTGCTAAGAGCAATTGATTTATTCCTAAGACGTCTTTATAAAACCTTGGAAATCGATTATCATCAGAAAGTGCTAATTCATTACAGCTGAGATGGTGAACTGACTTTCCAACTGCTTACCCAAAGCCTTTCTCAACCCAGAGCCAGCAGCGTCCCTCGCCTGAGACGGCTATGCAGCCCCTCTACCACTGAGAACCTTACTGAGAATTCAGACTCCATGCAGGGCAACAGGAAGGATTAACACATGCAACTGTGCAGCAACACTTTTAGACACAATTCAACTTTAAAGAAAAACAAAAACAAAAAATGAAAGAAAAACAACCTGCTCAGCACAAGAACAATCCCATGTCAGCCTAAGAGCAAAGAATTAGTACTATCAGGTGGCCAGAAACAAAACCAAGGCAAACGCCCACCAAGTTCAAGGTTCGGTTACTGTCATTTAAAGGAATCACTCCTGGTGCACATTGAAAAGGCACCACTGAAGGGCAAAGGTGTCAGAAAGCTCTCACTATTTCTTCAAAAGGATCGTGAAGGTGAGAGAAGAAAGATCTAATTTTAAGAAATAAAAGGCACTACACTGTACCTTTCTGGATGTTTTCTCGGACTAAGATTGCCAGAAGCTATGTGACATTCCCACTGAGAGCCTGCTAGAGGTGTGAGAGCAACCGCCCTTCCCAATAGCTGCAGACTCAGGTCAGGTTCCTACCAGTCTCTGCTGCTCCAGGAGAAGATCGGCTTCCTCCTTCTCCTTTTTGTAAAGGATCTCCATTTCCTGAAGCCTAGAAGTAAAATAAATGACAGAAACAAAATATCAAACTAAGAGTGAGTTATGAAATCCCGAGGCTGCTGTGAGCACTACTGAATGTTTTGAGGCATCGGACAGGATGCAGAGCACTTAGGCATTCATTACCTCTTTTCCATCTCCTGTTTCATATCAATTCCTTGTTTTTCGAGAAGCTCTCTCTGAGCAAAGGTCCAGTCCACAGGCTCAGAGGGGGTCTCAGCTGAGGGAGTCTTTTCCCTTTCTGCTCGCGCTTGTTCAGGGTGGTTAAAACGAAAAACATGGTTTTTACCCATGATGATACGGTTCCCTAAACAAAACAGAAATAGGGATAAGAATTTATTTGTTTTACAGTGGTGTGAATCAAATCCAGAGCCCAGTATACACTATGTGTCTTACCAATCAGCTATAGTCCCAGTTCTAAGGAGTTCCTTTTAATAAACAGTATCTAGTTTTTGAAATGTTAATCTTGCCAGACAAGGTGGCATATGCCTGTAATCCTAGCACTCAGGAGGCCAAGGCAAGAGGCTTACAACTTTGAGGCCATCCTGGGCTACACAGGAAAAACCTATCTCAAAATAGGAAAATAATTTTATTCTCTTAAATTTTATGCTCTCTACTAGGCTGGGTGTGATGGCCCATGCTTTTAATCCCAGCACTCAGGAAGCAGAGATAAGAAGGGGCCTACATGGTCTATATAGTGAATTCTAGGTCAACCAGTACTACTTAGTGGGACTCTGTCTCAAAAACAATAAAAATAACCAAGTAAGCAATAACAAAAGCAAGATTAAAAAGACAGTCCTATAGTTTTACAAGACCATGAATCCTAGGTTAAGTTTAGCCTTAAAATAGTCAAAGTGTGTGCTGCTCACAGAAGCCATGTGTACAGTGCTGACGACCTCAGACCTTTCCTCTGAGCCTCACCTGAGCGCAGCTGAACAGGATGAGCCACCCTCTTGCCATTCACGTATGTTTCTGAGCGCTCACAGGGCTCCAAGGTCACAATAACTAGGAAGAACACAAATGATGTTAGTATCATAAACCAGTGCAACCAAACAAGGAGAAGTGGGTCACTATCAGGACTCACAAGAAACAGAGTGGATCCTTGCAAGCAGGAGACTAAGTGTCTACGAGACAGGGGCTTTCTGTTAAGTTTCTTTTTGTGGAATTTTGCTATACTTGTTTGTTTCAAGATTCTACAACTAAAATCAGTATAGGAAGGTATTGGGAGCTATTGCTATGCTAAAAATACTTAACTAGATTTCACAAGCCCCAGAAGATAGAAAACACTAATTTTGGTAAAATCAGATACAGCACGGATCTTCAAGTATGATACACAAATCAAAGCTAACATTGTGTTTGAGGAAGAATGATAGATAGTTCAGGGGGATGCCATCCGTCAGCTGCTGTCATGTTAATGAGCTCTGCTGCGGCGGAGACTCATACAAAATTGACTTTTCTTCCCTTTAAGATAAAAATAAATTCTATTGGGCTAGTATTAAAGATTTTCAAATCTCCCGTCATCTAGAACAGTTATTTTTCTCTTACTTTCCTATTAAATAGTTAACATTCAAGAGCAAACCTAGTTGCCTACATCCTGCGTTCTTGGCAGGAAGAAAGGCTCCCTTTGTTCCTGCTATTTTCATGCTAAGTAGCTATGTGTGTCCTCGCATTTATAAACATCCCAAGTTTCTCCAGTTTTCAATATTGATTGACCAAAAATTTCCACTAACAGAGATGGGGAATTCCAGATCTGAAGAGAAGGTCTCACACTTAGGAAAAAGTTGCTGGAGAAATTAACACACAAACCCTCACCTTCACCAGTGTTGCTCCTCTCACTCCGAAAGAGACAATGCTCCTCTTTAATGTGGGCCCCACTCAGCACTATGTCCTGGCGCCGCTCAGCATCTGCCTGGCCAACCCTGAACACAAGCAAAAGTGTTTCCCAGGGAAATTCAGACACAAAAAGCACTCATAGACAATGAACTGCTTTCTCCCTAAGAACATTCTTTGATATATTAAAAAAAAAAAAATGCAGCGTTTTTTTTTTTTATATCGGAGGCCTTCAACTACAAACTCTGTTCTCAAGTCTGAGGAGCCTCCCTGCATGCGCAATGCACGGGGAGAGCTACAGACTGATGTCACCTACACAGCATGAGCAACGGCAAGCCAGCTTCTCTAGTGAGCTCATGTGTGCTGACAACAGAGCAATTCTCACCCAAGTTCACTCAGAGGAAACTAAGTGCTAACAACCAAAAGGAGGAAAGAAGATAATTTATAATCATTCCAGAAAGGAGAGATAGAAAATTATTAATGTTTTTAGAGATTTTCCTTTAGTTATCAATTATCTAGAAGAAAATATAAAACAGCTCAAACAAAAGCAAACATACCTTGTAATTCCATCCTTGATGTAATAGAGCAAACACTCCGACATTAATGGGTCTTCATTGAGGTTAACAAGATGTGGGGTCTGAAAAAGATCATAGATTATCACTTGGGGCAAGATACCATGAGAGAGAGCTGCAGCTCCGGGGACCTGCTGAGAGAGCTGCAGCAGCCAGGACCTGCGGAGAGAGCTGCAGCAGCAGGACAGGGACCTGCTGAGAGAGCTGCAGCAGTCAGGACCTGCTGAAGGCCTAAAGGCTTCTCAGATTCCCCAGAATGCCTGAAGGGAAAGGGTCAGTAAAAGTCCCAGAGGCCGCAGCACACTCTATCGGCCTCTTCAGATTACTATTACACCCCGTGTAAGAACCTGAGTTTGGCTGGGTATGGGGGCACTCTGGAGGAAGAGACAGGTGGATCTCATGACCAACCTGAGGCACACAGTTTCAGGCCAGTAAGAACTAAATAGTGAGATCCTGTCTCAAAAACATATTGTATATATATTATTATAGTATAGTATTAGTATATTGTATATTACATTATTAATATATAATATATATAAAATAACGGGGCTCAGTAGGTAAGAGGCATGTGGGAATCAAAGGACAACTTGAGGAAGGTGAGCTTTCCTTCAGCCTTTTGGAGCCTGGAGTTCAAGCTCAGGTTATCTGTTTAGTGTGGCAAGCACCGCTCTGACACGAGTCAAGACCAGATCCTCTCAGAAGGTGAAAACATCGTGAACACAAAGGAAAAGTTAAAACAGACCAAGTCTTGGACAAGGTAAATACAATTTTTGTAAATACGTAGATTAAAAATCCTAAAACAGGGGCTGGTGAGATGGCTCAGCGGTTAAGAGCACTGCCTTTTCTTCCAGAGGACCTGAGTTCAATTCCCAGCAGCCACATGGTGGCTCCTAACCATCTGTTATGGGATCTGATGCTCTCTTCAGGCATGCAGATGTACATCCAGATACAGCACTTATATACATACAATAAATAAATAAATCTTTAAAACAAAGATAACAATAACAATCTTAAAACAGCCAGGTTTTAAGACAGCTCACACCTTTAGTCCTAGCACTAAGGAGGCAGAGGCAGGTAGAACTCTGTGAGTGAGTGAGTGAGAGTGAGTGTGTGTGTGTGTGTGTGTGTGTGTGTGTGTGTTTAGACAAGGTTTATTGGTGTAGCCCTGGTTGTCTTGGAACTTTTTCAATATACTAGGCTGGCCTCAAACTCAGAGATCTGCCTATCTCTGCTTCTGGAGTGCAGGGATTAAAGGCGTGTGCCACAGCCACCACAACCACCACCCAGCAAACGGGCAGGATTCTTTTTAATCTCATTAGGGGACTAAAAAAAGGAGCTTCAGCAACAACCTCTATTAAGTCTAAAACCTTTGCAAGTTGAGAGTTCAACTTATAATTTTATGTTGTTTACAACAATTCTTTGGGTTACTTCAAATTCTTCCTAAATGTGATGTTGTTTCTTTAATTGTTGTTGTTGTTGCTGTTTTTTAAGACAGTTTCTTTGTGTACTCCTGGCTGTCCTGGAACTCTCTCTGTAGACCAAGCTAGTCTTGAACTCAGAGATCCACCTGACACTGCCTCCCAAGTGCTGTGATTAAGGGCATTGGCCAGCATGCCTGGCTAACTACCAAATTCCTTTTTCAAGCTGCTTTTGTTTGCTTTTCCCCAAGCACCTTCAATCCAGGTACTTAAAAATAGTAGAAAAATTTAACTGGTGAGTCACAGTTCTTAACACATATACAACAATGTCATGAAAACTTAAGGGCTGCAGAGGTAGACCGGGTGGTAGAGGGCTTGTCTCTCACACAATTAGTTCTGAGCTTGCCTCTACTACCACATATATGGGAAGGGTCCCACATGCCTATAATCCCTCTGTTTAAGAGCTGGGGGCAGGAGAATCAGAAGTTCCAAGTCATTCTCTGCTACAGAGTGAGGCTTAAACCACCCAAGATATAGGAGGCCCTGTCTCAAAAGAAGGGAGACTTTTAGAGGTATGCAAGAGCAAAATCTAACCTCTATCTAACCATAACTGCTAGAACCTCTACCATGTAGGTACTATGTATGAAAAAATAGACCATTAGGGTAAAATGACTCAACTTTAGATTCCTTAGAGGCAGAGTTAAAAGCAGTTTTTGTTTGTTTGTTTGTTTTGTTTTATGAGACAGGGTTTCTCTGTGTAGCCCTGGCTGTCCTGGAACTCACTCTGTGGACCAGGCTGGCCTCGAACTCATAAATGCAACTGCCTCTGCCTCACGAGTGCTGGGATTAAAGGCATGTGCCACTACGCCCAGATATAGGCAGTTTTTAGCCACCCAACTTGGGTGCCAGGAACCAAAGCAGGGTCCACTGGAAAAATAGTAATTGTGTTTAACAGCTGAGACATCTCTCCAGACCCTTTCTTCTTGTTTATGATCCAGGTTGGTTTTGGGTTTATTATGAAGCAGTTACTGGACTCTGATCTTTCTGCATTCACCTCCTAAGTGCTATGACTGTAGGTATGTATACCCAGCTAAGTCGATCTTTTCTGTTGAAAATGACATATTAGAATTTGTACAACAGTTTTATGATGATTTTTTTAAAAGTAACCAAAAGA
The DNA here is from genome assembly GCF_000001635.26 of Mus musculus. Taxonomy (NCBI): domain Eukaryota; kingdom Metazoa; phylum Chordata; class Mammalia; order Rodentia; family Muridae; genus Mus; species Mus musculus. Next base: position 2,670,812 of record NT_166299.2, read on the forward strand.
ATCTTCACAAATATTCTAAGACTAGTTCACATCAAGCAAAAAGTGTCAACTCAAAACTCTCTGCCGGTGTTCTCTAGCCCAGAACAGAATCTAAGCACTTAGCTAGATATTTGCTCTTAAGAGTACAATAATAGGACAGTGAGTCTGGGGCCATATATACTGTAGGGTACCACTGAGTAGAGCCAGAACCTTGAAGGGAGTTATCAGTGCTATGACACATATGCTTGCTATAAATAAGAGCACAAAACAATAACTTAATAATGGTATTTTAGTATCCAACATTAGGAAGCAACTCAAGTCAAAAAGAACACATAAGACATGATATCAACCTAACTAATAAGGTCCCTAACTATTCTACAACTATGATTACACAAGTAGGAAAGTGACTAATCACACACATAAACACACACACACAAATAACTTGTTTGGGAGCCTAAGAGATGGCTCAGTGGTTAAGAGCACTGGCTCCTCTCCCAGAGGTTGTGAATTCAATTCCCAGCAGCCACACGGCGGCTGACAACCATCTGTAATGGGACCTGATGCCCTCTAACAGCTTTCAGGTGTACATGCGGATGGTGCAGTCATATAAATCAGTAAACCTTTAAAGGAAAAATATGCTAAAGGAACAGAAACATCTAGAAGGTAAAGATTAGAGATACTTTATTAAAAGAAATGGTTGTAACCAAAGAAATCATGAGCTATTTCCATCAACAGCTGGAAATGGTTCCCAGAAGTTATACAGCAGAGCTGATGACTACCAACTGCAAACTCTTCTTTTGTTCTTTTTGTTTTTGCTTTTCTTGTTTTTTTTTCGAGACAGGGTTTCTCTGTGTAGTTTTGGCTGTCCTGGAACTCACTCTGTAGACCAGGCTGGCCTTGAACTCAGAAATCCGCCTGCCTCTGCCTCCTGAGTGCTGGGACTAAAGGCGTGCGCCACCACACCCGGCTCTGCAAACTCTTAAATGCTGATTTCGGACATGTGACATCCTTCTCAAAATATATGGTGCCAGAGATCAAACCCAGGGCTAATTGCATGCTAAGCAAGCACTGGACATGAAAAAGGAGCCTCACTAAAGCAACTGGTGCTACAGCTAGGTCAGGAAAATGCGAGGAGCAACAAAAAGATGCTTAAATATACCCAAAGTCCCACTACCCTGGGTTTTATCTTGGTAACCACTATAATCACTTTACAACATGGCTGTCCTTGTATGTAAGACGAAATCAGAAGTACCCGACAGTAAGCTAAGGATCTCGATGACAGACATGAAGTGGCTTACTCAGACAAACTGTTTTGTTTCTGTTTTACAACATATTTTCTTACCTTTTTAGGTGAGAAAACTCCAAGTGTCCCCCCATCTTCCCGTATGGCAACTCCCATCTCAGCCAACAAGGCTTCTCTTGAAAAACAAAACAAAAACCCAAGTAAATCAGAATACTAAAACCAAGACGTCAATTACATTAATTTTAAAAGAGTTGGAAAATACAACTGGCAAAGCAAAAACAGTTGGCTATGTCTACCGCTGGCGAGGGAGACAGGGAATGAAGTGATATGCTTATCACTGATGAGAACCTATTTTTTAAGAGAAACAGTACCCGGGGTTGGAGAGATGGCTCAGGGGTTAAGAGCACTGACAGCTCTTCTGAAGGTCCTGAGTTCAAATCCCAGCAACCACATGGTGGCTCACAACCATCCGTAATGAGATCTGGTGCCCTCTTCTGGAGTGTCTGAAGACAGCTACAGTGTACTTACATATAATAAATAAATAAATCTTTTTAAAAAAAAGAGAAACAGTACTCAAAATAAATCAAAGAATACTTCCATACTAAAGTTCTGTTCATCTAGGTAAGAGTTTTGAAACGTTATCCTCCTTAAGGCTGTGCATCCAACACGAAGAAACAATTTCCCTCGAGTCTAAGACTGGAATTAAAATGACTCGGGGGCCAGCACTCTGTGTTAATGTTAGTGAAGACACAGATAGACGGGCAGTGGTGGCGCATGCCTTTAATCCCAGCACTTGGGAGGCAGAGGCAGGCGGATTTCTGAGTTTGAGGCCAGCCTGGTCTACAGAGTGAGTTCCAGGACAGCCAGGGCTACACAGAGAAACCCTGTCTTGAAAAACAAACAAACAAACGACACAGAATTACTACAGGGGTGCGTGGCTTGGGAGTATGAAGTACAGCCTGTAAGTGTGGCTTTTCTCAAATGTCATCTTCCCATTCGTCCCCACCATTTACTACAGTAATTCTAGGAAAGTTTGGGTTTGTTGTTTGTTGTGTGGGGGTATATGTGTGTTTATTGTGCATTGTGCCTGATGTTGTGGTACCAACTTTGTGAATTTCATTTTCTTCTTCCATTTTCATGTGGGGCTGAGGGCTCTAACTCAGGTAATGAAGCTTGAGGAACAAGCAACCTTTATGTGCTGAGACATCTTGCCTGTTCCAATAATTCTAGTTTAAAATGTCTGAGGTAAGTAAGAAAATTCTTCGTTACATTTACTGATCAGTACATCGGAGTTTGCTTCTCCCTCATTTTCATAAGAGAAGATAGAAACTGACTTTTTTTAAGTGTGTATTTATCCAAACAGTATAAACAGAATAAGAATTTTAAAACTTTGCAACATAAACTACCCAAAAGGTTCTAGACAAAGTAACACAACAGAGTGGGAACAGTTCTTTAGATGTGGGCCGTGACCAAGCGAAGTCCACTTGTTACAAATGAAAACCCCCTTTACTTAGCATGACTCTTCCCAATCCGAAGCCGCGCAGGGCAGGGTGGTGACGCACACGACTCCCCAGAGCAGTGGCTCTCAGCCATCCCAACACTGTGACCCTTTAACATAATTCCTCATGTTGTGGTGACCCCAACCATAAAATTATTTGTGTTACTACTTTATAACTGTAATCTTGATACTGTTATGAATAGTAACATAAGTATTTGATATGCAGGATATCTGATATGCAACCCCATGTTCACGGGTTGAGAACTTCTGCCCTAGAGAATCTTTAAATATGTAGATTTCACTTCAAAGTATAAATGTGACTGGATACACCTTCCCAAAGCAGATTTACTTGTGAAGCATTTCAGGAGGGGGAAGAGGGTTCTTTGTTTTTAATTCTATTTCACACACACACACACACACACACACACACACACACCCCAAAACAGAACAAACAAACAAAACCTACAAAAGCCACTCAAACTCCCCAGAAAACTTAGTAGCATCAAAGACTTTTATCTCCTGACCTCTCCATTCTGATGGCCTCTGTTTTACGAAGTTTCTCTTCCCAGGTTTCATTCAACTCAGCAATGATCTTCTCTGACTCCTATGGAAGGATGCACAGATTGAAGCAGAAGGGCCAGAGTTTAATATACCAAAGGAAAGCACGAAACAGATTATACCTCTGAAGACGATGGCAGACTCTAAAGTAATGGGCTCTTTTCCTTTTTTAGAAGGTAAGAATCATAAATGTTTTAAACTCTATTTCATTTTTTCTTATTACAAAACAACTCAAACTCAAAATTAAGCCTAAAATTAAGTGCACATCAGACACACAAGTCTTCCAAGTCCTAATAAAAATAGATAAGTAGTGAATCCATGTGTACATTTGCACCAGATAGAGGAAGGGTGATACTAACATCAAACAAGCAAGGTATTTTTTTCTTTCTTTTTTTAAAATCATGGTATTAAGTTATAATATTTATATTGTTTGAAAATCTATTATTTTCAAAAGGCTCCAAGGAAAGCCAGGCAGTGGTGGCACACGCCTTTGATCCCAGCACTTGGGAGGCAGAAGTAGGTGGATCTCTGTGAGTTCGAGGCCAGCCTGGTCTACAGAGTGAGTTCCAGGACAGCCAGAGCTGCACAGAGAAACCCTGTCTCAAAAACTGAAAAACAAAAGACAAGCAAACACTCCAGCGGCTTAGAGAAAGCGTTAACTGAGTGGCACACTAGCAAACCTTTAGTGCCAGCAAAGACTGACTAACACTAATTCTACAATCACTCTATACATAAGAAAACTAAAGATCAAAAATCTAGGCAATTTACCTAAGCTTATCTTACTCCTTGACCTGGTCTTCCTAACTATTACTGATCTTTACTTGATTGATTGATTAATTGATTGACTGATTGACTGACAGACAGGATCTCACATGGCCCTGCCTAACCTCACACTCACTGGTCACAGATGATGCTGAATCGCTGATCCTGCGGCCTCAGTCCCGAGACTACTACAGGATGTGCTACTATGTTCAGCTCAGCTCTTTATTTCTTCTTGATGAGGCAGTAAGAAGGTAGGAAATTTGGTAAGGCAAATCAGACATACTTCGAAAAAACATTGTAGGTTATGTTTTAACATTTGGAAGATTGGATGTTTACTCCATGGAGCACTGCTTGAAGCCACCAGGTAGCTAAGGTTCACTGTACCCAAGCTTCCTGAGTGAGTCCAAGCGTGGGGTCAAAACACTGCTTGGGACAGCATTTGTCCTGCTCACTTCTATGATGGATGTTTATAGATATTTATAGGCTAAATCTGGGCGATGGCATTCTCAGTACTGACTTTGATGCCAGTCTATAAACATCAGAGCCAGTGGCTATAGCTACATGCTTACAGCTTAGTACTGAGTACAAAGACCAAGTCATGTATGCGAGACTTCAACTCAGTTCAAGTCCTGGCTTTAAAGAAAAATTACATACCACTATCTTGTTTCTTTTTTTTTTTTTTTTTTTTGCCAGAGAAGTTTAGAAAGGAATCGGGATACTAATATTATGTATGGAAATAGGCTAGTCAATGAGGAAGGAGGGAGCAGCACCTATTGAAAAGTAATGTGCGAACGCTGACCTTAAGCTAAAAATACAGAGGAGCAAAGAAAGGCAAAGAAACCGTTAGGAAGATGGATTAGCCCCCATTGTTGCTGTTCTCCATTACAGTATTTTTCTCTTGCAGTGTCATGCCTTAGGAATGCAGCTCCTAGGACATTCTCAAGCGTTTCTATTGTACAACTGCTGTCCCACACGCTGGATGAAAGATGTTCTCTGCCTGCATCATTAAAATGCAGGCCTGTCCAAAAGGAATTCTCACCATTCACAACGTCAGAGCAGAACCAGGCTTCTGCTTCAGTGAGCTACGGCGTGACTGATCACAAAGCTGTAAAGAAGCTATTTGCACTCTAGAATAAAGCTAGAGAAAGATTTTACTTACGTTGCTTCAAGGGAAGTTAAGAGAGCAGTTTATGTGCTGATTAAAGTATTACAGCTTTGTTTTCATCGGATTTAGGCAGTTGGGAGAGAATTCCTCCAATAAGGAAAGCATTATTCCCTGAAAGCCACTGGGAACGGCTACTGGGTGACCTCATTCTTAAAAAGCCTACTTGCCATCCTGACTCCTAACACGCGGCATTGCTGTCAGCTGGTTCTAGCTAGCAAGCAGAAAGCAATTTCTCCTTTACATCAGAGAAAGAAAAGGGTAATCTCACTTCTTCAGGAAGGTACAATATAAAAATAGGTAAGATTCACCATCTCTAAAGGAGGTGAACATTTGATGTAAACAATTAGAGGGAAGTTTCACTTTTCCCTACTGCCAGAGTCCTGCTGGCAACATGGTCACTGACCCCTCCTAATGAGGAAATTGTGAATGAACACTCCTTCCCACACAGGACTCCCACAGAATCCATAGGAAAGCTTCCAAGTCGGTTTCACAACAGCAGAGATCACCCTGCACCTTGCACCTTGAATAAAAAGATGTCTCCCTCCTCTCCTTTTGCCAGGCATTTTAGAACTTCACTTACTTTCTGAATCAAGACACAAAAGCATTGTTTTTATTTTGGAATCACCTTCCTTTTGAAGGAAGAAATCAAAGGAAAAGATGGGATGATAAGAAAGGACTCACAGGAAGTCTGTTACAGTTCACCTGAAAGCCACAGTGACAGCACCTGACACAGATTCACTGACCTCTGTAGTGAAGTGTTCAACAAGCCAGCCTGGCTACCTTCCTCTCTCATGACTTTACCTATTAGAGAGCCGCTGTTCTCAACTGTCTTCAGATGGGCACAGTTGTTAGTGGGGGATACTGAGTGATGGTGAAGAGGGTCCCTGACTGGGAGCATGGCCGTGACTTCTACATTCTCAGTGAGTTTCCCCTACCCTAGTACTCTTGAACACACAGGCCAAGAGAATGGAGGCAGCAGGCAGCAGGCAGCAGGCAAGAGAACATGATGCTCCCGCTGTGGCCCGATGCTGGCAGGAGTGCTGGCAGTATGGCCTCAGCACCACAGGTGACACCTGTCTGCTCTCACTGCAGTCGCTGAAGGAAGGACAAGGACTACTCCTGATTTTCACATTCATGCAGAGCCAAAACACAAATGGCCATAGCCAGCAACAGACTGAAAGAACCCCCGTCTGCAGAGCTGGGAGCCAGGAATAATGTGACAATAATCAACTTAACACAACTTAAAACTAGATCCGTGTCTGACTGTCAGCGAGAGCACTGCCAGAGAAGCTAGAGAGAGAGGAAACCCACCACGAATGTGGCAGAACTATCCTGTGAAGTGGGGTTCGAGACCGAAATAAAGAGGGGCAATGAGAAAGCCAGGTGAGTACTCTTTCTCTGCTTCCTGATCTGCAAAGATGCGAGCAGGCAGCCTCATGGAAACTCCAGCAGCCACGCCTTCTCTTCAGACTAACCGCAAACCATGACGTAAAAACAAACGCTCCCTTATGTTGCTTCTTCTCAGGTATTTGGTTCCAGCAAGGAACCAATACAGTGGGCAATTTACAGTTGAGTAGCACCATGGCCCAAGGAGCTCAGCTGTACCAGACAGGAGGAGAAAGCCCTCTTCTCCCATAACTAAGGGCTTTGTGAGTTCTAAAAGGTCTAATTTCATGTAACCTAATAAACCAGCTATTTCTACTTAAATGTTCAAACTTACAGTTAATTATATATTAATGTTACTAATGGAAGACTGCTCTATGGAGAATTCTATCTTCAGTAAAACCAAATTTTCCAACTAGTTATTCTATGTAAATTATTATCACTTTAGAAAGGGTTTCGTATTACCTAGGCTGGCCTCGAACTCACTATGCAACCAGGATGATGCCAAACACCTCACCCCTGTTCTCCATCTCTTGAATACTACTGGCTTATCAGGTTCAGGCCACCATATCTAGCTTTAAAACTAAACATCTAACAAGCAACGTGACTGTGACTTATAAATGACCTTCAAATTAATGTAAATCTTTGTATGGCTAACTTAGGACCTTTTCATCTTGGGCCAAGCCAAACTCAAACATTCTGATAAAAAGGAATTAAACAAATAATTTCATTTTCAGGACACCTCTAACAGTTAACATCTCCCTGTGCTAAGCCAACATTTCTGTGATGCTCATTCAGTCCTAGTTCTGTCTTCTAGAACGACAGAGAATGCGCTGCATTCAACCTTCAGACTTACCTTCAGACGTTCAATGGCTTCCTCCCCTCCAGGTGTAGACATGATCCTCTCCTGAATACTGGTCACAGATGTTAAGCCCACCTGACTATTAAGTGAGCATGAAGATGGAGATGAAGTGAGGGACCCCATGGATGCTGTGGAAAAATTGCCAGGGCGTTGATTCTCAGAGGCTAGCAAGTACCTATGCTTATTGTTCTGAAAATCTTTCAGATCTGGGAGACAGAAAGAAAAGGTAGAAAAAAGGAAAGAAGGAGCAGAGGAGGGAAAAAGACAGGAAGGAACAGCAGTGTGAGAAAGGACAGCATCAAAGCCCAAGATGAACACACGCTCTAACACAGACAAGCTATGGAACTGTACTAGATGGCAGTTCTAAAACATGTCCTTCTTCAATATTGACCCTAAGCAGTCAGCCCCTTCTAAATTTAGAACTGAGACATTTCCAGCATGGGAAGGCATAGCCAGAGCTTTAAAGATGTTCTTCCTAAGCAGGTAAAACTACTGGCAAACTAAAGTAAACTAAGCCCTTAAATTCTTCCAGTTATTCCAAGTCTTCAGTATCTACAGTTTTACTCTATTTTTAAACTCCACTTGTTTTTAACAGAAAGGGAAAAATAGCAATTAATACCACATACTGGCCTAGTTTAGTGTTCAGTGAAATTAAGAAATGTTAGTTCCAACCCTGAGCATTTAGTAGTCTTTGCATAGAAGCACTTTAACATGCCAAAAATATACTCTAAATTAAAAGAACTGAAGAAATGAGAATAATTTTGAGGAAATATGGTATGATAGTCATTGTGAATGCTTGTTTCAATAGGAAAGAACAACTAGTGAATTAACAAGTATATTAATTAATTTTAATATAAATTAATAAATAAATTAATTAATTAATTTTAGTATATTTTCCATTTTTAAGTCACAGTAAACAAAAACTACAAACCATTTGATAATTTAAGTAAAAGCCCTGTGTCTAATGGCTTAATGACTGGAACACTGGTAAGCTTTCTCCCTAGTATGATAGGCAAGTGTTTAAGACATATTTGCAGTAACTAAAGTCTGGAATACAACTGAAAATAATAGTCTTAAATTTGGTCCCGGTAAAACGTCCACCAATAACAAAACTGACTCATTTGCTTTTTTTGTAATTTTATTCATTAATCATCCTTCTCAAATGAACTGCAAAGAAACCACTGGTGCGGTCCATCTATCTTGTTCTTTGAAGACAGGGTCTCATGCAGCTCAGCCTAACCTCATATTTGCATTGTGGCCAAGAATGACCTTGAACTCTTAACTTTCTGACCTCCTACTCCTGAGTGCTCACACTGTGGGATTACAGATGTGTGCTAACATGTCTACTTACATTTCTATGGTAAAATTAGCTCATTAAGTGTTTGTTTGTTTGTTTAAATTACATTGATTTCTTTTGTGTGTGTTCCTGTGTGGTCAGAGGACAACTTGTGAGAGTCAGTTCTCTCCTTCCACTATGTGGGAACCAGGGATCTAAATCAAGTCCTTAGGCTTGGTAGCAAGCACCTTTATCCACGGAGCCATCTTCCTGGCTCTCATTTTTAAATTTGAGAAAATTTACGTTCCTTGAATTCCTATCAGAACTCAGTTTCCCTCAAAGGATAGGGCAATGGAAGTGGCTGGGACACAGTCACTCGCTGGGTGACTCATCTCATCTCTACTACTGAATGGAAACCAGTTCTTGAAGCCTGCCTGTGGTAGCTGCTTCAAGACAGTTTGAAAACTACCATCTACAGATAAAAGGGAAACATGGGGAACCAAGCAAAGAGGCATGTTTAAAAAGCAAACAGGAACTGGAGCAAAAATCATCCATCAGATGATGGCAGAAGGTGGGAAAGAGGGACAGGCGGAGGTTAGATGGTCCTGTGGTCACATGCAAGCCATAAAATGAATTAAAAGTAGATCCAAAAGGAAACTGAGAAGTAGCCAGGACTGCCCTCCTTTGAGGATACGAGATTAAAACTTAGTCATGCACGGTTTTCAGGAAATGCCACAGCAGCTCAGAAAAGATAGGCAACAGGCCAGCAGTAGCACCTTGGACACAAAAGCAAGAAGGCGGCACCCTCGCCACACCAATACCCTTCAGCCTTGGAGATCTCAGACAGAGCTGTTCCAGGCCAAGAGCCATGTGTGTCTGGGCATCCCAGTCCTCTGGGCTAAAGTCAGCACAGTAACTGGTAGCACCGTTAGGTTCTTCTGTGCATTCCCTTGTCCCCAAACTGAGATTTGACATGGCTTGATGAGTTATCTTAAAAGCATAAACAACTATTTTCTTGTCAACTTAACACTTATATAAAGACATCTTCATTTAAGTTATATACTTTAGATATCTATTTAAAAAAAATTTTTTTTTTGAGTTTTTTGAGACAGGGTTTCTCTGTGTAGCCCTGGCTGTCCTGGAACTCACTTTGTAGACCAGGCTGGCCTCGAACTCAGAAATCCACCTGCCTCTGCCTTCCAAGTGCTGGGATTAAAGGCATGCGCCACCACTGCCCAGCTATTTAAAATTTTTAAATAGTAATTTATGAAAAGAGGAGAAAATATCTATCTAGTGATCAAGTAAGATAAGGCCTAAGATACGAAGAAAAATCAACGGAGCTCAGCACAGGTGAGTGCTAATCCAACACGCACAGAGCTCTTTAATTACAGACAGTTTGGCTAACTAGAAATGAATTTTGTAATTATACAAAGACTCACATTTATAATGCTAATTAAAAAGGATATTTCCTATTAAATAATTGGATCATAAAAGAAAGCAACTCAAGAGGGAAAAAAGTGTAGGAGTAGAAATGATTAAAAGCTCTGAGGTAAACTGCCTAACCTAAACATGGGGAACCATGGCACCACAGGAAATCCACTCCTGGGTATTGTAAAAAAAGGATAAAATAAGCTTATCAATAGCAGAATCAAAAAAGAGATAATATGTTTAAGGTCCCTAGAACAGGGCCAATTATATTATAGATTTTCAGTAAATATGAGCTTATCAAGTGTGACTAGCCTTTTCAAGTGTAATTCTGAACTTGCTTTAATTATATGGTCAGGAACACTGAAGATGGAGTAGAAGGTCATCTTCAGTGAAGGCATAAACTAAAGTTCACTAAGTTACTTTGCTAGAAGGAGGAGGGTAAAAACAAGAGAACTGGACTTTCCACCCGACTCTGTCTGGGATTTCCCTGTTAGCAATGCTGGCATGCAAAGCTCGCTGTAAGGCTGACCCAGCAAAGGCAGGTTAGCAAGTCAGTGCACTGGAAATGACCATGATATACACACATTTGCCTCCACTTCCAGAGTAATCATCGATCAATGGGTCAACTAAAGGTAAGCAGGAGGGAAATACAAGAAGGGTCAAAGTTCAGAATCAGTAGCAATAGAGTGGGAACAGAGTAGCATTTGGCATTTGGGAAGATAAAAAAAATGAAAATTCAGTAGTATAGGTTATCATTTTCACAAATTATATTCGTTAAAATCCAGGTTCTAATCAGTAAGAGCTAAGTTGGAAGAGGGTTTGAAATCTGTAAGTATTTCAAAGTATAATATTTTACATTAAAAATAAAAATATGCTTTATTAAATAACCCATATTCTATCTGAATAATCAATTTTATGGCAAGAACTTCTTTCTAAAGAACTGAGGTTAAAACCCGAGCCTTGTCATGCTAAGCCATAATGAGCTGCACTGCCAACCACAACATACGAGAGGTTGGCTTACACACTATGTAGATGTTAAAGCAGGCATTATAAAAGAACACTGTACAACAGTACTTTCTGCACGTCTAGTTCTTGAACTTGACAGGAATTAGACTTTTGTCTTCACTTTCCCACAGAGAACAAGGCTCACTGCAAGGTAAATGTCCTCTAGAAGCAGATCTTCAATGGTGAGTTCTTACACAGGTGCTCTCACTACTACACTAGCCCAGGGAAACAGCAGCTTCCAAGTAATACTTTTAGGAAGTGGTTATTTTTTCAGAATAAATTTAAATATCTGTGTACATTCTACACAAAGAAAATCTGAGACTGTTTCACTGGCACCACCTCATAAAACCATTTTTACTACCACTTAGTTTCATCAAGTCTCTAAACTCTAAGCTTATTTATTTACTTATTTGAGATAATATCTGTGTAGCTCTGGCTGGCCTTGAACTCAGTAAGATCAGCCTGCCCGTGCTTCCCAAGTGCCCACCACACCCAACCTTAAGCTCATTTAAAAAATAAGAGTCTAGAGAGGAGAGTAAAATTCTATATGATCCCAGTTCACTTACTATCAATAATATCTCCCAGTCCCTGAGCACGAAGAAGGTCCTTCAGTCGGGTCACTTCCTCCTTCAACTCCCGAACCAGCTTGGCATTCGGGTCCTCATTGATAACAGCATTGCATTTAATTTGTTTTGCACGATCTGCGTATCTAGATACAGAGAGAAAATGCATTCTTGCCATTTCTCAGAGGTTCTGCTTCTCATACATGCCATGAGCTCTACACCAAACATTCTGAGGACTTATACATTTCAAGATCCTTGACAAATACATTATTTGTATGAAGCTTTACAGCATCCTACAGAGGTGACAAAGACTAAGAACTTAAGTGATTGGCTAAGATCACAATAGAAATAAATACCAGAGAGAGGTTCAAACCCAGTTTGTCAGCCTATTACAAAAACAAAAAAATACCCTCTCACTTATCCCAATGAAACTGAAAGCCACATAAGTAAATTCCATTAAAGCAGAAACCATTTTCCCCTTATTATGACACACACGACACCCCTCACAGTGTTAGAAAATCTATGGCATACAAAACTACTCAGCTCCTGAGATCAAAGGAGAGTACCTCAGTGTGCTCAAAGTTTCATCGTAGTTGATGTCGGCTGGGCTCAGAGCAGCAACCATTGCAGTTCGGGAGTTGCCACCTGAGAAAACGAATGATGAGGCTCTCACTCAAGCTTTTTACAAGAAGAATTTTATTTACTGTGTTAAAGCTGACAACAGATCCTAAAATGTAATCAAAAGCCAACAATTTCTTTTCTTTTCTGACAAGGTCTCACGTAGCCATGCTGGTTTGAGCTGGTTCATTTCCTAAGTCATGGGTTTAACCCAATAACGTTCTTCAGTGTTCCCTGCTGTGCTGTTCCACTCATATCCTGCTCTCCAGCTCTCCTGACTTCAGCTCCTCTCCTAGGCTCCCTTAAACAACCCCAGCCAGGTAAATGTAGCACAGGCCTACAATTCCAGTCCAGGAGGTAGTGTCAGGACTTCAGTGCAGCCTGGGTTGTATATGACCCGTCTTAAACAAACAAACACACAAACACAAACACCTACTCTAATCAAGACCTTAACCACTCTACCACAACTGTCCCCAGGGATGGGAAAGGTGGCTGATTACTTTTTTTTAATGAGGAGCAAAAAACAAAGCGAAAGGCTGAAAGGTCAGAAACCCTCAGTGGTGAGGAGGGGTAAGACTGTGCAGGGTCCACTCAGCTACATCCACGTGGCGCACACACACTCATGCACATGAACTAGATAGACCTTGGTGGGGGCAGGGGCTCTTAAGGAACAACACCATAAGCAGCTGTATGGAGCACAGACGACAGTAGCTGCAGCTCAGCGCATGTCCTAAGGTAAGTGAATCAGCCCGGGAAAAGCAACAGCAAGAGCAGAAAAAGACAAGAAGCGGGGAAATGAGCTACCTCATGACACAGCTTTAAAAAGACAACTACAGAGGTAACGGGTACTAGTGGTCAACATACCGAGATTTTCTCGAAGGAGCCAAGTAAGTACAGAATCCCTATAAGGAATAAAATCAGTTTTCTTCTTCTTTTTACTCTACAAAAGGGAAGGGAGCAATGTTAGCACACTATGGGTGGAAATTCACATGGAAAGCACACCAGTCTAAAACCCTGAAGTAAACCTAACTGTGCTGGTATTCTACCATGACTCAAATGTTCTACTTACAGGCCAATTCCTCAAAAAGCGCATGCAAAACAATTTCTTTTAGCATTTCATTTTTAAATCTTTATGACACAAAACAATCAAGAGAGTAGTAATGCAGTGTCCATGGCAGACTAACCATGTAGCTTTAACCATTATCAATATTTTGTCACTACCCAAACCCTTGAGTAACCGCAGGCACAGGTCCCGACTTCGCAGATATATTGAATATAAGGAACAAATTTAGTAAATCTAACAATGTAATACGATTATCTAATGTTCCATCCATGTCTTCAGGCCATGTCTTTAAAACGTCGATTTTTAAAGAAAACCCAGTATTTAACTTGTAAACACTCAGGCACGTTATCTTTGATGAGCAGTTAAAACCAGCATCACCAAAAGCAGCAGTGATGCACCTGGCAGCACCAAGTTTGGTTCCCAAAACGAGAGAGCCAAGCACCAGGTACTGTCCTCAAGTACTGTCCTCAAGTGCCTGCACAGTGCCATAGCATAGCATACACCAGTAAAAAAACCCTTTGAAAACAAACACCCCAAAGTGGAGAAAACAAACCAATTGAACACGTGAACACTAAATGCTTTGATGTAAATACTGCCTCTACCTGAGTTTCTTGCATATAATACTTAACTACTACGTGATCTGAATTTTTTTTTGTGCAGAAGAATAACAAACACTTTTTTTAAAAAATAGAATTTGTATATAAATATAAGGAAAAGAAAAACATATACCATTGGGTAAAAGAAAATAAAATCAATCTTTTCTAGCTTCAGTTAAAAATTTAAATTAATTCTAATTTTTTTAAAAGACTTATTTAATTTACATGAGTACACTGTAGCTGTCTTTAGACACACCAGAAGAGGCCATCAGATCCCATTACGGATGGTTGTGAGCCACCATGTGGTTGCTGGGATTTGAACTCAGGACCTTTGGAAGAGCAATCAGTGCTCTTAACTGCTGAGCCATCTCACCAGCCCTAAATTAATTCTATAGCCTTTACTTTATCTTAGTATAACCAAATAGTAGGAAAAAATGTTTTAAATTACTCATAAACGTCTATGGTGGGAAATATGTAAAACAATTTACATATATTAATAATATATAAACTTGTTTTATCTTACTTGTTTCCAATAATTTCAACAAATCAGCTATGCTTTAGAACAGGGCTCTAAAGAAATGTTACTTACTACTCTTGGGTGGCTTACAGAGCTATGGAGACACTGACACAGATCAGTGGGATAAACATCCCGACACCATGTAAACGCTTCCTTAAATTTCTCTCTTGTTCCTTTATTTTTATCCCTTCTCCAAAGTACTTTGTGTTCCTTAATTAATTCTGGTGTGAAGCCTCATGATTCACAGCCACCCTAAATAATCATTCTAAATTCCAAAGCCAAAAAAAATAAAGAAAGAAAGAAAAACCTTTTGGAAGGTTCTATTCTAACTCATGCCCTATTTATCCTCTGAAAGTATTAAAGCCATAGAGCTTATCACTAAGCTAGTTCAGCGTGACCATCCCCACCGTACCTTGCTTGTGCAGTTATCCTGCAAACGAAAGCATTTAAAGGAGAGAAAAGGAACATGGGATAAGCCTCGAGAATAAATGGAAATCAGAACACTTTCTAGGGACAAGAAGAGGTTTAGTTCTTTTTAGTGATTCAAAGGACCAATTAAATTAGAGCATACAAAAACTACCTTGGGTCTTAAATTTAAATAATGAAGACCATGCAAATTTTGGTTTAGCTTTAATGTGTCAGTACTGCAAAAAAAAAAAAGACCATTTTATGTACACATGCACTGCAGAAACAATGATGGTATGTTAAGATTATGATGGCACTGAAGACTTACAGTGCTGGTGTTGCCTTCTGGCAGTGGCACTGTAACACAATGCACTGGTTGTAGAAATGCAGGTGGACACAAACCTATCCTGCCAGTCATATGGGACACACCGCACTCAATCAACCGCAACTGGTGATTGAGACTCACCGACGTATCGCTATTTCCCCTACTGTTTTAGTGTATTCTGTTTACTTACTACAAGGACAGAGTCAGTGAATGGCGCGTTTCTAAGAATGCACTCGTCTCATTAAGTGACACCTGACTGTGCTTTAAGGATGTGTACTACTGGTTTCTAAACCAACATCATTCCCCAAAGCCACATTGTTCAAAACCCTCCAGAACTACGTCTCTAACTGGAGACTCTGAGGGAAAACCTACAAAGACACGTTTGGTTATTATGAGGTGTGAAGTCAGACAGCTACAGTTGCTATCATTCTCCTTTCAGTACAAATTACGTCATACTCTAGTCCTACCTGGAAAAAATCTAAATCACATAACAAGGCCAAAATCTGTGCGCCCTTCGCAGAGAAGCACGGGATCAACAAGCTCACCTGCCGAGCCCACACCTCCTCTTAACGGGAAACAGGAAACTTACCACCTCTGCCAAGGCCGAAATGACTTTGCCCAAAGTTGTAAGGGACTTATTGATATTTGCACCTTCCTAAGATAAACAGAAACACGGAAGAGTTACAGCAAAGAATTTCTACTACTGCACACCACTCATAATGCTACAAGCTGAGCGTCTCTGCTTTCTACAACATAAGTTCTAACGACGCCTGCAGCCTTCGGTCTTTCCTCTCCTCGCTTGGTGACACTCACCCATCTCCCAAACCTCTCTGCCTTCAAGATGCTTATGCTGCAGGACCTCACAGAAGCAAGCCTTCCTCCCACAGCTACCAACACAAAAGGCCTGCCCTTGCTAAACAGCATCTCCAGTTCAGACTTGCTCTTACGTCTGTAGCTTGTAGATCCTATTCTCCTTACTGTCTCTCCCATCTGGCCAGATTCTGCCCATTTCTCCACATATAATATAACCCTCACTCTTGACCATAAAGCCTTTTGTATTTTATTATCTAACTAATCATTTATTGAAATTATAGATCAATAATTGGGATTTTTTTTCCACTAAAAATTAAATTTAAAAATTAGATTTGTATGTCACATAGTCTCTGGTGCAATTCTGCCACTGCAGCATAAAAACAGTCTTGGGGGCTAGGGATACAGCTCAGTTGGTAGGTAGTGTGCTTGACCAGCCCACACAAAGCACCAGGACCACAGACGAGACATGGTAGCAGAGGGAGGACCACATACGAGACATGGTAGCAGAGGGAGGACCACATATGAGACATGGTAGCAGAGGGAGGACCACATACGAGACATGGTAGCAGAGGGAGGACCACATACGAGACATGGTAGCAGAGGGAGGACCACATACGAGACATGGTAGCAGAGGGAGGACCACATACGAGACATGGTAGCAGAAGGAGGACCACATACGAGACATGGTAGCAGAGGGAGGCAAGAGGTTCAGAGTTCAAACTCATTCTAGCTACATGTTAAGGTCCAGACAGGCCTGCCTGAGAACCTGTATCAAAGTAAATAATATAGTAAATGCCACTATAAGCAATATATAAATTAAAAGACACAGCTATCTCTTGATAGAATTTTATTTGTAAAACTAGACAATATGTAGACTCAGCCCCTAGCCATAGTTTAGCCTCATGATACAAACACTGACTGACTAGACCATCTTACTAAAATAAGTACCTTTAATCGAGTTCCTTTGGCACCAGTTGAATCAGCCCGTTCACTTCCTGCTAGATCCACCAAGCTGATTTTACTGACCTAGGTAAAGAGCAAGAACATGAAGATTAAAAAGTAAACAAGATAGTTGGGTGTGGTAGCACATGGCTGTGATACTAATGCACCTCAGGAGGCAGAGGCAAGAGGACCATCCCTGAGCTCAGAGGAGTCCAAGACCTAATAAAAAACAAACCAACAGTAGTCCTTATACCCAGGAAGCATAGACAGATGGGTGTCTGTGAATCCTAGGTCAGGCTGTCTCCACAGCACGTTTCAGGCCAGCCAAGGGTACGTGGTGAGTCTGTCTTACTCCACATTGACTTCTGTGTGTATATGCATGTGCATCCACACACAACACATCCACAGACACACACATGAAGCCTACTAACTGACATATGAAACATGAAGCACTGAACATGGAGCTCTTATCTACTTCTGGGGGCAACTTATTATTCTGAAAATTGTTTAGTGGTTTCTTAAGAAGCTAAGTATGCCTTTAATATCAGCACTCAGGAGACAGATGCAGGAAGATCTCTGTGAGTTCAAGGCCAGCCTGGTCTACACAATGAGTTCCAGGACAGCCAGGGCTACATAATAGACCCTGACTCAAAAGACAAAACGAAACTAACTTAAAACAAACCCCCAAACCAGAATCTAAACACACATCTGCCACAAGATTCAATTCTATTCTTAAGTATTCACCAATATAAATAAAAATCAACTTGCCAGCTGGGCATGGTGTGTATAACCTGTAACTCCAATACTTGGGGGGCAAGAGAATCATGAAGCTGAGTGAGTTCAAGGTCAACCTGGACTAAAGAATGAAACACGTACTCAGAAAAACAAGAAACAAAACAAATCTCCACACACATGTATGTACACAAATCTCAGGGCCAAATTACAAGGCAAAATTAAATAATGGAGTATTTGCAAGCAATGAAAAGGAACCAATTAGTGACATAAGACAAATGATATCAAAATCATTTTGGGGGGGGCGTGGGGGGTTTGAGACAGGGTTTCTCTGTGTAGCCCTGGCTGTCCTGGCACTCACTCTGTAGACCAGGCTGGCCTCGAACTCAGAAATCCACTTGCCTCGGCCTCCCGAGTGTTGGGATTAAAGGCGTGCGCCACCACGCCCGGCTGATATCAAAATCATTATGAGCAAAAGAAATCGAGCAATACATACAAACATACATACATACATTAATGTACATAAAACTATACTAGATATAAACTAATCTATAGTGACAAAAGCATATTAAGAACTGTATGGATGATGTAGAAGAAAAAAATACTACAAAATTTGTAGAAATACTACAAAATCACAGGGCAACTTTTTGGAGTAACAGAAATTCTCAGTATGCTAATTATTTTGCATATGTAAGCATTCATCAAAAATGGTCAAATTTTATACTCTGAATATGTGTAGGTTATTATACACCTTTATAATTCCTCAATGAAATTGTTTAAAAAATTTCAGGACAGTTTAGACAAAAATATCTAGAAGGGATACCCTAGGTTCAATTAGCTGAAACAAAACATAGTTTCTAAGCATAAAATGATCCTTGCTTTTCGTGACAACACTATCAGAAAGCACTCACCTTACAAGGCAAAAGGCAGAGAATCCTGTCTAACTACTAGTACAGTAAATCTAGAGTCACAGCACAGTGGTATAGCACTTATCTAACAGGAGTGAGACCTTATATTCAATTCCGAGCACCCCAACCCACCCTACCGCAGCTGAAAGAAACCTCACATTTTAAGTTTCAGCATCATAATTATTTTTATTAGTTTCAACAACAAAATTAACTGATTGGCTCCTTGGTGCCAGACACTGTTATATGCACTTAACCTACATTAGTATTTAATCCCTTTAACAACTCTCTCCAGTTGTCACAGAAGGGAGGGATCAGAGGCACGAGGAGTAAGGTAATTTGCTAAAGGTTATGTAACTAAAAAGTAGCAAAACCATGACTCAGAGCATGCAATTTCATTCCAAGCTCCATAATATTTAACCACTAATGAAGTGAGAAATTAACAATCCAACATGGCCGGAGAGAGTTTGCCTAGCATGCCTGATGTACCTCTGTCTCTGATATCAGAAAGCCCGGCAGCGACCAGGGAAATCAGGGGCTAGGAATGGCTTAGTAGCAGTGCCTGCCCACCATGCAATAGGCTCAAGTTCAGGTCTCAGTAACAAAAACAAACAAGCAAGCAAAGAAAGGTACTTAAACAAATTAGAGTGGGTCCAGAGTTATTTCCCAGGAATGAATACTCTGCCTGCCTATTCACCTGCAGACATCATTGCAGCAGCTTTATCAAAGAACATTACTGTGGTCTAGTCAAGAAGAAAAGGTATTTTCCCCCAACAGACCCACTTAACTGATTTGCATAAAATACACTATTTTCCCAAAGTTTTACATTTTCTTAACTGTGTTTTCTATCTTTCAGCTGCACGGCAGACCCAGCACAGTAGAAACTGGCATGAGATAAATGGTGAGTAGAATGAAAAGCCACTCCCTTTAAGGGAGAGAACAACACTGATCCTGTCCAAACTGCAACGAGTAAAAGGACGCTCTCCACAGAATCCCTTCACAACCTCAGCGATCCGCAGTCTCCCACCTTCTCAGTAGAAAGGTTCGTCTCAGGATCCTGTTTCTTCTGGGTAAAGACAATGGTGAACACAGCGTGAGAACGGCTGCTTGTCTCATTCATGTTGGTAGCTGCCACAGTCCTAAACAAACCGAAGGTGACCATTTGACAAGAGAATTCTTCCATCAGAGTTACAATGGACAGCAGGCTCTATACAACCATGCAGGACAGTCACCTTACCCTTACTGCGACTGAAGGACTGTCACTTACAGAACTGCTCTAACTGTTGTCTTCGTTGTGTGCCCACCACGTTTCCCCACAACTCAAAAGGCAACGCGCATCAGAATCACTTCTCATACCCCAGCTATCCCTTGAGTGAGTAATCACCAGAGCATTTAGTTTTTATTCTTTTTTTTTTTTTTTTTTTGGTTTTTCGAGACAGGGTTTCTCTGTATAGCTCTGGCTGTCTTGGAACTCACTTTATAGACCAGGCTGGCCTTGAACTCAGAAATCCACCTGCCTCTGCCTCCCAAGTGCTGGGATTAAAGGCGTGTGCCACCACACCCTGCTTAATTTTTATTCTTAACTGGCTCGTTTATTCTAGAATCAGTTACCTCATCTAGATATTACAGCTAACATTTTACCATAACTTAATCAATACCTAAGAGTTAACCAAAGCTCTGACCTGTTTCCACAAGGCAGCATTTTAATGAAGAGAGCTACTTAATATACTGCAGCCTCTACCTCCCCAGCATACCCAGACTCAAGGCTCTACAGCTAAGGCAACTTTCATGGCTACAAATGTTACTTCAATCCTCACCTGAAAATGAAAGAATCTCAAAATGTGCCAAAGGCTTAGCTCTAGTCTGTGTATTTATTAGTCTATTAGATCAGCCTCTAGTCTGCTTCCATCATACCTGGCTTTGTTCCCAGCATCCATCAGGTCAGCGATGTCAGTGTAGGAGGTGACCGCCAGCTTGGACAGATCCTCCACATAGGGTCCAAGAAGCGGGTGTTCACGCACACGCAAGTTACCCTTGTTTTTGGGATTCAGTAAATCTCGTACTCTCTCACAGTAAATTTCCATGTAGCTCACCTAGGAACATTTTATTAAAGTAAATCAAAGGATCTAGAAAAGATACATACACATTAAACAATTTTTCAAAGTTAAACATAGTGATATAGACCTTGAAAACCCAGTATTGAGGAGGCAGAGACAGAAAAAACATGCCTTCAAAGCCAGCCTAAACTAAAAGAGGAGATTCTGTCTCATTTAAAAGCAAATTCTCAGGGCTGGAAAGATGGCTCAGCAATTAACAGCACTGACTGCTCTTCCGGAGGTCCTGAGTTCAAATCTCAGCTACCACATGGTGGCTCACAGCCATCCATAATGAAATCTGATGCCCTCTTCTGGTGTGTCTGAAAACAGCTACAGTGTACTTACATATAATAAATAAATAAATCTTTTTTTTTAAAGCAAATTCTCAAACGCTGTACAATTCTAGGTCACAACACCATAGCCCCGGGTCCTTTATTCTACTGGCAATGTGTGCAAATATCATGTCGCATGGGTTAGAAATAGTCTTTCTCAAGAAGAAAGAGGCAAACAGGTATACATATGGCTATTTTTCTTAGGCAGAAAATATATTTTTAGTAGAACTTTATTAGTACCCCTCTCTTTTGAAGCAGGGTCTTTATAGCTAAACCAGGCCTCAAACTTGCAATCCTCCTGCCTTACTGTTCAGGTGCTAAGATTACAGGAATGTACCATCTCACCCAGCTTTATTGGCATTTTAAAAATCCATATTACCATCAGTATTAAGGCTTAAAGTGAGGTTATTCCAAGAGCCTGGAAATTAATTAATTAATTAATTTCTATCTCTCTTTCTCTTTTTTTAAATTTACTTATTTTATATGCATTGGTGTTTTGCCTGTATGTATGTCTGTGAGGGTGTCAGATCCCCTGGAACCAGAGATACAGACAGTTGTGAGCTGCCATGTGGGTGCTTCGAGTTGAACCTGGGTCCTCTAGAAGAGCAGCCAGTGCCCTTAACTGCTGAGCCAGCCCCGGAAATTAATTATTTTTATCAGAATTAAAACCAATTTAATTAAAATTAAATTGTTTTCTCTGTTTGCAGAGAAAACAACAACTAATTCTTTTGCTTTGCATGTGTTTAAATGGGCACACATGTGGACATGCTTGTGCATGCTAACGGTAAATCTCATCTTGAGTGTCCTTCCTCAGATACCATACACCTCTTTCTTTTTTATTTTTTTAATAGGGTCTCTCACTGGCATAGAGCATCGGGTAAGAGAGCAGCAGGGAAGTGGGCATGCCTGCCTGCTTGGAGCTGGGATTCCACGTTCACACCACCAGCCTGGCTTCTTTACAACAAACACTTTGAACTGAGCTGTCTCCCCTGCCCAGTAACTGATCTTTTAAGATTGACCACAGTGCTATTAACTATGGATAATGGATCCACCAGGACAATGGCTTAAGGAAGACTTAGGAAGGCTCAGAAGATACACTCCATGCATTCCTGTCCCACCAATAGGACACGGCTATGGTGGTGGTGAAGGAACCATGCTGTAATTTCCTAATCTGAAGCAGGACTCGTCCAGTCACTTCCCTTTCCTCTAATCCCTTGCTCATCAAATCATCAGGATTTCCACAAAAAACAGTACGCTGGCTGCAAGTGTGAGTAGTTATTCCTCATAAGTAGAAAGGCAAATTGTTGGTTATATAAGATCAGCCAAATGAACTTTGTGCAAATCTAAGCAGCTGCTGAATGCTCAGCCCCAAGTGAGCATCCGCATCACCCCATCCAAGGCTGGGGGAACACAGTGGGAGAGAGGTCAGAAGGACGGAAGAACTGGAGGAAGGGGCACAATGCTGTACAACTCTGGCTTCTGGGCATGGCCTGGCCCCTGCACTCATGCACTCACAAGGTCTGTGATGACCTGCACAAGACTGTACTGTCAGCATCTGAAATGGAAGGGAAGGAGTTCACAAATCTCCATCCCTCTCTGAGAACTCACAGGCAGTTGAGCTGCTAGAGGGTAGGGCCCGTGAGGCTCCATCCCTCCCTGAGGATATGCTCAAGGGTTGCTAAGGGAAAAGAGACATTTTCTTCAGCAATGAGGTTGCTGGTAAATTGCCCGTGCCTCTGTAAATAATCCCTTACCCAGGTTCCTGTACTCATTGGGTCACACCCTCCCCCATGAAGGAAGGACTAATTAAAAAATAGAGGTTCAGTGAAAGTGGAAGAAAGAAAAGAAAGGGTGATAAGAATATGATCAAGATGCATTATATAAGAATATGAAAATATAATGAAACACATTATATATTTTATTGTATTCTAATAAAATAACAGTGTAAAATGTACATACACATCATGGAAGTTTTTGTTTTTGTTTTTGTTTTATCATGGAAGTTTTTAAAATGGGATTTTCAGATTTTTACTCTATGTATGTTTGTATATCTGCTTGTATATATCCCTCAGAGTGCAATTGCTCGAAGAGGCCAGCAGATGGCATGAGGTCCCTTAGTGAAAGGAGAGAATCAACTCTGGCAACCAACTTCCATTCCTATATCATGGTACTTTATTGTATATACATGCACCTACATGAATACACACGATAGATAGATAGATAGATAGATAGATAGATAGATAGATAGATAGATAGATAGATAAAAAATTAATGACATTTTAAAGAAATAATAGAGGAAGGCTGGACATGGTAGCACATATTTACAATCTTAGCACTCAGTAGGCAGAGGCAGGCAGATCTTTGTGAGTTTGAGGCCAGCTGGTTCTACATAGTGAATTTCACCTACATTGATACACTGAGACCAGGACTGAGTTAAGAGACCCTGTACACAAGGGGGAGGGGGTGGGAATAGAGGAAGAGGAATACAAAAGTCTTTGGTTTCAGTAACAGCTATACTCACCTCTACAGAGTAAGACATTTCTTCATTACAATTGTCATTGATCTTCTCAAAGAGTTCTTCACACAACTAAGAAAGCAGAAAGAAACAAACTGTGAACAGCCCAGATCAGACACAATGCATTATCCACAGGGTTAGGTGGGTTAGTTAATAAGATATTCTTTCTTTTTTCTCTCTAAATGGATATGTCATTCACTTCAAACAATATTTTAAATAAAAATGTTATATACTCTGCTAGGCTCCTAATTGTTATTCTCCTCCAACGATAGAAAACTGATAATTTCCTTAGGAAGAAACCCCCATTTATCCAAATCTGATTTTTCATACTGTACTCACGTAACTAATATCACTACAGCAATAACAGTGACTCAAAATGAGCACCAAAATGAGTCTTATGGTTAAAGACTTAACTGCAACGCCAACATGTGGTGGTGCATACCTTCAATCCTAGTACTTTGGAGACAGAAGCAGGGGGTTCTCTGTGAGTTCTAGGCCAGCCTGCTTTACTTAGTGAGTTCTAGGACAGCCAGAGCTAAATAGTAAAACTGTTTCAAAGGGCAAGAAAAGCAAGCAAAAACCAAAGACTTAGCTCCAACATTATTTATCACTATCAAAACTTACAGTCTAAAGAGAATATAAGGTGTGGAGCTCAGTTGGTAAAGTGCTTGCCTACCATGTTCAAAGCCCTGGGCAGAAATCCCACAACCCCATAAACTGGATGTGAAAGCACACAAACACAAATAAATAATAAAGGAACAGAACTGGGTTGTAGCTTGGATTCTATCCTCAGGACAACAACAACAAAAGGAAATAAAAGCACATTCTTTAGACCAACACTCTCCTGAGTGTCCAACATTCAGAAAAAAAGCTTTAAGAAAAAACCTGAGAACACTAAAAGATAGGATATAGGGCAGTGCAAAAACAACAATGTCTTAGAAAACATTAACTTCCCCATCTTAAAGTCTATGTGTGTACCTGTTAATCTTCCCTCTTGGTAGTGAGCACTTTGAGGGAAGCAGACGGGTCATCCACCTTAGGGCCTTGCATATCAGAGGCTCTGAATATGTTTTTACTAAGTAAAAAGCAATCTGAGATGGAAAGTACTGATGGGCACAGATGCTAACACTCGGTTCTTTACCTGTGGGATGATTCCAGCTTGGCTCTCTTCTTGTTTCCCCATCATCGTGTAGGATTTCCCAGCACCAGTCTGCCCATAGGCAAAGATACAGACATTATAACCTTCAAAGGCATGTAAGAGCATTTCCTTTCCAATGTCATTGTACACACGATTCTGCGATGCAAAACAGGGATCTTCAGGCTGTAAAGATTAGGGAAAAAAGTTATGGCATGTTACTAATATTCTGTCCTACATTTGACTGCTTCCATATTTTAAAAATTGTTTGGAATCAGACTAGTCATTTAAGCTATGTTACACATTTTTAAGAACCTTCTTTCCCCCCCCTCCATTTTATACAGACATACAGAAGACACTGTAGAGGTTAGAGCTCCACGACTCTCTCCAGTAGAAAACCAGAACAGCAGCCCAGAGGTCAGGCTCACTCACATATAAACTCACTCTAAAGAGTGTGGCTGTTTTTAATAAATACAACTTTGGGGGAGAGCATTTCCAATTCCTCCCTCAACCCTTTCCTTGATAATTAGGCTCTGGACAGTTGGAACATCTCTCCTCAAAGAACAGGAAAAAGTTAAAATGCCTAAGACACAGAAGCACAGAAATGGAAGTAAGCTCAAGTGAAGAAGCAGTCTTTAGCTGGGTGGTGGTGGCACGCGCCTTTAATCCCAGCACTTGGGAGGCAGAGGCAGGCGGATTTCTGAGTTCAAGGCCAGCCTGGTCTACAGAGTGAGTTCCAGGACAGCCAGGGCTACACAGAGAAACCCTGTCTAGAAAAAACAAAAAGAGAGAGAAGAGAAGAGAAGAGAAGAGAAGAGAAGAGAAGAGAAGAGAAGAGAAGAGAAGAGAAGAGAAGAGAAGAGAAGAGAAGAAGCAGTCTTTAAAGTCAGCAAGATGTGTTGGTTCTTCATTGACTAAAGGTGTCAGGGAAGAATCAAAATACTTGATTAAAGTAAATACTTTCTTCTTTAGGTAGTATTCTCTATATCAAAACTAAATTCATGGCTGGGTGCAGTTGTAATTTCATCACTGTGAAGGAGGAGGCAAGGAAGGTGAGGAATTCAAGGCCAAGTGAGACCCTGTCTCATTTTTTCTTTTTAGTTTTAGTTTTTGTTTTTTGAGACAGTTTCACTGTGTAGCTCCCGCTGGCCTGGAACTCGATCTGCAGACCAGGCAACCCTTGAACTCAGAAATCCACCTGCCTCTGCCTCCTGACTGCTGGGTCTAAAGGTATATGCCACCACACCAGGGCTTCAAAACAACTGTCTTTAAAAATTACAATTAAGATAGATTAAGAGGTTGGGGATGTGGCTCAGTTGGTAAAGTGGTTCTGTGCAAACACAAAAGCCTAAGTTTAGAACCCCAGCAACCACATAAAGCTACAGTAGCGTGTGCTTTAACCCTAGCGCTAGGAAGCAGTCAGCGGGATCCTAAGCATCACTGACCAGACAGGCTAGCCAGTCGGTGAGCTGCAGGTTCAGAGAAATCCTGGCTCACTATGGTGGAAAGTGACAGAGGAGGGCACCAGATACCAACCTCTTAGCTTCCATATGTGAACACATGCACCCCTCACACACACACACACACACAAATAAATGAATGAACAAATAATTTTTTAAATGAACTCCTGAACTGGGAATTTATTAGCTAGGTGTTGTAGCCCATGCCTGTAATTCCAGCAGTTGAGATGGTAAGTCAGGAACTACCCCAAGGTTGAAGTTAGCCTAGGATATATAGTGAGTTCAATGCCAATGTGGGCAATGAGATTCTGTCTTTAAAAACAAAAACCAAACAACAACAACAACAAAAACCCAACACCTCTCCCTCAAACACACACATTGAACTCATCCCTGACCACAATCAGAAAATTAGAATTGGATCTTGGAACAATTAAGGGTAAGAAAAGGCCAAAGAAGGAAAAGGGAGGCAGTAGACTCACCGAGGTGTGGGACCAGTAGGAGTAGTCAAAGCTGAAGGACTTTGGTGCTTCCTTTGGGTTCTTTGGGTTAATAATACCTACAGAATAAAGATATTTAATTATGTTAA
This sequence comes from Mus musculus, assembly GCF_000001635.26. Classification (NCBI taxonomy): domain Eukaryota; kingdom Metazoa; phylum Chordata; class Mammalia; order Rodentia; family Muridae; genus Mus; species Mus musculus. Next base: position 2,697,574 of record NT_166299.2, read on the forward strand.
GTCCATCAAGTTCATTAGCTCAATATAATATACTATATGTTTAAAGCATCCCAAACAGGACATTTATACTATTGAATCTTAACAGGGCAATCCAAAAAAAATAATAATAATAAGGTTATCATTGTTTAAGAGGGCAATTTATACTGGACGCGCACACACACACACACACACACACACACACACACACAAAATCACACCACAACACTCATCTGGGTGTTACCAGTATTCAGCACAGAGCCTAGTGTGTAACAGCTTCTCAATAAATCTTCCAGAACTGAATCCCTTGCTAAGTTAGCAGCTAAAACTTAGCAGTTTCTATTTCAGAGCATGTCATAAGGTATGAAATATTTCAACATGTTAGAAATAAAGTCTTTGTGAAATGTTTGCTATCTACTTCAAAAAAGCATTTTGTAATGGAAAAAAAAAAAAAGCATAGCCAAGTTTGGGTTTCTAAAATCCACAGTAGACAACATGTAATCTATTACATGTATATGTGTGCATAGGTGTTTATGCAAAACCACAGAGCACTAATAGATCATAAATCTTACTACACATTGAAAATGACTTTTCACATAACTAACGCTACCGTACCACATGGAAGCAACTGACTGAATGCCGAAGCTTACTCCTTCCTTTCTCATACACAAAGCTTTATCGTCTCATATTTCACGAGACAGACACTCCCAAACATGTGATCATAAAATCCACTCTAAGACTGGACAACTCAACCAACTCACTTTGCTGAGGCAAGGCTACATCTCAAACTATCAGTGAAAACAGGATTAAAAAGTAAATGTGTTTTGGGCAGCTGGTGTAGCGGACACAAATAGCAACCGTTGCTATGGAGCTTAGCTCTCCCTCTTGCTGGATTCCTCTGGGTATAGCCACATACTTATGTTCCAACCTCAAATGCTGACAGAGTATTAATAAGGCTCACATTACACATAATCATGTGACCAGAGGACATGATTCTAGAAAGAACATCTCCCTACAAATAAATGGTAATCTAATCAAAGTCTAACAAAAGAGTACAACATATCAGCCAGCATTTGAAGGTGTAATTACTCCAACCCATAGTATTGTGTTTAGCAACTGTTTTATCCTCCTAAGCACTCAATGAGGCAAATGTTTTCTCATCCCATTTTTTAAAAAACCATCACAGAAAATTCAATATTCTTTAGGCCACAGAAATAGCTAGCGGCAGATCTAGAATTTGACTCTGCAGAGCTGTCACAATTAGCTTTGCACATATCAAGATTACCAAGTTGAAACAGGAGGGCATTTTATATATTTGTATATGTATATGACTATATGCATATTGCTACCCCCTAAATTAAACCATAGGTGTTGTTTAAAACTCTCTTTATTCGCCTAAAGTTTCTCTGTTTTAACAATAAGACAACAAACTACCAAGAAAACAAAAATTAAGAGTCCAAGCTAAAAAAACAGCAAGAATGATGAGATGGAGGCATGGCCCTCGAGTCAGCCTTTACCACTCGAAAGACGGTTAATAAACACCTCTGACAACTAGACATTGGCTGTTATCACACACTTAAGCCGTATTTTGTTCAGTTACAGTTCTGTCAGAACATGAAGAAGTACCAATTCTTAGTGCCTACACCTTGACTTGTCATTTCCCTGAGGGAAAACAACAAAAACAATCTATATCAGAATACAGCAAGTTCACACAAAATCCGTTTCTTCCTCCTTAACAAGCTTTCTGTCCATCTTTGAAGCTTCTTAGAGTAATACAACCAAGCTGGGTTTCTTGTTTGTTTGTCTGCACAGTGCAGGCAAGAATAAAATAGTACAAAAGTCAATATCATTGCAAGTTATCAGAAAATACAGAAGACATGGTAATTCCTACTTCTTTTTACAAATAATGTAACTTTATGTGTCTGGGTGTTTTGCTTGCACGTGTGACGATGCACTTTGCATATGCCTCATGCCTAGAAGGCTGGAAGGGCATCAGATCCCCTGGATCCACAGTTACAGATGCTTGTTCACCACAGAATGGGGGCTGGGAATTGAGTGCCGGTCCTGTGGAAAAGCAGCCAGTGCTCTTAACCATTGGGCAGCGTCTCCGGCCCCTAAGTTCTACTTCTTAAGTTCTGTATCTATCTATACAATTTATAAAAAATGTTTAAACTTGTATGGGAGTTTTGCCTGTATTTATGTTTATGCACCATTTACATGCCTGGTGGCCGAGGGCAAAAGATGAGTGTTAGGTGCCTTAGAGCTAAAGTTACAGATGGGGTGAACCGCCCTCTGGGTACTGGAAATCAAACCCAGGTCCTCTGGAAGTCCTCTTAACCACTGAGCCACCATATTCTTCTTTTGGATTGTCTTTCAGGTGTGTGTGTGTCTGTCTGTCTGTCTGTCTAACTATAGGGGTATGTGGAATGTGAGTTCGGGGACCTGAGTCCAGTAAAGGGTGTCTGATCCCTTGCAAGTGGAGTTACAGGCAGGCAGCTGTGAGGCACCCAGTGTTGATACTAAGAACCAAACTCAAACCTTCTGCTAGAGCAGTGCATACTCAAAACCAACGAGCCTGCCTTCCCACCCTTCTTTTTAGATTTAGTTTATTTTTTTATATTTTATTCTTTGTATTTATATGTGTATTATCTTGAATATTAAAACATTTCCTAATTAAAAGCATGTAATATGCACATATGTATGTACTACACACTTGGGGAACGGTAAGGCCAAGCTCTCATAGCCCAGGCTGATCTAAAAGTTGTGTTCCTTCTGCCTCCCCCTCCTGCACACTTGCAGTCACCACCAAGTTAAGTCTTATTCGCAGGCTGCTCTCTAAGTCCTCCTTTAGACATCTGAACAGCAGCTACAACTCCCGAGGTCTCAATGTATCTTTCTTCCCGAATCAATGACCCTTCATCCAGAAATTCTTCACTTTGCCTTGTGTTCAAACTCCTAATTCTCATGCCACTGTCAACACTGTCTACCTTAAGAAGGCCAGAAAAGAGCAGGATGGTGTCATTATCTACACTATAGATGAACATCGTTAAAGCAGTCATCACACGTGTCTCAAAGGCCTGACTGTAGTTTAGTAATGAGCCAGAGTTAATCCTGCTCTCCTTGCAATCACTTCCAGTAAAGATTACCTTCAGAAGGGGCTGGAGAGATGGCTCAGCAGTTAGGTGCTTACCACTCTTGCAAAGGACCACAACCACCTCTAATTCCCATTCCCCAGAGTCTGACAACTGCTGGATTCTCTGGGCTCCTACACAAATAAACTTACACAGGTACACACACATACACATAAATTAAAATATATATATATATATATATATATATATATATATATATTCTTTTAAAAGCTAAAACTTAGAGGACTGACAAGATGGCTCAGTAGGGAAAGATGCTTGCCATCAAGAGACAACCTGGGGTTGTGGGGGAAGGGTGCTGAAGAGATGGCTCAGTGGTTAAGAGCAATTCCAAAGGTCTTTAGTGCAATTCCCAGCAACCACAGGGTGGCTCACAACCATCTGTAATAGAATCTGATGCCCCCTTCTGGTGTGTCTGAATAAGTAAATCAAACAAAACAAACAAACAAAACCCCTTGGTTTGGTCCCTGTGTCCTCCACGATGGAAGAAGAGAGCTGACTCCCTTACTCCCTGACCTCCATGAAACACCATGGTGTGTGTGTGTGTGTGCAATGTTTACACTCACACAAAAACTAAGTAATGTAAAAGTCTTAGCCTTCCAAAGTCTGCTAAATACTTTACTCCTCCCCACAACTGTGGGGAGCATAAATATACAAAATGTTTTCATTACAGAACCCTAGAAAACAAGGCTGTTAAAAGAAGATTTGTATTTAAAGCCCTTTTTATTCTGCAGAATAAATTTGTTTATCTAATATCTCAAAGTCACTAATGCAGTAATTACACTGCTGTCGACAAACTACCAAGGCTCTGCCTGCAGCTATAATCAACATATCAGCGTGGGAGCTCTGCAACTTTATATTAACTTCTCTCAAAAGCAGGATGTCTGGGTTTGTTACAATCCTCGTGACGGACTAGGCATGGTGGCTCGTGCCTGTAATCATCCCACTCACGAGGCTGAGGCAGGAGGATGATTATTTGTGGACTTCTAAGGCTGCACAGTATGACTCTGCCTCAAAAACACAAAGCAAAAAGCCCAGTGATACCAGAGTAGCCTTCATCTGCTGAAAGAATCCTACGTCAAAAATTAAGGGAAAATAAAATATTATATCCACCATTTATATTTCAAAACCATGAAATCAAAACCTACAGCCATAACCTTTTAGAGTCTTCTGCCAATACAGTAAAAGGGCAGAAAACATAAAGTAGATTTGAATAAAATACTTATAACCAAAAAGTGCTTTAACCATTTAAATATAACAAACTACATCCCTAATGTGATTTAAAAAAAACAAACCCAAACAGGTGTGTGTGTGTGTGTGTGTGTGTGTGTGTGTGTATATATATGTATATATATATATATATGAATGAATGAGTGGTGGCAACATCTCAACCCCAGCATTCTAAAGGAAGAGTTCAAGGTGAGCTTTGTTTACCTAGTGAGTTCTAGAACAGCAGGACAGCCAGGGCTATATAAAAAGACTCTATCAAAGGGGGGATATGAAAAGAAAAGAAAACAAGCCACAACTCTCCAATGTCACCATATGGTCATTCTTTAAAACAACAAAACATGAGACTAGACAGGCATGGTGGTGCACACCTTTAATCCCAGCCCTCGGGAGGCAGAAGCAGGCCGATTTCTGAATTCGAGGCCAGCCTGGTCTACAGAGTGAGTTCCAGGACAGCCAGGGCTACACAGAGAAACCCTGTCTTGAAAAACAAACAAACAAACACACAAACCAACCAACCCCTTGCGACTAGAGAGACTGCTTTTCCAAAGGACTCTGGTTCATTGCAGTCGCCCACAGGGCAGCTCACAACCTCCTGTGAATCCAGTTCTGGGAGATCTGACCTCTCTTCTGGCCTCCACAGGCATCAGGAGACCAGACATGCAGGCAAACAAATAAAACAGGACAAAATTTAGAACACACTTGCTTTATACAATTTTTTTTTAATTCTAAAAGCTAGATATGGTGGCTCAGGGGATCAAGGTAGGAAGATAAAAAGGTGAAGCCAGACTCAACGACACAGTGAGATCTTACACTCCCCCACCAAAACAAACAGCTGATCTTCCTAAGCAAATATTGAACAATTTTAGGAGATAAAGCTGGGGCCAGGGAGATGGCTGAGAGGTGAAAGTGCTAGCCACATACAGAGTTACTCACCAGAATCAACATAAAAAGGTGTAGTGTGGGTCAGCAGACAGCTCAGCAGTAAGGAACACTTGCTGCTCAATTCTAAGGCCTAGAGTTCAGATCCCAGCACCCACGTCGGGCAGTTCAATAACACTTGTAACTCTTACCCCAGGGATCTGACACCCCGTGGCCTCAACAGGCACCACAAACATAAGCATGTGCACACACATAAACAAACCACAAAGGCCAAGGAGCCTGGCAAACAAGATGACAGCAGAGTCAAGAGAACAAAGCAGAAGGCGGAGAACCAACCCCAGAATCATTGCCTTACTGCATTCTCTGCTCTGCCAAAACAAAGGGCTTCTGAGAAACCCCCAACCTTTCCCGTCTCCTCCCTCCCTTATAAAGATGCCCCTCCCCGGTGCTTTCCAATGGGCATCATACTACTTCAATTACTTTTATCTCTAAAATAAACCAAAAACTCTAAAAGGTTCTGCTTGCTGAATATTTCCTGCTTATACCCACATCATACACATTACTGAACAATACATCTGTGAACAACAGTATTTAGCCTACTGTAACGCACAATCCTTGACAGAGCAACCACTGAAGGCCTGCCCTCCCTAACAAACAGAAGCAGCAGACCAGCTTGCTAGCTCACCCTCCATTTCAGATCTCACTGGGTTACCAAACGCAATCACAGCACCTTGCTACTGGCATGAATATTTAAAAATTAACTTTAAAATGGACAGCAGAAAACCAAGGTCAGGTTTCCTAGCAGATCTTATTGTTGGGAGGGCATAGGGACACACACTTTTAATCCCAGCACTCCGAAGGCAGAGGCAGGCAGGTTAAGTCTCAGCCCACCCTACTTTACATAGGTTTTCCAGGAGAGCCAAGGCAAAAAGAGATTTCCCATGGAGGCCAGAAGAGGGTGAGGGATCTCCCTAGATCCAGAGTATTGGATGGTTATGAGTCACCCACCGCAGTGAATGATAGGAAATGAACCCAGTCCTCTGCAAGAGCAACAAGTGCCCTTAACTGCTGAGCTACCTCTCCAGCCCCCAGCTGTCTCTTGCATAGCTGTTTTGGTATGAAAACAATGTAAGCAGTTTAAAAGCTTATATATAATAAAATCAGTTTTCGGGCCAGTAAGAAGCACAGGCATTTACCACCAAGTCTGATGACCCATTCTTGATTCCCAGAACGCACATGGAGAAAGAAGAGAATCAACTTCCAAAAGTTGTGCTCTGATCTCCACATGTGCACTGTGGCACAAATACTGCCCTCCCCAACACACACAATAAATAATTAATGCAATTTAAATTTTTTAATGCAGTTCTTAGGCCAGCAAGAAAGCTCAGCAGATATGAGCACCTCCTGTGTAAGCCTGACTACCTGAGCTGGATCTCCAGGACCATGAGCCACAAGAAGATAAAGCTGACACTCCATGGTCGTTCTCCACATGTGCACCATGGCACAGCAGACATGTGCCCCCAGCCACCACCACCACACACACACACACACACACACACACACACACACACACACACACACACACACACACACAGTCTCTGTCTCTCTTTGTCTCTGTCTTTCTGTCCCTCTCGCGCGCGCGTGCGCACACACAGGGTAAAATATATTTGAATAAGTGGATGGATGAAAAGCAGTTCCAAATATACACAGAAAAAGTCTCATCTAACTTATACACAATTATTTCTGACTTTAAACTTAACATTCCTAGCTAGCACAATGGCTCGACCAGTAAGTAGGCTTCCTGCTGAGCCTTATGAGTTCAACCCCTGGAATCCACAAAGTAAAAAGAGAAATGACCCACAAGGTGTCTCTGACCGCCACACAAGTGCACAAACGCACAGACATACACACAAAAAATAAAATAAATGCAAAAAAAAACCCCCCAAAAACCAAACCTCTGACTAAAAATAACTTTGGTACTAAGAATAACCACAACATTTTTTTTTTGTTTTTTCGACAGGATTTCTCTGTGTAGCCCTGGCTGTCCTGGAACTCACTTTGTAGACCAGGCTGGTCTCGAACTCAGAAATCCACCTGCCTCTGCCTCCTCGAGTGCTGGGATTAAAGGCGTGCGCCACCACGCCCGACTCAAAATTATTTTTCAAATATCCTTCTACAAGTATATATCATTGTATTTGATCCTTATAAATGGTCCAGGGTTAGATGGTTGGAAAGCAACAGCTTTGCCCCACTTACTGATTCTGGAAACTGAAGCCTCTGTCTCACATGGTATGCAGTGGCTATATCGGTGAGCTACCTCAACCTCAGGATTCCCATTTAACAAAGGAGAACCCTGAGACTCAAAAGTCTGAAATAAACAGTGACAACTGAAACACTGATCATAAGCACAAAGAACACGAGCTACTGAAACCATGAGGCACCCGGGTTTGGACGGGAGTGACTTGGTGCAGGCAAAGCACATGGTCTACCCCTGAGCTATCCTACTAGCTTTGGAATCCCACTGTTTTGTTTTCTGACAGTGTCTCATTGCAAAGCTGGGACTGGCCTCACACTTATTAAGTAGCCCAGCCTGACCTGAAAATCCAGATCTCTTGCCTCAACCTTACAGGTCTAAGCCTGGATGAAATCATGGTCTTGAAGAATATTCAAGAAACAGGAAAGGTATCCAACAGACTATTAAATGACAGACCACTTCAACAGTTTCATTAGATAAAGGAAAACCATTGTACAAACTATGTTATTGTTACTGAAAATGGAGAAAATAAAAGAGCCCTATTTCTATTCTTGTTTTTTTGTCTTGGTATTTTAGAGACAGGGTTTCTTTGTGTAGCTTGGACTGTGCTATAACTAGCTCTGTAGGCCAGGCTGGCCTCAAACTCATGCACATATGCCTGCCTCTGGTGCTGGATCAAAGGTGTGCACCACTACAGCCCAGTCATATGGCTGTAGATATCACCTTTAAGAACAGAAATAGGAAGGGAAAAAAAAAAAAAAAAAAAGGCAGCCAGATATCTATGAGTTCTAGACCAGCATGGTCTAGAAAAACAAAACAAAACAAAACAAAACAAAAAAGGTTCTCTCTCTCTCTCTCCCTCTCCCTCTCTCTCTCCTTATCAATTATGACTAAAGAGAAAGATAAGACAAATTCTATTTAGTGAATCCTTCTTATTGAAGGTACAACAGATAAGAAACACAACCTCAGAACGTGTCCAACTTTACGAGAGCACTGTGCAAAGTAAAAACCTGTACGTCAGCACTGTGTCCTACAGGCGAGGCCTACAGCAGAGACATGAGGAGGATCATCACAGGCAGACTAAAGAAACCTGAAAGAGTAAGCTATGCATCTACTCGCTCTGATCTGCTGAGAAATGGGTGAATAAGGCCGAAAGATGCTCAGTGGTAAAAGTGTTTGCTACGAAGCCTAATGACCCAAGATTGATCCTTGGGACCCACAAGGGAGAAAGAATCACCTCCCTAAGCTGTCTACACACATAAATAATTAATATATATAAATACCTATAACACCTAGAGAGGAATATATCTGTAACAATAGTATCTATCGGCTAACTATTCTAACACTACCCAGTATTTCCTAATATAGAAAATAATTACAACACTGACAACAATTACTGCTGCAAAGTGACAGTTAAATCCAAAGACTCCTCTTTTGTTTGTAGAAGCAGCCAAAAAAATACATCATCTCTCTCTTCCTCAATGCAGGGCTATAAATAGAACTCCACAGCAGGCACTTCTAAATAAACACAAGATAGACCACACACACACACACCAAAACAACAGGTTCCAACACTAATATTCTATCAAATTGTGTTCATAAAACTCTTGGAAACAATTAGATAAATAGAAACAGAAGACAGAAGAAATACTTCTAATTTACCAAAAACTAGTATTATTTTTATCACATATAAATATGTCTCAACATGATATGCTGAAGAATTTTTAGGCAAAATGAAAATATAACAAAACAAAAAAATACCAGGGGTCAAGGATGTCCCTCAGTTAGCAAAGCTCTTGCCTAAAGCACATCACCTCATATACCAAACAGACTAATGCATGCCTCTACCATCAGCCTTCAGGAGGTGCAACAGAAGGGGTTAGAGGTCAGCCTGGGCTACAAGAGACGCTGTCTCAAAAAAAAAAAAAAAAAAAAAAAAAAAAAAAAATCAAGAAGGAAAGAGGGAAGGAGAGAGAAAAAAACAGGATATTCCTGATATCTTGCCTATAAATGAGAGCACAATCTAATCTTTATGATCCTGAACTTTAGCCTAGAAGGAAAAAGTAACATAAATATAGGGGTACAGGGCCAGCAAAATGGCCCAGTGAGTAACAGTTCTTGTCCATGGAAGCCTGATGGCCTCCGCTCAAGCTCCAGAACCCACAAGAGTGGAAGGAAAAAAGCATCCACAGAGTTGCTCTCTGACCCCACACCCACAGTGTGATACACGTCTGTTACACACAGTGATAGGCAGGCAGGCAGGCAGGCAGGCAGGCAGGCAGATCAGTAAATAAGGAAACTGGAAGAGCTGAAGAGGGACCAGAGGGGAAAGGTCCACCACAAAGCCAGTCGCCAACACATAAGCTTGTGCACAAGAAAGGTGGCCTTCAAGATCCCAGTCTCCCCCCCACCCCCACCCCCACCCCCTTGACAGTACTGAGGAAAGAGAAGGCCCTGACAGTGCAGGATAGGACCTGGACATTCTCTTACTACCATGGCAGGAAGATTTCAGGAGGAGGCTGTGGAGCAAGACTGTGCCGTGGACACACAGAGCCTGGCTTCTGCGTGCACAGGCACAGAGTACCCAACCTCTTCCTCTGCGTGACTGATTAGTTCATAACAGAAAAATCACACAGATGTGAGTGCATTCCTGCCTACTAGTGTGTAGTGGCTCCCAATTGTAAACCCAACACTCGAGAGACTGAAGTAAAATAACCATGGGTATGAGACGAGCCTAGGCTATAGAGTAAGGCCAGTCTCAAAAAAGCAAACTGATCAAACAAAAGCATTACTTTCTACATCAGCCATTCTCAAATCCCCACAGTGGTCATGCCCAGATTTTCAGTCAACTTGGAACATTCTCTGTGTCTGTCGAGATACCATCATTTGGTTTAGAAATGCATATGTATGAATGGGAAAGTCTTCTAAAATGCAATGTAGGCAATCAAAATAAATAAATAAATAAATGCACAAAACTACTTCTATTCTACTGAGCTTACACATTAAAGAATAAAAATTTTAAGATTCTAGTCAAAGGAGACAGATAAACAAGCAGATTTACCCAACAGCAAGACAGAATTCTATAAAAGACAAAGCAAAACATTATAATTCAACCCTATGAGAAAACCAGCTCTACCCACCTCTTTGTCTGAGGGAATGTGTATGCATTCAGTGTCTCCAAACTTACACACATAACTTAAGCATGAATGTCAAACGTTAAATCATTACTTTTGACCCATCTTCCTTTTTTACTAAGTAGACCAAAAAAAAAAAAAAAAAGTGGAGCTAAATGGATATTACTGAACAAAGCCATTTGCCTGTGTTCCGGACTCTAAAATATTTAAGGCAGTAATACTTGTCTGTGCCGGAAAATGATTCTTAAGACCACAGGTCACTAAAATAAAAAAGGTTACCTACCACTAAACTTTCAAATTTTACATATTCCTCAAAGTGTTCTTTATGCTTTTCTACTGTGTAAAAATTATTATGGAAGGGGCATCCTCTGTTGCACTCCATCTGCAAGGAGCTGCAATCCTATGATCAACAAGCAGGCCAGTTTGCCAACATAACAGCCTTCCTTTTTTTGTTTTGTTTTGTTTCTTTCTTTCTTTCTTTTTTTTTTTTGGTTTTTCGAGACAGGGTTTCTCTGTGTAGCCCTGGCTGTCCTGGAACTCACTCTGTAGACCAGGCTGGCCTCGAACTCAGAAATCCACCTGCCTCTGCCTCTCAAATGCTGGGATTTAAGGTGTGCAACACCACTGCCCAGCACATAACAGCCTTCTTTAGCTGCTAACATATATGGCTATGACATCCTTTTCTTTCTTTTATTTATTTATATGTTTGTTTATACAGTGTTATTTTCTATTTTTATTATTTTAATTGTGTGTGTGTGTGTGTGTGTGTGTGCGCGCGCTCGCGTGCAAGTGGGGTGGGCATATGTGCATATGAATGTGTCAGATCCCTCTTACTGAATTTACAGGCTGTTGGAAGTCGTCTGATATGGATACGGGGAATCAAACTAAGGTCCCCAGGGAGAGCAGTGTGTGCTCATAGTCATACAAATAAAACAAATCTTTTTAAGAAATAGCCTTTAGGGGCTGGTGAGATGGCTCAGTGGGTAAGAGCACCCGACTGCTCTTCCGAAGGTCCAGAGTTCGAATCCCAGCAACCACATGGTGGCTCACAACCATCCGTAACAAGATCTGACTCCCTCTTCTGGTGTGTCTGAAGACAGCTACAGTGTACTTACATATAATAATAAAATAAATAAAAAAAAAAAAAAAAAAAAAAAAGAAATAGCCTTTATCTATTTATCCGGCCTGTTGAGGTTTGTTCTGTTAGCAGATACTGTAATGCTAAGCTCGATGACCCAAGTGACGCTATGTGACTTGCCCCCAAATTACTTCTGATTATGAATAAAGATGCCTACAGCCTACAACTGGGCAGAACTGAGGTAGGAGGTCTTGGTGTCTGAGGAGACCACAAGGAAGGGGAGAAAGAGGAAGAGAGAAGACGCCATGAGTTAGAAGTCAAGAAAGCATGGCCATAAGGGTTAGTCGATTGGAATTAAGAGCAGCCCAAAACACGGGGTTATCAATAGGAATATATTTTAATAGTATAAAGGGTAGATATCTATCCAGCCTTACTGCTAATAAAGGCTTATTATAAATATAAAGGTTGTGTGTGTCTTTTATCCGGGAACTGAATGATCAAAGGCAGATTAGAAGCTCCTAGTTGAGATTAAATATTTCAGCACCTGTCTCATTACAGAGCTATTTCATTTGCCCTTTCCCAAACCTAAATTTGTAGCTTTCATCTTTATCTTATGTACATGTGTGTGTGTTTGTGTGTGTGTGTGTGTGTGTGTGTGTGTGTGTGTGTGTGTGAGTGGGTGCACATGCACATGTGTGTGAAGGCATGTCAGGAGCAGAGGTCACTACCAGATGTTACTCTCAGGCAGCCATGCACCTCATGTTCTAAGGCAGGGTCTCTCAGCTGGCCTGACACTTGCTGAGTCGTGCTTGTCAGCCCCTCCCCAGCAATGTGCCTTCACATTCAGCTCCTTAAATGAGGGCTCTGGGGATCGAACTCAGGTCCTTACGCTTTCACAGTAAACGCTTCACTCACTGAGCTAATACCTAAGCTCTAATTTTTATCTTTGTTTTAAGACATGCAACAGTGCTGGGCGGTGGTGGCGCATGGCTTTAATCTCAGCACTTGGACGGCAGAGGCAGGCGAATTTCGGAGTTCGAGGCCAGCTTGGTCTACAAAGTGAGTTCCAGGACAGCCAGGGCTACACAGAGAAACCCTGTCTCGAGAAACCAAAAAAAAAAAAAAAAAAAAGACATGCAACAGCACCAAAACTGTCCTGCCAGCCTCTTGCCTTGAGCTCTTGTGCTGAGGTTACAGGTTCACACCACGATGCCAGGCAGCCCCTTGCATTTTTCTAAAACCGTATTTTATAACAAGTATCACTTTGATCCTTTTTATTTTGTATCATAATCCTTTTCAGGACTGGAGATATAGCTCACTGGTAGAGTTCCTTGCTCACAGGCACAAAGCCAGGTATGGTCGACAGTACATGCCTATAACTCAGTATTCAGAAGACAAGAGGCAGGAGGCTCAGAAGTTCAAGGTCATCCTAAACTAAATAACATGTTGAGCCCAACCTGGAATATAGAAGGAAGACAGACCCTATCTTTAAAAAAAAAAAAAAAAAAAAAAGTTTTTCTAAAAGAAAGAATTTAAGGGGTGGGAGTTGTGACTGACAACTTAATTATTCTATATGGGGAATCAACACTTTAAAGAGTTTTTAGAAGCAAAAAATTTTGGTACTTGGACAGCTGATGAACACTGGCTCCTCTTTTTTTTAAAAAGGAGAAAGTGAGCTGGGCGGTGGTGGCGCTGGGGAGCAGAGGCAGGCGGGTCCTCTGAGTTTGAGGCCAGCCTGATTTACAGAGTGAGTTCCAGAACAGCCAGGGCTACACAGAGAAACCCTGACTCAGAAAGAGAAGTGGAGGGGAGGGAGAGAGGGAGCAATCTCTGTCTGTATGTCTTTCTGTTTCCTGACAGTTGACGAACTGGAACCAGCCACCTCATCCTCAGCAGCTAAGCCTCTCCTGCCACACTGGGATCCCACGCCCGGACTGGAAGCCCATACTTCCTTCCTTAGCCTGCTTTGTGAGGTTGCAGTGGACAGGCTGCAGCACGTCCCATTATCCCGATCAGAGACTTGCAGAAGTCCACTGTGAGACTGCAGCAGTAACCACTCTGAAAAAATCAGTAACTCTACTTTATTACAAAGCACACACTAAAAGATGGTAGTGTTAAGTTTTTCTTTTAATTTAGATTTATTTATTTATTTTATGAGTACTCTGTCACTGTCCTCAAGGACATAGGATTCCATTACAGATGATTGTGAGCCACCATGTGGTTGCTGGGAATTGAACTCAGGACCTCTGGAAGAGCAGCCAGTGCTCTTAACCTCTGAGCTATCTCTCCAGCCCAAGAGAATAAGTTTTAAGAACATCTTACCAAGGTCAAATTATATTTAACAAAATAAAGAAAGCAATCTTGGGGCTTTAAAGTTATATTTTCCTTCAGAATTTAGTCAAGCCCACTGCTTAGAGCTTCACTCTCATAGAATCTAAACTTGATAAGTAAGGATCAACACCTGAGCTATTCAGGGTCCCTCGATTACAAAGAATGAAATAAGCAGTCCATGCTTAAGTGCTACAGCAGTCCTGAGGGGACACACTCAGCAGATCACCCTGAATTGGCAAAGGGTGAGGACACAGATGTTCACATACTCTGATCACAGCGAGGAGGAGACGGCAAGGGAAGGGAAGGGAAGGAAGCCATGCTCGTATGGAAAACAACTTGTACTCACTGGTCGAGTTGCCTTGCATCTGAATGATGCACTTGGACTCCTTGCTGGTCTCTCGAGAATTGAAGGGCCTCACTCGAACAGCGACCTTCACAGAGGCTCCCGACATTCTGATGGCCTTATATATGCAGTCCAGAAGTAAAAATCAAATCTTCTTTTGAAGTTGTGTTCAAGGTTCCTTTAAAAGAGAAGCATTGTACACAAGGTTGTCAAAATTAAGGGACACAAAGGCTGACTCATGAGAGCTACTGCTTCAGGTCTATTTCTAAAAGCCTGCCTATTATTTCAACTACAATCTTATATTCCCAACAGCCATTTATCAAACAGTAAAGATGGAAGCCATTTTCCTACCCTATTATCTCTTTCTCAAACCCTAAAAAGTCTCTAACTAATTAATTAAAAGTAGCCTGCAAAGTAACAGGCACCAGTCTTTCTCTGTGTGTCTTCAGGTCAATCTCCAGGAAGAGATAAAAAAAAAAAAAACCTATCTGTTCATTGAAGAATTTCTTAAAATTGTAAGTTTCCATCTGAACCATTTATTGCCCCTTTTCTGGTTGGTTGGTTTTTTTTTTTTTTTTTTTTTTTTTTTGTTTGTTTGTTTGTTTTCAAGACAGGTTTCTCTGTGTAGCTCTGGTGGTGCTAGGACACTTTGTAGACGAGGCTGGCCTAGAACTCAGAGAGATCTGGGTAATCCCACCTTGTCTTTGCCTCCCAAGTGCTGGGACTAAAGGCTTATGCCACCACCACCCTTAAAAAAATATATTACTTTAAGGAAACTTGGTGAACTTTTCTATACTTGAAAAACCAAAAAAAAAAAAAAAATACAGTTCCCACATTAGAACTGAATCACATCTTTTTACTTTTTTTGAAATTATAATAAATTTTAAACCACTGAGAAATTATCTTTCAAGATGTATATGGTAAATGGGTTTTTTGTTGTTGTTGTTGTTGTTGTTGTTTTTGAGACAGGGTTTCTCTATGTAGCCCTGGCGATCCTGGAACTCACTCCATAGACCAGGCTGGCCTCGAACTCAGAAATCCGCCTGCCTCTGCCTCCCAAGTGCTGGGATTAAAGGCATGCGCCACCACACCCAGCTCGGTAAATATATTTTTAAATGTTTGAGATTATAATATAATTATATCATTTACCCCTTCTCTTGTCTCTCTCCAACTCCTCCCATGCCCCTACCGCTTTCAAATTCTTAGCCTTGTTCTTTGTTACTGCATATGTGTGTATACATTTTTAAAGATTTATTTATTTAGTTTTATGTATATGAGTACATTATAGCTGTACAGATGGTTGTGAGCCTTCATGTGGTTGTTGGGAATTGAATTTTAGGACCTCTGCTCGCTCTAGTCAACTCTGCTCGCTCAGTCCCTGCTTGCTCCAGCCCAAATATATAAGTACACTGTAGCTGTCTCCAGATGTTTCAGAAGAAGGCGTCAGATCTCATTCAGGTGGTTGTGAGCCACCATGTGGTTTCTGGATTTGAACTCAGGACCTTCAGAAGAGCAGTCAGTGCTCTTACCCGCTGAGCCATCTCACCAGCCCCTCTATAGTCTTAACTATATAAATGCAGTCTTCTCTGTATAATGTTACTTCTGTGAGCAGGAGGTTTTCCAGGGCTACTACCTGGTAGTAGATAATCAAGAGAGATGCTTCTCCCTGAAGAAAACTTCCTCTCAGCCTTCCTTAGTTGCCCACAGTTTACGTTAGCGTGTCTGCTGGTGTCATCCCTCTTCAGTTTGTGTTAAGGAAGCTATGTTGTTGAGACTTCAGGATAGGAGACAAACTCTCACAGCAAACATCCTGTCCATCTGACTCTTACAGCCTCTCTGCCCACCTCCACTCCCCTCCCCTCCGCAGTGACTCCTGAGCTTTAAAGGCGGGGCTGTGGTGGACAGGAGCCACTTGGCCTGGACTCCACAGAGCTCTGCATTTTGATCCACTGTGGTCTCCATCTGTTGCAAAGAGACGTTTCCTTGGTGAGGGGTGAGAACTACACTAATCTGTGGGTAAAGGATAAATATTTAGAACATAATTAAGGATTGTACTGGTTTAGTAAAGTGGCAGTTGTAGGTTCTCCTGCAAGATCTATGACCTGACTAACCTGGGGGAGGGCTGACTGGGTTTCTGGCACAGTTTCTTTTTTCTTGTTGTTTTTGTTTTGTTGAGACAAGGTCTCTCTATGTAGCCCTGGCTGTCCTGGAACTCACAGAGATCTGCTGCATCTGTCTTCTGAGTGGTGGGATTAAAAGCCTGGACTACCGAAAACAGCCTTCTAGCTAGGCAGGCCTTAAACCCTGTGAGTCCCAGAGATGCCCTGCTTCCACCTTCCCAGCCCTGGGATTACAAACACATGGCACTCAGATTGGTTTAGTTGGTTGGTTTTAAACTCAGTTTTGAGTTCCTCAGCACTTTCCTGCACTCTCTCTCCAGCCCATCCCACCCCCGCCTTTTTTTTTTTTTTTTTTGAGACAGGGTTTCACTGTGTAGCCTGGGTGCCCTGAAACTCATATAGACAAGGCTGGCTTCAAACTCACAGAGATCTACTTGTCCCTGCCTCAAACATGCTAGTATTAAAAGTGCATGCCACCACACCTGGCCCCTCTTATTTTCTTAATATCATCATCATTATGTGAAATTTTTCTTTTGGGGAAATGTCTTCTGTCTTTTTCACCAGTCCAGACTGCTCAGATATCTGCCATGTGTATTAGTACATAGAACAGAGTCTGGCTGAGAGCTCAGAATCTATTAAAGGAATCAATTAATGAGCTTCATTCATTTCCCTGATTGGGAAAATAACCTGTTTACATCCTTGCTAGGTTCAGTGATTTTTGGTTTTGTTTCAAGTTATTACAATGTTTTGATATTAATCTTACTTAATTTAATACACATACACTGCAGTGTTTTTTCTAGTCTGTTTATCTTTTATTTTATAGTAACTGGAAAGATCTTAATATACTAAATACCTTCGTGGCCACATTTATCAAATGAAAGCCCAGAGTTATGAACTTTCCCAATTAATGTTGCATATGCTATAGTCATTCGTTCAGTACTATCTCTCTCTGTGTGTCTCTGTCTCTCTCTCTCACACACACACACACACAAAGAATGCAGCACTGAGAAAAGAGCTACATAAAAAGCATAGCTGAATATGGGTGTGGCAACACATGTCTGTAATTATAGCAACACAGGAAGCTAAACTATAACGTTTGCTAGGTCAACAGCAGCCTAGACTTGACCCAATAAAACTTTGTCTCATAATAAAATTAAAAAGTGCTGGAGATTAACTCGGTGGTCCTGAGTTCAGTCACTGGGTAAATAGGTGGATGAATGGATACATACATCAGTACATACATACAGAGGGGGAGGATACATACATCCGTACATACATACAGAGGGGGAGGGAGGAGGGAAGGAAAGGAAAGAGGAGAAAGATCACAGCAACACTGCAGTTCCCCCAGGACTTTGATATGTAATTATCTTTCTAACTCTTATGATATCCAAAAATTAGTTATCTCCCCAACTAGTAGTCTGTCGATTCTCCCACCTTCTCCCTCAGGCTCTTCTGGAAATAAGGTTCACTATGTAGCCAAGGCTGGATTGAATTCTCCATCCTGTCTGCCTCAACTTCCCAAATGCTAGGATTTCAGGCCCTGCCGACCTCTCAGTCTCCCCATCCCATGCCTAGGATTCTTGCAACAAAGGAACTTCTTTTGAGCTTTCCATTTTGACCCAATAGTCCTTTACCAGGGTTGTAAGCAGAACTAAAAAGCAATAACCATAAAATAGCCACTGGCCAGTATTCAACAGTTTTAAGGTAGGTACCAAGTACTGGATTTTTGTTTTAAATTTATTTTGTGTGTCAGAGTACAATTTGTGGGAGATGGAGCCCAGAGGAAGATGAGAGTCCTGCTCTATCACAGTCCCTCCAGACAGGCTCTACAGACCTCACTGTTTTTCAGCTAGGCTGGCAGGCTAGTGAGCCCCAGCAATCCCCCTGTCTCTATATCCTTCCCTTGCAGCACTAGTCACAGGCTTATACGGCTGGGGTGCTACGGCTCAGAACTCGGGCACTCAAGCTTCCGAAACAAGAGTCCAGCCCCCAAATCAAATCATGGCTAAAAAGCATGGCTTCCGGTCTCTCTCATTTCTAAGAATCTACGACCAAAGTCAAAGGACACAACCCATGTTCTAGCCCAATTCCTCCACTCACCGAACCCCAGGGTCTTTCACAACTGCTAAATAGACCCAAATAATCCAGCTCTCAGTGCTAACAGAAAGATATTACCCATATTCAGAATAGGGGAAGAAATACTGAACAAGTCACCCAGTTTCTTCAAATAGCAGAACTGGGAAGAAGGTGGTTATAAAAAAGGTCATTTATCAACCAAAAGCAATGATCTTTCTTCAAGAAAAGTCGTAAAATTTTTGATAACCAGAATAGAAAAAAAGATTGCTAAAATGTTGGCAGTTATTTCGAATACTTTGATTTTTAAAAAAGATTTGTTTGTTTTTCCTTTTTGTCTTCTACCTAAGACCTAGCAAATTACTCAAAGCTTCAGGCTTAGAAATTAAAAACCCTGAACCCTCTTTACTCAGCTTTTGACAAAACAGGCTTGTCACCATGAACTAAAACCCGAGTGTACTGGCTAGTTTTGTGTCAACTTGACACAGCTGGAGTTATTACAGAGAAAGGAGCTTCAGTTGGGGAAATGTCTCCATGAGATCCAGCTGTAAGGCATTTCCTCAATTAGTGCTCTGGGCTGGTAGTCTTGGGTTCTATAAGAGAGCAGGCTGAGCAAGCCAGGGGAAGCAAGGCAGTAAGTAACATCCCTCCGTGGCCTCTGCATCAGCTCCTGCTTCCTGACCTGCTTGAGTTCCAGTCCTGACTTCCTTGGTGATGAACAGCAGTATGGAAGTGTAAGCCGAATAAACCCT
Source organism: Mus musculus (assembly GCF_000001635.26). Taxonomy (NCBI): domain Eukaryota; kingdom Metazoa; phylum Chordata; class Mammalia; order Rodentia; family Muridae; genus Mus; species Mus musculus. The sequence goes on from NT_166299.2 coordinate 2,716,893, forward strand.
TTCCTCCCCAACTTGCTTCTTGGTCATGATGTTTGTGCAGGAATAGAAACCCTGACTAAGACACTGAGTATCTCTAACATCCTCACACCATCACTGTGCAGCCGGCTTAGCTCCCCTCCCTAACTCTTCTGCGCACATTTCATTCAACCTCAAATAAACAAGGCCAAATAGCTCTCACCCAAAAACAAGCTTGCCCCCTCTATCCATCTAGCCATAAAATTTCTTTCCATTCCTACCATGTTCCTGTTAGTTAATCATCAAATTCCTTTTTGGTTGGAGAAGCAATTATTTGTGTCCCCCTCTCTCCCTCCCTTATTCCAACTTCTGATCCTCCTGCTCCAAATCCAGGGCTTCATGCATACTAGACAAACACTTTACCAAGTATACATCCCCATCCAATAATATATACATTTTAATTTTCTTTTCCCACAAAATGCAATAAGTGGGGGGGGGGAGGAACTTTCCCACAACAATATGAACATGCAAAAATATAAAAAAAAATACATACTTTTTAATTTAACTCTGTGGTAAAACAGACTATCTTCATTATCATAATTGAAATTATAGTTAAGTGAACTATAAAAAAGTTAATACATAAATTACCTACAACTATAGTCTTCTATAACAGATGTCCATTAGACAATTACAACTTCAAAACTTGCCAGGTGTGATGGTAAACAAATTGAATCCCAGCACTCAGGAGTCAGGAGGCAGGGTCAGACCGATCTGTATGATCTGGTCTACAGAGTGAGTTCTAAGCCAGCCAAAACTATATAGTGATACCCTTTCTCAAAAACAAAACACGTTCCAGTCCCAGAAACAGAGAAACAGAGAAATAGAGACAGAAGGATCTGTGGCTGCTTGCCAGCCAGCCGACCAAGCTCATCATAAACTTCAGGCCAGTAAAAGACTACTGAAAAATCACTTGTAAAGTTGTTCTCTGGTCTCCACATATATGCACACACAAACACATAAACACACATGAATGCACACAACACACAAGAAAAGCAGCTGGGGTGTATAAGTGTATAAGTCCGCTATATACCCCAGACTACAACATAGTTAAAAGCATTAGGAAAATAGACTGGAGCAAAAATTCCAGAAGCATTCACTAACATTACAGGGACAATAAAACTCTCACGTTTGCTGGGCATGGTGGCACACACCATTAATCCCAGCACTTGTGGGGCAGAGGCAGGTGGATCTCTGTGACTTTGAGGCCAGTCTGGTCTACAAAGACCAGGACTCCCACAGCTATTATACAGAGAAACCCTGTCTAAGGAGGGAAAAATTGAAGTTTCTTAACTGAATATTTCTCAATTTTTTTCTTTTTTTTAATTTTTTTTATTTATTTTTTTAAAATTTTTTATTAGGTATTTTCCTCGTTTACATTTCCAATGCTATCCCAAAAGTCCCCCATACCCATCCCCTCACTGCCCTACCCACCCACCCCCCCTTTTTGGCCCTGGCGTTCCCCTGTACTGGGGCATATAAAGTTTGCAAGTCCAATGGGTCTCTCTTTCCAGTGATGGCCGACTAGGCCATCTTTTGATACATATGCAGCTAGAGACAAGAGCTCCGGGGTACTGGTTAGTTCATATCGTTGTTCCACCTATAGGGTTGCAGATCTCTTTAGCTCCTTGGGTACTTTCTCTAGCTCCTCCATTGGGGGCCCTGTGATCCATCCAATAGCTGACTGTGAGCATCTACTTCTGTGTTTGCTAGGCCCTGGCATAGTCTCACAAGAGACAGCTATATCAGGGTCCTTTCAGCAAAATCTTGCTAGTGTATGCAATGGTGTTATTTCTCAAATTTTGCCTGCTTATCTTTGTTCTTTTGAGATTTCCATTTGAGGCAACATAGATTATTAGAAGTAAGGAGAAAACAAATTGATCATCCTGCAAAGTGAAGAAGTAGAAATGAACAATATTTGTCTATTATGAATAATACCAGATGTGTTAGCTAGTCTTTTGTCAACTTGACACAGTTAGAGTCATCTGAGAAGAGAAGACCTCAATTGAGACAACACCTCCATCAGATCTGGCCGTAGACAAGCCTGTGGGGGCATTTTCCTAATAGGCAATTGATGTGGAAAGGCCCCAGCTTACTATGGGCAATACCAGCCCTGGGCAGGCGGTCCTGTGCGGTATAAGAAAGCAAACAGAACAAGCACCCAGGGGAAAGCCAGCGGTCCCGGGTTCCTTGGTTTCTCAGTGGCCTCTCCTTCAGGTCCAAGTGCCTGCCTTGAGCTCCCGCCTTGGCTTCCCCTGGTGATGTGATATCACCTGTAAGCTAAAGGGTCCTTTCCAACCTATGTGGCTTTGACAAGGTCTTGACCACAGCAATAGAAAAAAACAAACAAACAAACTACTACACCAAGCTGTTTTGATTTGTTTGAGGTTAATTTATTTTTGTCATATCCGTTTATAGAAAGCATGTAAGATTATATTCCTAAAACACAGATTAGGGACTGAAGAGACGGCTCAGTGGTTAAGAGCACTGGTTGCTCTTCCAGAGGACCTGAGTTCACTCCCCAGCACCCACATGGTGGCTCATTATCATGTAACTCCAGTCCCAGGGGGACTCCAATGCCCTCCTCTGGCCTTCATAGGTACCCACACGTGAAGACAAACAGTCATACACATTGAAAAAGAAAATTAAAGCTACAGACGTTTTTAACCAAGAAATAGTCTATTAAAGTCACTAGTGAAGAGAAGGCCACTGAAAAAGGCTGGAGAGACGACGGCACAGCGTTAAGAGCACGTGCCCTGGCAGAGGACCCAGGCTTGACTCTCCACACGCAGAGCTCACATCGTCTGTAACTGTGGTTCAGAAGACCCCACGGCCCTTCTGATTTCCATGGGTAACAAGCACCACACGGTACACATTTGTACACATAAAATAATAAAATAAATACATCTATACAGAGAAACCCTGTCTCGAAAAAAACCAAAAAAATAAAATAAAATAAAAAAATAAATAGATCTAAAACAAAATTTGAGAAATTCACTGAGATGCATAAAGTTTGGGACTGGGCAGATGTTTGTTTCAGTAGCTAGCTACCTTAATCTAGTTTTTATACTAATTTTTATTCCAAAAAGAAACTATTACTAGCTCAACTTTCTAGAACAACAGTTTGACATCAAGGAATTTAAAATTTTATATATATATATACATAGACAGAGAGAGAGACAGAGAGAGAGACAGAGAGAGTCTCACTATGTTGCTCTGACTGTCCTGGAATTGACATAACCAGGCTGGCCTTTAACTCCCAGAGATCCCTCTGCCTCCTGAATGCTGGGATTAAAAGCACGTATGTACTGCCATGCCTGTGACTAAACTGTATTCTCAAGGAATGATCTGTAATTTAAAGAACAAAGCAAACAGAAAAGGCATGTAAAGAGGCACACACCTGTAATCATAGCACTTGGGAGGCAGAGGCAGGAAGATGGGAATTCAAGGTTAACCTAGAGTACACAGTGAGTGCTAACCTGGGGTGCATGAGAGCTTTCCTTTAAAATAAATAATAATAATGAGCTGGGTAGGGTGGCTCATTCACTTGAGAAGGGAAGGCAAGCAGATAAGGAATCCAAGAGCAGCCTCTACTACACAGGAGTTCAAAGCCAGCCTACAGTAAATTATACTACATTTCAAATAAACAAACAAACAAACACATCACAAAGTGACGTAAACTTCTATAGTAGAGAACCTTTGATATACTACAAATAGAGGCAGTAAAGATGGCCCAGCAGCTCTTCCCAGCAGCTCACAACCGTCTGTGACTACAATTCCAAGGGATCTGGCAGAAACACATGCAGGCAAAATACCAATGCATATAAAATAAAAATAAATCATCTTTAAAAATTAAAAAGAACCAGGCAGTGGTGGCGCATGCCTTTAATCCCAGCACTCGGGAGGCAGAGGCAGGCGGATTTCTGAGTTCCAGGACAGCCTGGTCTACAGAGTGAGTTCCAGGACAGCCAGGGGTATACAGAGAAACCCTGTCTCAAAAAAAACAATAAATAGACAGACTATGGGGCTGGAGAGATGGCTTAGCAGTTAAGATCAGTCTGTTCTTCCAGAGGACCTGAGTTCAATCCCCAGCACCCACATGGTGACTCACAACCATCTATGCTGGGATCTGATGCTCTCTTCTGGCATGCAGGTGTACATAAAAATAAAACTTTAAAAAGAGAGAGAGACTAAGAATAACTCCTTTCTATAAAACATTTATACAGTTCTCTATATCTAATAACGTCAATAAAGGCAAAGCAAGTTTTAGGACCATGGCTATACCTGTAAAGTGGCCCCAATATGTAAGAATGTGGGGGTTGGGGGAAAGACAGAAAGACAGGGAGAGGGAGAAGCAGAAAGGGAAGGGTGTATGTGTATTTTTGGTCTTTGATTCTCTGGTCACTCTGTGAAATGCAAACTAGATCCCTTGTCAGGAATGCTGCTTTTCGCATCCTAACTCAGTGCCAAGATTCAGATGACACAGCAACAGTCTCTGACAGATCCGATTTTCAATTTCCAATGTGGCTGAACAAGCTCGGCCAGGTTCTCCAACTGTTTTCTTTTAACCACTGTCTAAAATAACCTGATACAATTTTTAGATTTACCAGACATGTATCCTTTTGCCTCTGCAACTACGAGATCAAGAATCCTTTGCACTGCTGACATGGCTTCTTTGCTTTTTCTCAGAAATCAAGAACTGCCTCAAGAAACAGGAGTTGGAGATGCAGCCCAGTTGTATATAGAGTGCTTGTCTAATATGCACAAAGCCCTAGATTCTATCCCCAGCATGGGGGTTTAAGGGAGGCACCCATAGATTAGAGGAAAATAGGCCCTATGGTTCATCAGCTTGAAATAAAGTATTCTAAACAAATGATTACATTCTTAGTTAGAAAGAGTTAAGTTATAATACTATATTCCCAGCTTGAAAAGCAAGTGAACTTGATTTTTAAAACATTTTACATTTGTGTGTGTATCTTACTTTGTTTCATGGAAAAGCCTCAAATAGGGCTGGGGATTGGTGGAGCCCCTCAGTTTGACTTGGATGCTTGCTGCAGCAGGTCTGCTCGGCCCTATCAAGATGTTCACAGTGGCTTCATCTTCCACTGCCTTTGCTTAGCAAAAACTGCATCTACCACCGCCTAGGGAAAAGGCAGGCGCTCCTTCAACCTCCCCTGTCTCTTTACAAACCTCCCTGCCTACTTTGCGTTCCTCTCCCTGACTTCAGCTAGTCCCTGGCCTGTGCTGTGTACCACTGGCTCCTACCTTGGCGATCTGTTTTATTGGATGCCCCTTCTCCTTGACTGACTTCCCCGCACTGCTCCTTGGACATGCCTGGCAAGCTCTACCTTAGGGCTGGCTCATGCGCTCTTCAGCTTGGATTGCTCTTCTTCTCTAATCTGCCTGGCCAACTCCTTCACCTCTTTACGATTTTTGCTTAAATCTTACCACCTCAGCACAGCCTCCCCTGACTGAGCTACAGAGCTACACACCACTTCACTTCTGGGCGTTAGTTACCTCCCTTCCCTCGAGTCCATTCAGGGCAGCTCAGCTTCAATGCCTCTTTCCCCCAAGAGAATGAAAGTTTCTCCAAGCCAGGGATTCCCTAGACTGTGTATGCAACATGTTGAATAGAGCATAGAGGTGTGCACAACCTGGTATTAAAAAATAAATAAAGTGTCTCCTCTCTCCAGCTAATTACAGTCAGCATGAGTGGCTCTAGAGTCCCCTACTTCTTTGATATTGTTCTTATTCAGGTTTCCAGCCTTTATTGCTAGGAGGCGACGGGAAGTGGTATGCACATTTTACACCACTGCTCTGCAAGTGTCTCTTACTTAACTTGCTCTGTCCTTGAACCTTTGTCTGCTTTTGTGGGGCTGGCTTCGGTCTCCTGAGTCCTGTTCCTGTCTACACACACACAGCCATCCAGCTCATCAAATACAGAGTTTTGTATAAATTTTAAAGATCTGCTGTGTTGTTTGGTTTTGATTTTAAGAACTAGCACTTGGATTGTATAACATACATCCCAGTTAAAATAAATAGTAAAATAAGCCATTACAAGAAATTTTTGTTTATACTTTGTAATACTTACTGCCTTTGGAAAGTATTTGAGCAAAGTACTATAAGCTCCACATATAATGAGACTATTGAAATATAAGTAAACAAAAATCTTGTGTACAGAGGGATAACTAAAAATACAGCTTGCCTGGACTAATAGTTTAGTTTAGAAATTAAAGCAAAAAGGAAAAAATAAATCATAGTTTTTAATGCTAAATTTTAAAGTGGGTCAGGTATTAGTGCACACCTATAAGCCCAGCACTCAGGAGCTTGAGGCAGGAGGGGGGAAGCGTGGACTGCATAGACCCTGTTTGAAAAAACAAAACTCTAAAGACAGCCTAAGGGGAAGGCATTGACTCATCCTGGTACTAAATGTTTGGTAGTGGTGTACACCTTCAGTCCCAGCACTTGCAAAGCAGAGGCAGCTCTCTGTGAGTTTGAGGCCAGCCTGGTCTACATAGTGAGTTTCAGGACAGCCAGAGCGACATAGAGACTCTGTCTCAAAACAACAACCAAACGGATCTCAGGACTGGTTCAGGCTGGCATGTGTCTAGTGGCCTTCAGAAGAGTAAGGAACTTAAAACAGCAACGGTTGGTATCGTAAGAAAAGAGCTGGAGCAGCAAACCCAGACGTCACAGTGTGGGAAACGAAGAGACGAGGAGCCTTGGGGCCTCAACACGGAATGCACAAGCAAGAAGACTTCAGAAGTGAGAACTCTAAATTACCAGGGTTTAAGATCAGAAGGCAAATTCGAGATCTGAAGGCAATGACATGTTAGAAGATGTGGCACAACAGTAACCAGAAAAGAACCCAGCCAGTGCTCGAGAAGTGAAGGAATTTTAAGGGAAGGATAGTTTTTAAAGAAGTTCAGCACAGTGGTCACTAACCCAGCTCTAGTCATGGTAGGGAAGTTTAGCAGGTTTCAGTTTCTTCACATGAGAAAGAGCTATAACAGTATGTACTTGGCATGGCTGTCTATGAATTTGGTTAATAAATGTGCTTACAGAAGAGCCTCCTGATATATAGAAACTGCTTAATATGAGCACAATGCTTTTCTCCTCGTTATTGCCGCTGCTACTGTTTATGTAGATAGTCACTGACATCTGCCGAGATGATGTGAAAAACCTGTATGAGGCTAGAGCCCTCGCTCAAGAGCACATTCCCTAGCTCAGCATATGCAAAGCCCAGGGTCCAGTGCCTAGCAACACAAAGATAACAATAAAATTTGAATGTGAGGGAAAACTGAGCCAAAAGATGCCCAAGTTACCAAAGGAGAAAATGACAGAAGTATGTAACTCAATGTCAAGCTCTGTTGTAAACATGAAAATTTTAAACTGTAAAATAAAATGGAAAAGCTTTATGGGGCTGGGGATTGGGTAGAGCACTTGCCTAACAAGTCCAGTCCTCAGCCCTGCCAACCAAAAAAAGGTTTTGTATCTAAGAAATAGTTTTCGTCTTTTAGTATATGTGCTGCCAACGCACGCATAGATGTTAGTCTTTTAACCTGCACCTCGTATGCAGCCATAAACAATCATAAGACCATTAATATTATACAGCATGAGAAAGAGAAAATCACAGACGCTTCCACAGCACAAGCAGCAGTGCACTAAGTGCATCAGAGGTAAAGGGAATATGCAACTGCAATGCGAAGGGAGTCTAAGAACAAATGGTAGGCCTTACAGTATTTTGGGATGAAGACCTGAGTCTCTCTGTGGGCTGGATTGACCTCTAACCACTATGAGAACAAACCAATCACTGAGCTCTTCACAAAAACAAAACAAAACAGAACAAAACAACCTCTGGGCAGTCCAAGACCCCTTCTACAAGCTTTCTTATCACAGCCACATCTGTTTAATGTCTTCTACCCTGCACCAAAATAAAGGTTCTAGAAGTATACATATTCACTCTCTTATGGAGTTCACACGTTTACCACTATCTGTTCACACAAGGCCTCTTCCAAAGAGAACACTGTGAAACAGGAACAATACACCTTTAACTTCAGGGCACTGTGAATTCTATCACATCAGTTTACAAGACCGAAGGGATATGCTTACTCTTGGGAAAGACTTGTTACAGTGAGTAGCCTGGGAAGGGGTTTACAAACAAGGCAGCAAGGGTTCATTGTTGACCTTTATTTTGTACACAGAACAAGACCAAAACAGAAAAAAAATAGGCTAGAAAGCTTTGGCCTTGGGAACTGTTGACAGACTTTTCTTGGGCAATAATTTATTCCCTGCACTAATTTAGTAGAAAAAAAGAAAGTGCATTCATATCTGGTTTTGAAATGGAAAAGTCTGACCTATGCCTTAGAAACTGTACTTAATTGGATTCTTAAATTAATTCTAGAAAAATATTCAATAGTGAAGACCTATGCAAACTCAAGAAATCTGTATTTAATCGGATAAATTCTAGAAATATATTCAACAGCAAAGACCTATGCAGAGTCAAGAAATCTTTCCTCCATTTCAGATTTATAATCAGGACTAATTTGTTGTTGTTGTTGTTGTTGTTGTTGTTGTTTGAGACAGGGTTTCTCTGTATAGCCCTGGCTATCCTGGAACTCACTCTGTTGACCAGGCTGGCCTCAAATTCAGAAATCTGCCTGCCGCTGCCTCCCAAGTGTTAGGATTAAAGGCGTGTGCCACCACTGCCCAGCAGGACTAATTTTTTTCAAAAGCTTAAATTATATTTAATCTCAGTTCTTTACATGTACTTAAAGCTACTCCTTATTTTGATATGGAATCATAAACAAACATTCTGTATTTTTTTAATATTAATTAATGTACTGCCAACACCACTAACTTTAGTCTTGAGAAACAGCTTAGCAGTTAAGAGCACTGTTTGCTCCTGAGGGGGACCCTGGTTCAGCTCCCAGCACCCACAGAGTGGCTCACAATCACCTGTCACTCCAAGTCCAGAGGATCCAACCCTCATCTCTCCTTGGAGGGCACCACAAGAGCACACAGTGCATATACATATACATGCAAGCAAAACACTCATACACATAAAATAAACAAATTAAAAAAAAAACAAAATTAGTGTCTGTTGAAAGTTCACTGAGATTGCCTAACGGTAAAAATTATAAAAAAAAAAAAAATAGTGTGCTGATTTTTCTTAGAAATAGAAAAACATTGGAATTTGTTTTTGTAGTTATTCTTAAGTAGACAGATAATTAAAATAGGGGGAAAAAAGAACTTACGCATTTAAAAAAGGGAGCATGGATCGTGGGAGTCTAGCTCATTAGTAGACAGCTTGTCTAACATGTCTAAGACCCGAGCTAGCGCTCCAACTCCCTCCCAAAAACAAATATATATAATAAATGAAGTTTAAATTAAAGGGCATAAAGAAGGCAGGAGTCACACCATCTCTCCAGATCCTGTGCAGGATCAAAGTCTAGGAAAACACATTTACAGGCTCTCTCTGAAGCCAGTTATTGATCATTTCTAAATCTACTTTAAAACATCAAGATGAGTAATCTTCAAAGTCTCTCCTCAAATAGAACATTAACAACTTCAATTACTTCATAATCAATATCAACTACCACGCTTCTCAAATGAGAACGCAAGCTAAAATTTGGTTATGACTAAGCCGAATCCACAAAATGCCAACCTTTAAGTCCAATATCCACTATAATATCACTTTTAAACAGTTATTCAAAGCTGAACACCACTTTTCTCTGGGTTGAGACAGGCACATCATGACACAAAGCAGCATGCTTAGTGTTGGCAGAACAGCTGCTTGGACCAGAGAGAGCTACATAAGCAAGAGATCTGTTGACAATCTAAATTAGGCTACCTCCAGATTCCACAAAGATGACAACCTGCATCCTCCGAGATACTGCTGCAAGTCTTCTCTGCTACCAGTTTATTCCACTTTCCCTAATCTCTGCACGAAGAGATACTATGCAAATCTATGCACACCATGTAATACGCCAAGAGCCTCCAATATGGTAAAGTGGCCTTAAACATCAACAGGCCTTCGAGGGCCAAAGCAGCGGTGGATTGCGATGATAAGGACAGAAACACAGAATTTCACCCCAACAAGAATGGAATCTTCAAGCCAGTTTACCCTGAAGGCTCATATAGCAATTCACCAAAGAGAAAAAGTGATTTGGGAGCTCAATTTTGCATTTCCAGTCGGTGAGGGTTTGCGTTGCATGAACAATGACTAGCTTGCTCTGAGTGGCCTCCCAACCCCCACAACTTGGCTTCTGGTGCGGCCAGTCACCCTGAAAGCTGCCAGGGCTGTCACTCGGTGCCTACCAGCAACCGGACTTGGCTCCTAAAGGATTTGTCAGATCATCCTCCCAATATGGCTGCCAGAGTGATCCTGGTCGGCTGAACGTCGAGCCCACACCAGCCTTCCTCCCATCTGGCCAGCATCCAACAAGCCCCCTCCCTCTGCATCGCTTCCTCCGTCCAGCCCTTGCGCCCTCCGCTCTGTCGGATGCCCTTTCCTACCTTCATCGGGCTCAGGGGCATTGCCACATTCCCGGTTGGAACCCAGATGCCAACCACAATAGGGGGTGAGAGAGCAGATGAGGGGGGAGAGATCGGCTGGCTCCAAGCTAGGCAGGGCCGGCTCCTCAGAGCTGCAATGTGCGCACATACAGCGGGACAGCGACCGATCTGCTGGCCCGCGGACAGAGCGGGGCCTGGCAGCCCAGGGGAAGCGGAGGGCTGGTGCAGGGCACTGCAGGGGACCGGCAGGCCGCTGGACCAAAGCCCGGCGCTCGCGGCCGGCCGGCCAGGTCTCTCCACGGAGGGCGAGGCTCCTCACCGCGGAGCCAGAGCCCCGGCCGGCCGCGCCGCTTCCTCGCTTTGCCCCCTCCAGGCCCGTCACCGGCCGGGAGTCCCTCCCGCGGGAGCGGCCCCCTACACCGGCGCCGCGGCACCACCGCCCACCTCGCCTCGGCCGCCCCACCTCAGCCTCCTCACCTCAGCCGCGCTGCGGACCGACGGGCGAGCCGGCCGAGTCAGAAGACGCCGAGGCGCGCAGGGGCGCGGGAGGCCGGGCACCGACGCACCTCAGCGCAGGCAGCGGCCGCCGCGAGCCGCAGGGCGCCGCTCCGCAGCCCCATCACGCGGCCGCCCAGCTCTGCATCGAGGATTGGCGGGAGGCCGGGGCGCGGCGGTGGATGCGGCGGAGGAACAGAGAGAAGCCCGGATCCGAGCTGTCGCCTCCCGGGACCACTGCCGTCTGACTACACCGCGACGCTGCTCGCCAAACTCCGCCCGAAGCCGCCGGCGCGGGACACCGCCCCGAGCTAGAGCGCCGAGCGTCACCTCGGCCCGCCCAGCAACCGAGACCGACGCGGAAGGTGACCAATCGCGATGAAGACCTTGAGACAGATGACCAATAGTAAAGCGTGGCTGGAAGAGGGGGCGGGAGGTGCCGGCGGAGCGACGGAGACACTCGAGCGCCCCCTGGTGGTACGGGAGCCGATGCGGGTGCGGGTGCGGGCGTGCCTGGTGGGCGAAGCCGGTGTCCAGAGTTCCCTCCCGGGTGACCCCCGGAAAGGTGTTAGTGGGTAGCAGCCGCGCCTGTGTAGCCGAATGACCCGCTTCGTAAGGGGACAAAAAGTGGCTCAGTGACCGGGCGGGACTGGACGGTCCAGATGCCATCCGGAGAGCTGGGATTATGTGGGAGCGGCCGAGTGTGGAGTCATTGTCCGTTTAGAAAAACAGCTCAAACGGTGAAGCCACCGAGCCCGGCGCGGTGGGAACGGAACCACGCTCAGGCATGAGTGTATCCAGCAGAAAGCTTCCTAGCCTATTCTTGTCGAACCCCAGCACAACACCTCCCACACGCCACCTTGGGAGAAAAGGAGGAATGAGTAATGGGAAAGCATGACTTAGTGGGCATTCAGCGTCTCCTTGGGAGATGGCGTGCTGGTGTGAGCACAGGAACAAAACGCTTTGTATCGCGCCCAGTGAATGGACTGAGCGGCCTGAGAGAGATGCCCCTAGAGGGGGTTACCAGGACTCATAAGAACACAAAAGCTCTATGAGCCATGTTTTTTAAAAATCAGATTTAGGTTCAGCTCAAATGAAAAGCCCCACAGACGTTCATAAGCAGCTCAATTCAGTGCTTAGTAAAATATCACAATGACAACCTGCCAATCACACTGCATTTTAAGGTTAGAGGATGTGGTTTGGATTTATTAGCAGAAATTGAAAGTAAGATTTTTTTTTCTCTCAACCCTGACTTTAATACAGAATTACTGGGTAGAGAAAGGCCTACACACTAAAACGTGAGAATTAACTTTCTACACTAACGACTCTGGGCAATCACCATGCCACTGAAGTTCCAGACTCCCACTATTCCACATTCATTGGACACTTCTCATTGTGTTTATTTACTTGTTTGTTCTTGTTTGTTCAAGACAGAGGGTCTTGGTAGCTCAGGCTCTCCTGAAACTCACCAAGCAGACAAGGCTGTCTTGAAACCTACAGAGAGATCTGTCTACCTCTGCTTCCTGACTGCTGGGATTAAAGATCCGTACCACTAAGCCCAGCTCTCATTTTCTTTAGAATGTACACTCCACCTTCCCACAAAAGGAGTTGATGTCATTTATTCTGAAACACACACAGAATAGAATTGCTTAAAATATTAGGAGCAACGATTTGAGTGGAAGGTCAGCCTGGGCTACATAGAGAAACCCTGTCTTAAACAAACCTAGATGGCTTAGTGGGTAAAGTGCTTCCGATGAGCTGAGGATCCCAGTGCGGTGTCCAGAGCCCGTGTCCAGGTGGATGGAGAGTGCCTGATGAACACAGTCATCTTCTGACACAGACACACCTTACACCCCCACTGTACCATAACAATAAAGTTTAACAGACATCAATAAAATACCTAAAGCAAGAAGTTGGCATGGAAGTGTGGCTAAGTGGGGTGCGCTTGTTTAGCATGTGGGAAGCCCTGACTTCCGTTCTTGAAATGGAGGAGGAGGAAGAAGAGGAGGAGGAGGAAGGAAAGAGGAAGAGGAGCTGAATCATCAGGGGTAGAGAAGCGCTGATGGATTTGCACAGGAGCAAGAGCTGCTGACATGGACACACTTACGTTTCAGAAAGCCAGGAGAAAGGTCTTCAACCGTCTCGCTATAAAGAAGGAGGCGCTAGAGAGATGGGTCTGCAGGGAAGTGTACTTCTTGCTATGAAAAGGACCAGAGCTCCCAGTACCCACATTTGGGCAAAGCACAACCACCTGTAACTCCAGCTCCAGGGGGCTCTGACATCTCCAAGGACACCTGCACTCCTGTGCACATGCCAACACATAGATAGACTCACACACACACACACACACACAAGTTTTTTAATGAAAAGATAAATCTTTCTAAAATGTTTAAAGGATATAAATATGCTAAACCCAACTTAAACATTATTCAGTGTTTATGTGTCCAAACAGTATGCCATCCTCATTAATATATACAATTTTAATATCTTCATACATCATAAAGTTTTTCAAAAGAATTATCTATTTTGTGTATATGAGTACACTGTAGCTGTCTTCGGACATACCAGAAGAGGTCATCGGATCCCATTACAGATGGTTGTGAGCCACCATGTGGTTTCTGGGAATTGAACTCAGAACCTCTGGAAGAGCAGTCAGTGTTTTTAACTGCTGAGCCATCTCTCTAGTCCCATCATAAAGTTTTTTAAGCAAATAAGCTATGAAGAAAAGCCTGCTTGGGCCAGGAATGATGGGCATGCCAATATTCTCAGCACTCAGGAGACAGAGTCAGGAGGATCGCCACAAGTTGGGAGCCAGCCTGTGCTACATACGGAGTAAGCTAGCCAGGGGTACACGGTGACACCCTATTCCACAAAACCAAACAACCAATTAAACAAACAAAAACAGACTATTTCTGCTTGAAGAAGCAGAATGCAGAAAATGAGGAAGAATATCAAAAAACTAGAGTCCGGGAAATAGGCTACCTCTGAGCATGGGGCTCTCTCATGCCGCGGCATCCTGAAGGCCAAGACGAACCTGAAAGTGTGGTAGCATAATAAGCAGAGCTCCATCGAGTCATGGGAGACACCCACTTAAACCCAGGCTTAGTGCTGTGAGTTTATTAACCCCTAGATGGTTTGGACACTCGATGGATCTCAATCTAAAAAAGAATCTTCGTGGAGGTAGCAGGGTAGCAAAACCAGACCCATCAACAGAGGCAGATAAGACGGCTCTATACCACGAGGCCACATAGCCTGCTATGCGTACCTAGGCTTTTGATCCTCTGACAAATGAAGTCACCCAGCACAGTCATTAAGTTTCTCTGCTAACAGATTTTATGTAAAAGAACCTCTCTAAAATCACACGTTACTGTGAGAGTGAATTCAACATGGTCTGATGAGACTACCCCTGAAATTACAGTACAAAGAATGTGAGAGACAAACGCCCTTTGCCTCTAGTTAGCGTCTCCATAGCAGCACACAGACTAGAGCTCTGTTGTGTTTTCACGAGCATACACACACCTGGAACTGGAACAGAAGAACCGGATACGTACATGGGTGTAGGAGTATAACATATGACAGCAGCAACATGAGGAGTCAGTGGGCCAGTGTTAGCCCATAAATGATAATGAGGGATGCTGGGATAATTGATAGGATGAGACAGAGCAGACTCACTCTGGAGGCTGAGGAAGATCAGGAGTTCAAGATCAGCCTTGTGTTTGAGGACAACATAAGCTATATAAGATTACATCTCAAAAAGCAACAACTACAACAGAATGTGATTTCCTTTTTCTATCCCATGTAAAATAGAAATTCAGGTAGATTAAAAACCTAAATCAAAGCAGGGCATAGTAGCACATGGCTTTAGGCCCAGCACTCAGGGAAGCAGAGGCGGGTAGTGAGTTTGAAGCCATCCTGGTCTGCAGAGTGAGTTCCAGGATGGGCAGAACTATAGAGAGAGACCCTGCCTTGAAACAAACAAACAAACAAAAAATAAAATAAAAAAGAAACAAAAAGATTAAAGACTTATATCAGAAAAGGCAAGCTTTAAGCATTTTACTAGAAAACAGAAAAGAGCTTTGCGACTTTGAAATAAAAAAAAAAACAAACAAAAAAACAACTTAAGAGATCAAAGGCACTGACTGATGAATTCTACTACAAGGTTTACACTACAAAAGATAAGCAGAGAGCAAGCCGGTGTCAGGTAAGGAAGTCCATGCCTGTAATTCCAGACAGTAGAGTTCAAGGTTATCCTTGGCTACATAGTGAGTTCCAGGCCAGCCTGGGATATAGGAAAGATTGTTTAAAAGAAGGGAGTCAGGAAAGAAGGAAGGAAGGGAGGGAGGGAGGGAAGGAGGGAGGGAGGGAGGGAGGGAGGGAAGGAGGGAGGGAGGGAGAAAAGACATCACAGAGCAAGACATACCAAGCAGCAATTCAATCTAACACTTTCTGTCTTCTTTCTCTGTCTCTCTGCCTGCCTGCCTGTCTCCCTCTTGGCCTGCCTGTGTATTTGTGTGTGTGTGTATGTGTGTGTGTGTGTGTGTGTGTGTGTGTGTGTGTGTGTGTGTGTGTGTGTATAGCCAGAGACACTCACCTTGTGTTTGAGCTGGGATGTCTCACTGGGCCTGGAGTTAACTGAGATTAGACTAGATTGTTAGACTGGTTGGCCAGCAGGCCCCAGGGACCAGGGACTGGTGGTTACTGCTTTCCCAACTCTAGGGTTACATGAGGATGCCACCTTGCCTGGCTTTTACATGACTGACGGGTATTAAGTTCAGATGCGGGCGCTTATGTGGCAAGCACTCTACCAAGTACACTTCCCGGCCACTAATGTTTTACAGAGAGAGGGAGAGAGGGAGAGAGGGAGAGAGGGAGGGTGGGAGGGAGAGAGAGAGAGAGAGAGAGAAAGAGAGAGAGAGAATGCTCAGCAGGTAAAGTGCTGGGCACACAAGCATAAGAACCAGAGTTTGAGTTATAAGTGGCAGCTAATATATAATTCCAGAGCTTGGAAAACAGAGACAGGACACCCCACCCCTAAGCAATCTAGCTAGCTGGGTTCAGTTGGAAGACCGTGTCTCAAAAGAAAAAGCTAGAGAGCACAGAGGAAGGAAACTTGAAAGGCATGTGTCCACACATATGTCCACACATACACACATGCACATATACATATACTGCACACATGCACATACACCACACATAACACATTTAAAAATAATAATAAAGACAATGGGCTGCCTAGACATAGACAGCTCGGTGGGTAGAGGCAACTTGTGGCCACACCTGCTGACTCCAGTTTCATTCCCACCCCCAGACCCATATGGTGGAAGGAGAGAACTGTCTCCCCTAAATTGTATTCTGACCGCCAAAGGAACAGAGCTCTCAGTCCCTCATTAAATATATAATTGGAATTTAAAAAAATTACATGAAGCCCAGGCACAGTGTGGATGCCTTTAATGGCAGCATTCAGGAGGCAGAGGGAGAGCTCTGTGGATTCAAAGCCAGCCTGCTCTACATACTGAGTCCCACCCAGCTAAAGCTATACAGTGAGACCCTGTCGCATAAAGGACTTTAAAAAAATGCTATTTTTTTTTCCTAAGATAGGATTTCTCCATATAATTCGTCCCTAGAACTCAGAGATCCACCTGTCTCTGCTGAGATAAAAGAGGGTGGGTACTGTTGCTGCCATGCCCAGCAGCTCAAGTTTTGCTTTTTAAATGTGGGGCTGGAGAAATGGCTCCTGGTTAAGAACATTTGCTGCTCTTGAAGTGGACCTAGGATTCAGTTCCCAAAAGCCACAGGGTGACTCCCCACAGTCAGCGACTCCAGATCCAAGAGTTCTGATGCTTTCTTCTGCCCTCCGTGCCCACCAGTCATGTCTCTGGTATCACTGCATATGTGTAGGCCCACCCTCGTGCATAGAATATGAATAAACAAACCTTCAAACTAAACAATGCCCTCCCCCCAAAAAGCCTGGGTGGTAGGTACATGGGTGAATTGTGTATATAGTCCTTGACTGCTTCCTATTATAAAAGAGCCCCTGGGCTGAAGGACAGAGCACATAGCTCAACCAGGGAGCATCTGTCTGGGGAGTGTGAGGCTCTGGGTTAATAAAAACATAGAAAATTATAAATTATATTTGTCCAGAGGCATCTGAGCTGTGATACCACAAGTAATCTTCAGTAGATTAGGACAGCCACCAGATCAGAGTGCCTGGGGAACTCCACCATGGCAGCTGGGCCAAACCTGAGAGGCCATGTGGGCGAGGCCCAGAGACCACGATCCTCTCTCTGACCTGGCTTTAAAGCACACTAGGCTGCCAGCCCCCACTGGAAAAGCCTCCACATCTTGGCCAAACATTTGGTAAAAAGTGTTGGGACATCACCTTCTGGTTGTGGAAGGGACATCGATGTCCTCACGGTGTGGTGGATGCTGCAGGGAAGTTCTGAGGGTGGACAGAAACGGGCTGCTCCGCTTTGGTTCGTCTCTGAGTGGCTTTCACGCTAAACCATCACAAGCAGCCACTGCCCAGGCCAGAACCATTTGAAAAGCCTATTTTTATTTGGGGGGAGGGAAGATTCTTGAGACCGCTGCTGAGCTGACCAGGCGCCTGGAGAGAAAGTATTTTCCAGTTGCTTTAATGAAGGTCAGGTAACACATGTTCTCAGGCCTAGATCATGTTGCGTGCTTAAAAATAGGAGCTGCTTATATTTTGGGACTTGAGAAACTAGAAATCTCTACCCTGTTAGGCCCCCAAGCTTTGTTTTACTATACAGAGTCTTTTTAAATATTGACCGATGTCTACTTTGTATACATACACGCCTACGGTCCGCATTAAACTCTGTATTAAATAATAAGAAGCTTCTGAAAAGTCAATTAATGCCCCGGTTTTCCAGTGAGTACTTTAACAACACACTGCAATTTGGCTTGACTCATTCATATTAACATATGGTGACACCTGACATGCCAAGGTTATTTGGAACCAGAAAATCAAAACCTGAGTGTACTTTGGAACCGGTTAATCTACTCTTTCAGAATGATGCACTCGGCAAGCCTCTAGTGCTCTCGCATGTGGACTGCTTCTGTTGTTTTAATTTCATATATTGTGAGTGGTGTGTGTGTGTGTGTGTGTGTGTGTGTGTGTGTGTGTTTGTGTGTGTGTGTTTGTTGCATGTGGACATCAAAGGGCAACTCTAGGGACTTAGTTCTCTCCTTCTACCACTGTTGAGACAGATCGCTCAGATCTCTCTTGGTTCTGTCGTGCTGGGTACTTTGGGCCAGCTGGCCCATGAACTTCGGGGTTATTCTATGGTACCCAGCACTTCTATGTTGGGACTGCAAATGCAGACCACTGAATGAGCCCTTGTGAATGGGCTCAGGCTGTCAGGTCCCACCCGCTAAACCATTTCCTCTCTCTCTCTTTCTCTCAAAGGTATACTTTTGAGACAGGGTCTTGCTATGGAGCCCAGGCTAGCCCAGATCTCACTATGTAGTTGAAGCTGAGGTAGAATTCTCAACAGAGGAGCAATTTTTAAAAATAGGTTAATTTACATTTTTTTATTATTATAGTTGTGATAGAGGAGGGTGTGTGTGTGTGAAGATAGGAGACAGTTCTTTCCTTCATTTCAAGTACCAACAATTGAACTCAGAGTAGCCGGTTGTACAACAGACATTTTTACCATTTGAACTATCTTATCTGGCCCTACATGTCTTCTGTTTATTTGTTTGTCTGTTTCAATTTACTTGAACAAAGTCTGATGGAGCCCAGGCAGGCCTCAAACATGTTCTGCAGCCGAGGATGACTTCAAATTCTGTTCCTTCTATCTCTGTCCTCCTCAACCCCTGAAAGCTTCGGCTACGGCCTGTGCCACTACACCCAGTTTCTTGGCGTTGAACCCAAGACTTAGTACGTGTGAGGAAGGTGTTGCTCCTCAGGGGAAAGATAGCTTTGAACCTCTAAACTTCCTGACCCTACTCCCCAGTGCTGGGATTCCATGGAGATGCCACCACAGCCAGTTAATATGGAGCCCGTGGCCTCCTGTGCTCCAGGCAAGCGCTTTACCAACGGAGTTACAGCTCCATTTGGTAGAATCCAGAAAAAAGGAAAAGAATCTGCTAAAAAAGATGTCATAGACTACATCCCCCCTACTCACTGGAGTTCCTTGAGCATGCACCCCGTGTCTACACCCTCATTTATACATTTATATAGTTACTTCGGGGGGAGAGACGGCCACACAGCTAGGAGTACTAGGATTAGACTTGTGTCAGATGGGTGTGCTTGAAGAGTCCCCCTCGAGCACTGGGCCTGGTGACACATGGCTTTAGCCCCAATGCTCTGCAACCAGAGGCAGACAGATTGCTGTGAGTTTGAGGCCAACCTGGTCTGCCCAGTGACTTCAGGCTTGTGAGGGCTACAGTAGGAAATCCCGGGGCAGTTAAAATGTGGGATTCCTGTCTTTAAAAGCAAACAAAATGCTGGGCAGTAGTGGTGCATGCCTTTAATTCCAGCACTCATGACACAGAGACAGGCAGATTTCTAAGTTCGAGGCCAGCCTGGTCTACAGAGTGAGTTCCAGGACAGCCAGGGCTACACAGAGAAACCCTGTCTCGAAAAAAACAAACAAACAAACAAACAAAAAACAAAAAAAAAAAAAAAAAAAAAAAAAAAAAACAGAACAAAAAGCCTAGTACTCTAGATGAGCAACCTTGGCTTCTTGACGACCATGATGGTGACAGTTTCTTCCTTTTCCTTCAATGTTCTATAGTGAGTTCAGGCCAAGCTAAGCTATATAACATGACCCTGTCTCAAAAAAGGAAGGGAAGGAGGGATAGAGGGAGGGCAGAAAGAAAGGACAGAGGGAGGGAGGGAGGGAGGGAGGGAGGGAGGGAGGGAGGGAGGGGAAGAATCAAGCCGCACACTCAAGAGAAGGCTCCCTAGTTAAGTAGACCCAAGTTCAGTTCAGAGCACTCATTCTCGGTGGCTCACGACTACCTGTAACCCTCCAGGGGATCCAGTCACCCACCTCTTCTGGCCTCTAGGAGTGTCTGCACATAGGGGCACTTACACAGACATACAGACACACACACACAGAGCCAGGCGTGGTGGTGCACACCTTTAATCCCAGAATTTGGGAGGCAGAGGCAGGCAGATTACTCAGTTCAAGGCCAGCCTGATCTAAAGAGTGAGTTCCAGGACAGCCAGGGCTACACAGAGAAACCCTGTCTCGAAAAACCAAAACAAACCAAAACAAAAAACAACCCAAAAAACACAGACACAGGGGGCTGGTGAGATAGC
Organism: Mus musculus; assembly: GCF_000001635.26. Lineage (NCBI taxonomy): Eukaryota > Metazoa > Chordata > Mammalia > Rodentia > Muridae > Mus > Mus musculus. The sequence continues at coordinate 2,737,207 of NT_166299.2, forward strand.
TCAGTGGTTAAGATCACCGACTGCTCTTCCAAAGGTCCTGAGTTCAAATCCCAGCAACCACATGGTGGCTCACAACCATCCATAACAAAATCTGATGCTCTCTTCTGGAGTGTTTGAAGACAGCTACAGTGTACTTACATATAACAAATAAATGAATAAGTAAGTAAATATTTAAAAAAAAACACAGACACACACATATACTTAAATAAAAATAATTTTATAAAAGACAAAAGTTATCTGATGCTTTGGTAAAGACTAAGTGAATGTTTTGTTTGTCTGTTTTGTTTTGTTTTGTTTTGTTTTGTTTTGTTTTGTTTTGTTTTGTTTTTGAAACAGAGTCTTACTCTGTAGCCCCAGCTGACTTAGAACTTGCTATGGAGACCAACTTGGCCTTGAACTCAGATTAATCCATTTACTTCTGCCTTTGGAGAGCTCGGATTGAAGGCAAAGCCGCCTCACCTGGCTGAATGGGAAGTTTTAATTTGATGTGTTTTCTTGATTGCCAGCGATTTATTCAGGACTTCGTTGGAATCGGCTTTTGGCTCTCACATGCACCGTCAGCCTCTAACATCAGCGAGGTTTGCGATTTTCCTCTGTCCTGATGGGGCATCCATCATTTCAGCCAGATAAAACCCAGTCTGTGGAGATTCGCCTCTTCTGAATTGTAGTGGGTGCATTATTTTTCCCTAACAGGCATTTTTACTAATTAGGAGCAACCTTGTATCAATTAACTTCGCTCTTAAAACCATGATTCAGGAAAGACGTTGTTTACTGGGCCTGTTCTGCCAGTGACAGATGGCCCTGGAACACGTGGGCAAGAGACTGTGACTGAAATGGGCACCAGAAAGAACTCAGCCCCGAGGAGGGAGTCCTGTGACACAAGAACAGGGGCATGGGCTGTGGCTATAGCTCAATAGTAAAGCATTTGCCTAATACATGGAAAACCCTAGGTTCAAATCCCATCACAGGGTGTGTGTGTGGGGGGTGGGGGTGGGGGGTGATAGAGGAAGGAACTGGAGCAGGGAGGGAGGGAGAGAGGATATTCACAGCGCTCAGAGCACAACGACCACTTCAAACTGCTAAATGGTTGCAAGATCCTTAGTATATAGCATGGGAATTTGTAAATAGCACTTTAAGTGAAAACAGGGCCTCTGTAGACAATAGTAACTAGGGCTTTGGGGTCAGGGATTGATTATCTGACTATGGAGGTAGACCCTACGTGCAATCAGAGGGGGTCGTCAGAAGAACTGGGTGAGGGAGGCTAAACCACACACACAGATGTGAAGAAGACAGACCTCAGAAGCCAAGACTGCAGAGGTAAAGCCACAAGGGATCCAAGCAGCCATGGGGAGCTGCAAGAGGCAAGGCACAGTCTTCTCTGAAGCCTGGGGAGGCAGTGTAACCCCAAAACGCCCTCATTCCAATCCAGCCAGATTGACCGTGGGCTTCTGGTCTTAAGAACTATCACAGAAGAGCTGGTGAGATGGCACAGTAGGTAAAGCAAGCCAGACACCCTGAGCCGAATCCTTGGAATCCGAGTGGTAGAAGCAAGCAGAGAACTGATTTCAAAAGCTGTCCTCTAGCTAGGCGTGGTGGCACACGCCTTTAATGCCAGCACTTGAGAGGCAGAGGCAGGCGGATTTCTGAGTTCGAGGCCAGCCTGGTCTACAAAGTGAGTTCCAGGACAGCCAGGGCTATACAGAGAAACCCTGTCTTAAAAAACCCAAAAAAAAAAAACCAAAAAAAGCTGTCCTCTGACATTGGCATGTGCACCATGACATGTGTGCACCCATGTACATGCACTTACACACACACACACACACACACACACACACACACACACTGAGGGGGGGGGCGAGAACCAAGAGAATAAACTTCTATTATGTTCAGATGCTCAGGTCTGTGAGCATCTGTTACAGCAGTCACAGGAAGTCAACACAAAGATCTTTGTTTGTTTGTTTGTTTTTTCGAGACAGGGTTTCTCTGTACAGCCCTGGCTGTCCTGGAACTCACTCTGTAGACCAGGCTGGCCTCGAACTCAGAAATCCACCTGCCTCTACCTCCCAAGTGCTGGGATTAAAGGCGTACACCACCACGCCCGGCAGGCAGACACTAGCAACCACTGCCTGGCATAAAGATCATTTCTTGACTGTGACAATCAACAGGGGCTGTGACCCCAGGATTCAAGCTGAGGGCACCACCTCAGGCTCTTGAGTACAGCGCAGGATTTCTTATACACAAAACAAACATCATACAAACAGAAATGAACAATCAATAAACCAAGAAAGAAGAAAATCTAACCCCAAACTCCATCAACAGCCAGGTGCCAAATTTACTCTCTTTTGTGCAAATACTAGAGTTGCTGCTTTAGACGCTCACTCCGTCACCCACTTTACAGCAGAATTAGGTCACCACCACATCACCGCCAAGAACGTGTGCACATTAACAAGAAGATGCACTTTGTAAGAAGTAGGCGGCTGTCGTGTTTAGTTCCTAGATAAAGAGCGCACTTGGCAGCAGTCACAGCCTCCTCTGTCCATCACAGCTTTACGTACGGGTTGTTTTCTTTCATTGGCTTCCATTGGAATTCTGTCCTTAACTTACTCAAAAGAAAAATGAGGGCTGGGCTTGAGAAGCAGAAGGCAGGCTGGCCATGCCAGGCCAAGCCCTGGGCTCAGTCCCCAGCACTGCACCAAGAAACACAAAGGTCTGAAAGAAACCGATTGACTGTCCTGTTGCCAAGAAAGCCAACTAATAGGAAAGTTGGGATCTAGGATTGAATTCAATCCTGATATAGAAATAAACTAGATTTGTTTCTTTTGACACAGGGTCTTGCTACGTAATCCAGGCAGGTCTGAAACTCACAATCATTTTGTCTCAGCCTCTTAAGGTTGAGATTACAGATGTGCAATCACATATTTTGCTACTTGTTGTTTGTTTGTGTGTGTGTACGTATTTGTGTGTGTGTGTACAGGGCCTCACTCTGTAATGTTACTTAGTTAGTTCATTAGTTAGTTAGTGAATTAGTTGTTTTTTTCAGACAGGGTTTTCTCTGTGTAGCTCTGACTGTCCTGGAACTTAGTCTGTGGCCAGGCTGGCCTTGAACTCAGAGATCTGCCTGCCTCTGCTTGGTTATGTGTCTGTAGATGACCCTAACTCCTGATCTACCCCCCACCCCTCCACCCAGTGCTGGCATTACAGGTGTGCAACACTGCACCCGGCCTTAACTAGCTTTTGACTGAATCTACATTTTTTTAATTATTAATATCCATTAAGCCTGTCTGTTTACGTGGATTCCCCCTCTCTGTCTGTCTGTCTATCTCTCTGTCTAGCTCTCTCTCTCTCATCTGTCACCTCTACCCCTTCTCTTTCTTCTGGCACCAAAATGGTACCCAGGGCATCATGCATGCCTAGGCAAGCTCTTTCCCCTCCAAGAAACACCCCAGCCCCTCATCCTTCATACTTATCACTGTCTTGATGAGCTTTGGTCTTATTTTCAACAACATTGCCTTTGTTCTTCTGATCTCCTTTTCAACCTTTTTTTTTTTTTTTTAATTTCGCCATGACAATATCTGCAAAGTTTTAAGATAAAGTGTAACTATAGGAGGATGTTCTTCAGAGTTCTTTTTTTTTTTTTCCATTTTTTATTAGGTATTTAACTCATTTACATTTCCAATGCTACACCAAAAGTCCCCCATATCCACCCACCCCCACTCCCCTGCCCACCCACTCCCCCTTTTTGGCCCTGGTGTTCCCCTGTACTGGGGCATATAAAGTTTGCAAGTCCAATGGGCCTCTCTTTCCAGTGATGGCCGACTAGGCCATCTTTTGATATATATGCAGCTAGAGTCAAGAGCTCCGGGGTACTGGTTAGTTCATAATGTTGTTCCACCTATAGGGTTGCAGATCCCTTTAGCTCCTTGGCTACTTTCTCTAGCTCCTCCATTGGGAGCCCTATGATCCATCCATTAGCTGACTGTGAGCATCCACTTCTGTGTTTGCTAGGCCCCGGCATAGTCTCACAAGAGACAGCTACATCTGGGTCCTTTCAATAAAATCTTGCTAGTGTATGCAATGGTGTCAGCGTTTGGATGCTGATTATGGGGTGGATCCCTGGATATGGCAGTCTCTACATGGTCCATCCTTTTATCTCAGCTCCAAACTTTGTCTCTGTAACTCCTTCCATGGGTGTTTTGTTCCCAAATCTAAGGAGGGGCATAGTGTCAACACTTCAGTCTTCATTCTTCTTGAGTTTCATGTGTTTAGCAAATTATATCTTATGCTCTAGAGATGTGGTTTCCGCATGGCCTTAGTCTTCGAGGTGGTATGCAAGGCCCCATAATGCAGAGCCTGCAAGACAGGGAGTGGTGGTTTGAGTGAGAATATATTGGCTCATATATTTGAACTCTTGGCTCCTACATAGTGGATGAAATTGTTTGGGAAGGATCATGAGGTGTGGCCTTATTGGAGGAGGTGTATCACTGAGGGTGGATCAGATTTGAGGTTTCAAAAGTCCACGCCATTTTTCTTTGTCTCAGTTCTTGTGAATCAGATGTGAGCTCTCCGTTACTGCTCCGGTGCCTGCCCGCCTACCTGCCCGCCTGCCTGCCTGCCGCCATATTCCCACCCATGATGGTTAAGGACTAATGCTCTGAAACTGTAAGCAAGCCTCCAATTAAATGCTTTCTTTTATAGGTTCCATTGGTCATGGTGTCTTTCTTGGCAGTTGAAAAGTAACTAAGACAGAGAATATTTTCAAAGGTGGGCTGCACCATTCATATAAGCAGCCAACTCTGCAGTAGCTAGAAATTAGCTCCGCATTCTTACCAATAATGTGTTTTCTGTGCAAGACCTTTAGGTTTAAGAAGATTAGAAGGCCATTTCATCAGCAATTTCCTCCCATCTCCGAGACGTTATGGGTGTCTTGTTATAAGGAGCAGAAAGGTAGAGAAATAAAACGCACAGGTCTGTATAAATGTACAGACAGGGAGGGTGTGCATACGAACATATGTGTTACATATATTTGAAAATGTCATAATGAAATCCAGTATTTTGTATACTAGAAATTTAGTAATAACAATTATGGGTGCGCTGGCTGTAATTCCTAGGCTCCTAAGATAGAGACAGGGGATCCTGAAGCAAGCTAGCTAGACAGACCATACTGGCAAGCCTTGTGTCCCGTGAAGAGAACCCACTTCAATAAATAAGGTGGAGAACCATCTAAATGATACTTGTGCTGGGCTTGGTGGTGTACACCTTTAATCCCAGCAACAGGGAGGCAGAGGCAGGCAGATCACATGCACCCACGTATACATGGAGACATGCATGTGTGCATGTACATGGCTGTACATGATACATACAGACACATAGAAAAGAGAAAGCAGGACATCACGGTGCGTGCCTTTAATCCTAGCAACCGAGAGACAGAAGCAGGCAGAGCTCTGTGAATTCAAGACCAGTCTGGGCTACATGGCAAATTATAGACTGGCCATGGCTACATAATGACTCCATATATCTTAACAAACAAACCAACAAACAAACAGGTAAACAGAGACTAGGTAAACAGAGAAGTACTGATAAACAACCATCTCTGTCTGTCTTGTGTCTGATCAACATACACACACACACACACACACACACACACACACACACACACACCCCTTCACCAAGAGTCTTAAGCTATCGCAATGCCGAAGAGCCTCTAACCTCCCACAATGCACTGTGCCTTCCACTTCCTCCCCTTCCCTCAGTGGCCAACATGCTTAGCTTTCAACAAAACAGCATGAATAATTTAAACCACTACAAAGCGATACACGATACAAAAGGTCAGAAGATTTTGAGACTCTGCTGGAAACCAGCAATATCACAAATCCTCCACTGGCCCTGGGATCCCAGGGGCTTTGGAAATGACTGGAGCAAGGTCCTTGCTCGTGTTTCTTTATGACAAAATAAAGGAGTGGCTTAGAGTACCAGATCCCTTGCTTAGTATTTGTGGGGCCTTGGGCTTTACCCCATTACCCAAACTAAACACAAATCAAAACAAAGAAAGATCTCTTTCTATTTCTTAGGCTATTTTTAACCTATGACATCGGCACTCCTCCCATTGAGAAACGGGTTTGTATTCCCAATCTTTGAAAGCCACACCACCTGTGTCTGCAACAGATGGAGGTCTTAGAGGTCACTGCAGATGTGCTAGGCAAGAACCAGATGTGGAGACCTTCAGGACAGCTTAGCCCCAGCCACAATTAGACCACGAACATGTAAGTTCCCTCAGTCAGCCTCAAAACCCCTGAGCTCGGTCAAGCCACACCACGATTTACGATGATAAAAAGCACAGTTTCTGGTTTAACCCACAGGCTTTAGGTGATCTGCTTAAGAACAAGGGCTAGGTGCTTAGAACTAGAAAATGAACCCTATCACAGCAGACACTGGCCTGGGACCGAGAAGCTGGCAGAGACAGGGGCATTGAAAATTGTTTTGTGTGGGTTTGGGTCTCAGGTAGCCCAAGACAGCCCCAGAGTTCTTATGAGGTGGAGACTGCCCTTGAATGCCTGACTCTCTGGCCTCTACCTAATATCTGAGATTCCAGGCCTAAGCCCTTCAGTGCTTGGCTTCTAATGCTTATTTTATTTATTGGTTTATTTATTTTTTACAGTTTTTCCATGTAACCTAGGCTGGTCTCATCTTGTGTGCGCTATGTAGCCAAAGGTGACCTTGAAGTCGCAATCCTCCTACATCCGTGATGACATGTTGGGACTTCGCTGTTGCTACCATGTTAGCCTACCACACTGATTTAAAGTGCTCAGATGCCTCCAGTCTGACAGCTTTCAGTCATACCAGGAACCATAAGCCCCATATTTATGTCGCCAGTCCAGACTTCTCTTATACTACAGACAGATATCTATGTCAAGCCTGAAATCTTTACACTTCACCCCAAGCCGCTCCACTCAGTATCCCCAACATTGTCCTCGATGTCCTTTGAAGTCACGTGGCCTGTCTACTTGACTACGGCTGCACTTCCTCTAATCTATTCCCAAACCTCAATCACGGAACTCGACCTATTCCAGAGTCCAGCCTCTCCCCTCCCCCGGGTTCACTGCACTTGCTTTGATCCGAGTCCTGCGCAGTTGACTATCTCCTGGATTATTTTAGGAGCATCACAAATGCGCTCGGCTTATCCTCTTTTCTAAGAATAGCGGTGAGAAGGGGAGGCTTGAGTTGTGGCTCTGCTGGCAGAGCACCAGCTTGGCGTACGAGCAGCCCAGGGTTTGACCTGCAGCACCACAGAGCCGATGTGCTGGCACACGCCTGCGATTCTAACACCTGGGATGGAGCAGAAGACAACGAGGTCATTCCCAGCTGCACAGTGAGTTTGAGGCCAACAAGGATGACACAAAACCATCTCAAACAAAACCAACAAGAAGACCCTGAACACCAAGTCAGGTGGGTGGCACCACCCATGGTTCCATCTCAGGATAGGAAAAGCTTCGTGTTAAGACCGCGTGTGGCTGTAAAGAATAAAGCAGAGGAGATGGAGAGGTAGCTCAGAGGCTAAGAATGCTTATTGCTAGTAGTATTAAGAATCTGGGGGTCTGTATGAAGCATCTCTAAGTATTTTTTGTCAACCCAGAGCCTGGCTCACTCAGCCGCCTTGACCCTGTAAAGCACATGATGTTTCTTAACCTTTGAGCATCTCTTAGCCCTTCTTAAGATTTTTCCACAGGCAATGAGAAGTAGTCAAGTGGTTGACCTGGGCTACATAGTGAGTTCCAGGCCAGCTTGTGCTATAGAGTAAAACTCTATCTCAAAAACAAACAAAAAGGGCTAGAGAGATGGTTCATCGGTTAAGAGCACTGACTGCTTTTCCAGAGGTCCTGAGTTCAATTCCCAGCAACCACATGGTGGCTCACAACCATCTGTAATGGGACCTGATGCCCTCTTCTGGTGTGTTTGAAGACAGCTCCGGCATACTCATATACATAAAATAAATAAATAAATCTTAAAAGAAAAACAAGGGGGCTGGTGAGATGGCTCAGTGGGTAAGAGCACCCGACTGTTCTTCCAAAGGTCCGGAGTTCAAATCCCAGCAACCACATGGTGGCTCACAGCCATCCGTAACGAGATCTGACGCCCTCTTCTGGAGTGTCTGAAGACAGCTACAGTGTACTTACATATAATCAATAAATAAATCTTTAAAAAAAAAAAAAAGAAAAGAAAAACAAAAACAAAAACAAAAAAACCCCAAAGAACAAAAAGAGATCATTATATTGGGCTGGCATCAAGGCCGAAGGCCCTCCCATAATGCACTGCTTTCTATTTCATCCTGCATTCTGAACTATTTATGTATGTGTGTACACTGTCGTTATCTTGAGACACCAGAAGAGGGCATGGGATCCCATTACAGATGGTTGTGAGCCACCATGTGGTTGCTGGGATTTGAACTCAGGACCTCTGGAAGAGCAGTCAGTGCTCTTAACCGATGAGCCATCTCTGCAGCCCCTGACTATTCTGAATATTGACTATTCTGAACGATCTTGCCATGCAGCAGGAATGGTGGTAACACAAGGCGAAGCCAGAAGCCCTAGATTCATGGCTCAGTTTCACTACACCGTCTCCTAACTCTGGCTGTTGAGGATTAAACGAGTTATGACTACATGTAAGAGTGATCGCACCCTGAACATATTCAAGAAATGGGAATCACTAACCATCTGTCCCAGATGAGTTCCTATAGCCTAAGGCTGGCTCACACAATACTGTGCTCATGTTTCCACAATGAAAAAAAGCTTCTGAAAGGGCTAGAGCTCTGGCAGCACATGCTCCTCTTACAGAGAACCTTGGTGCCATATCCAATACCCAGCTCACAAACACCGTAATTCCAGTTCCAGGGCACCCAACGCCCTCTTCTGACTCATATGTGCACTGCACACATGTGGTGCAGGCAGTACCCATATATATAAAATAAAAGCAGATGCATCTTTTAAAAAAACTTAGACCATGCCTAGGTCACACCAAAGGCACAACTGAAACAGCTGGCAACTCACCGTTCAATGTGCCAAGTGCAAAGCAAACCGCGTAAGACACTCATGGTTCAAAGGCTGTTCTAAAGGCCAGGGATGTTGCCTAGTTGGATGTCAAGTGCCGGCCTAGCATGTACGTGTCCTGAGTTGGACCTTCAGCACTGCCTAGACAGACAGAGAAGAGGCACTGTGCCCAATCCCTGTCATTACCCATTCAGCAGTGACTCAGAAAATGAGCATGATGTCATTCTCGTTCCTTTCTCAAGGACTTTCCTTCTGCTGAGAACATACAAGTTCTCCTTTTTGGACAATTTTTAAAAATCTGTTCATTTTATGTATATGAGTAAGGTGTTGCTGACACATTACAAAAGGGCATCAGATCCCATTATAGATGGTTGTGAGCCATCATGAGTTGAACTCAGGACCTCTGGAAGAGCAGCCAGTGCTCTTAACCACTGAGCCATCTCTTCAGTCCGACAATCTTCCTTCTAAACCAGACTTATTTTTGAAATATTCTGGATCCCATCACCTCTAATTAGCAGGCTGGAGGCAAACAATAAATTTCCACGAAACAGCTACTCTAAGAATCAAAGAAAAATTCAAACCACGCCCCTAGAGGCAAAGAGATTGGCTGCATCCTTGCCCCACCCTCTTTCCATAAGTCCACTCTTGAAACCCTTCAATTCTGAAAATCCCACGGGAAGCAGCAGCTGTCCACTGACGGGACAGAAACAGCACCTCTTAGGGATGGAGAGATTAGCAACCCACAATTGTGAAACCAGTAAGCGTTAGGCATGCTTCTAATTAATTAACATCATTAACTTCATAGGCTTGTGGGTAAAACGCTTGTAAAAAGTAAACTGACCAGAATCACCTCAATGGTGGAATCGTCAGTAATTTCCTTTTTGTGTCTTGTCTAACTATGATCATGATGATGATCATCTTTAAGATACGGGGATTAATCCCAGCAGTCAGAAGGGAGAGGCACCAGGTCTCTGTGAGTTCGAGGCCAGCCTGGTCTACAGAGCTAGTTTGAGGACAGCTAGAGCTACATAGAGAAACCCTATCTTCAAACAATCAATCCTGGGGATTGCCCCAGAGCTTCCTGCATGCTAGGCAGATGTTCCTACCAACTGAGCTACATCCTAGCCCAGATTGTGTACTTGGGGCTGAGGTGGCAGGGGATGGTGAGCTCAATGTGTTCAAGAAAAGAACTCATGGGCTGGAGAGATGGCTCAGCACTGACTGCTCTTCTGGAGGTCCTGAGTTCAAATCCCAGCTACCACATGGTGGCTCACAACCATCCGTAATGAGATCTGATGCTCTCTTCTGGAATGTCTGAAGACAGCTACAGTGTACTTACATATAATAAATAAATAAATCTTAAAAAAAAAGAAAGAAAGAAAGGAAGAAAGAAAAGAACTCATAAGGAAATGGACCTCACGGGCCTGAGAGCCATGTACTTGCCAGGAGACAATGGGCAAGCTACCGAATCTCTCTGCAGCCCGAAGCCTGACCTCCTGAAGACCATGGCAGCAAAACCAAGCAGAAACACAGCAGTACTGTCTCTCCTGAGGTTGGCACTATAAAGATGAGGCTTTTGCACAGCCTGGCACACAGAAGTGGCACCTAAGTGCTTCCCATAGCTGAGCTGGCATTATTAGCGCCTGTGCTGGTAGAAATCACTTTGCAAACTGGAGTGGTAATGAAGTGGGTGGGACCTGAGTAGGAGTCATGGCCACTTGAGATCTCCAAGGTAACATCAAGAGCCAGGCAGAGGGCAGAGGACACAGCGGAGTCCCTTCACGCCAGAAGTGAAGCGAGAACAGCGTGGCACATCAGGGATGTGGACGACGGGGATGAGAAAGCTTTAAATTCACACATCTGCTTACTTACCATACATATGATGCCAGTGTGCTACAGCCTGTGTAGCGGACGGAGGATAACTTGTCTGTGCTCTCCTTCCAAGAGGAATGAGCGCAGCAAGCCCCTTTATCCCCTGAACCGTCTCAATGGCCCGCTGTGCTTTATTTTAAAGGAAGGCTATTTCTAATTGGCTCCAGAAAGAACATTTCTTCAGACACCTGCTCTTGTTGGACCTTCGTCCTTTATGTGTATAAATGCTTTGTGTATATGCACGTGCATCATTTGTGTGCCCAGTGTCATGGGAGACAGATGTCTAGGCCCCTGGATCTGGACTTCCAGGCAGTTGCAAGCTATGGGTGTTGGGAACTAAACCGGGGTCCCTCTCTGCTCTTATAACTATCTCTTTGGCCCTGTTTTATCTATCTATCTATCTATCTATCTATCGATCGATCGATCTATCTATCTATCTATCTATCTATCCATTCATCCATCCATCCACATACACATATATGTACATGTGTGTGTATATATATGTTTATATATACACACACACATATATACATATTTATACATATATATTACATTATAAAGACAGGATCCTGTTATGTGTGCCAGGTTGACCTGGAACTCTCTATGTAGACCAGGCCGACCTCAAACTCAGAGATCCATCTGCCTCTTCTTGAGAGTTCTGGGGTTAAGGGTGTGCGCCACCATGCCAGCCTTCCCCACCCATTTCTTTCAACAAAAAGACGACTCACAGGAGGCTCCTTCCGAATGGGCATCACCGTTTATTGTCGATTGTGTTGGGAACTGAACAGAGCACAGGCTGTGGAGCAGAGGAGAAAGGAAAAGAGGAGGAAGTCTGTTTCTGAAGAGTTCATTTCTTTAAAACACTTTATGGTTTCAAATCCTTTCTCACCCCAAAGGGAACTCAAGAATTCAAGTATGTTGCGTAGGGAGCGGTAATACAGAGAGGGCTTCTGCTCGCGTGCGCCTAGGTGGTGTCGTCGGGCCATGTAAACAAGCAGACAGATTTCCACATTTCTTGCACCCTTTTTTTTTTTGTTTTTTTGTTTTTTGTTTCTTTGCTTTGGTAAGGTCAAACCCCAAAAGGACACAGCATATAAAAGAACCCCGGGCTGAGGAACTTATCCTCAGAGGGTAACCGCATAGTTGGAATTGTCACATAGGATTAAAACAAAACAACAAAACAACAAAAAACCAAACACACCCCTCACCTCCCCCGAGCCCCACGAGTCACAGGAGTCCTGATCCACTCCAGCCAGCTGCTGCTGCACCTGTCCCTCAGGATCTTAACTGAGGGTTGCTAGAAGGACCAGGCTCACAGGGTTCTCTTCATTTTGTTTATAATAAAAAAATTTAAAAGGGCTATTTCAAAAGAAAAAAAAACTGAAATTCAAATTCTGAAAATATCTTGCCTTTTTTATTAATCATGTCATCTAACACCAATTAAAAAAACAAGTATGTGAATATGATATAAAAATACGATCCCAAGATTAACACTTGTCGCAGGCACAGTTATCGCACAGAATACATGTTTGGAGGGCCGGGAAAGGAGTCTGGTTCTGTTTCTCTTTAAAAAACCCACAGCAGTGCAAGTAGGGTGAGGGAGGGGAGATTGTTTAGCAGCAAAATGTCCGAGTTCTCTATTCACATCGAAAAAACAAAACAAAACAAAACGTAAGCTCAGGGGAAGCTGCCCAGACCCACTTGTCACTAAACACTTCCGCTGCCACAGCCCCAGGTAGCGACAGGCGAAGGGTGCGCTTTACTACACAAGCCATCGTAAACTCGTCCCTCAAGCTTTGACTGTTGTCACTTAAATATATGTACAGGAATCCTCTTCTCGTCATCCCCTCAGATCTCCACTGTTTGGTCACACGGGTGGGCTCTCAGGATCTGGCCACATCTGGTTACAGGCTGGAGCTGCAGCCTCGAGGCAGATGCTGCTGCGGCCTGGCTGGCTGGCGTGGCGGCTTCCAGCGGAGGAGCGATGGGGCCTCAGTGGTCACTGCTCTGTTTCTCTCTCATCCAGGCCTGAATCTGCTCCTTTAGCTCTGGCACTGAGGGAGAAAGCACAGGGGATGAATGACCCGGATGACAGGCTCTTCCACTGCAGTTCTATCTGCGTGGACACAGAGTCCACGGTGCTGACTCCCTGTGGGCGCTGAAGACTGCAGAAGGAACAGCCATAAACAGGGAAACATTTACAGCCAAAGTGAGCCGAGTGCTCTGTGGCTTTTGGGTACTTTCTGGATCCAATGTCCCTTTTCCTGGTGGTGGTGCTGGGGACTGAGCCTGGGCATGTACACAGTTGGGCAAGGGCTCTGTGCAGGCCCAGCCATCTTTTCCTTTTTGTTTGAGACAGTGTTGTAATTACACTGTCGGAACTTACTTGCCATGAACAGGCTCTCCCCTTCTGCTTCATCCACCCCGGTAGCTGGGACTACAGGCCTCGCGGCACCGGCCAGCTCTCAGTCTCCCGCACGGTCTGGCTGCACTCACTGGCCTCCTACCTGGCTCCAGCATGCTCTCAGTCAGCATCTGGCGGTTGAAGGGGTCGGTGGGGGAGTTGAGCAGATGCCGCAGGATGATAGAACGGTCCATGACGGTGCCAGAGGGCAGTCTCACGGGATCGGTCATCAGGGTGTCCATCAGAGGGTCTGTGGAGACAGAGCAGAACACACTAACCCTCAAGAACAAAAGCAGATGGTTCCTACCAGCGAGACAGTCTCAGGGAGAGCTGTGGAGCGAGCAGCCCCTCAAGCCCCTCAGTAAAGGAAGGCAGCAAATGATGAAGGCCTTGCCCTGCCTTCTGTCACTGCTGCTGGGAGGAGAAAAGAGCAAAGAGGACAGCCAGGCAGCAGGCCCAGGGCAGAACCCTTTGCCTTGGAATCCAGACTCCTTCCTGATAGTGGCAGAGCTGCCTTTAAAGTCTTCCTGGGTACCTGATGAAACCGCACTGGGGATGGTCAATGTAGGACGGACACTGCTGCTGTCCTCAGACACACCAGCAGAGGGTGCCGGACTCCATTTTGGATGTTTGTGAGCCACCATGTGGGTGCTGGGAATTGAACTCAGGACTTTTGGATGAGCAGTCAGTGCTCTTAATCACTGAGCCATCTCTCCAGCCTCGGATGTTCAACATTTTAATCTACAATACTCACTACAATTTGTACACATAATTTTCGACAAATCTCAAGAATCAGCTATAGCATCAGACAATCAAGAAGCAGAGCCAGCGGCCACCCTTGTGGTGATCTAGATGAGAACGACTCGCCAGAGGCTCAAATGTTTGAATTCGTGGTCCCCAGTTAACAGACCAGTTTCAAAAGGATTAGGAGGTATGGCCTTGTTGGAATGGCTGTGGTCTTGATGGAGGAGATTTGTCACTGGAAGTGGACTCTAAGGTTTCCACACCAAGCCTACTTGCACTCTCTGGCAGCTTGCCTCCCTGCCTGGGTCTGCACGTGAGCTCTCAGACCCACACCTGCCTGCCTGTCGCCATGGCCCTGCTATCCTGATCGTGCATGCACCCTCTCAAACTGTTGCCTTGATTGTGGAATAGCTTCACAGGAATGAAACAGTGACCAAGAAAGCACCCTTAATGCCACACACTCCAAGTTACACTGCATGAGCATGCGGACTTGCCTCTGAACTCGTCCGGGGCATCACTGTAGTCTATTTCTGCCCGCGCATTCTTTGCCACGATTTCCTCCACTTTCTCTGCAAGAAGTTTAAACTTCTCTATTGCGATGGTGGATTTGATTCCCGCCTTCCGCATCTTTGAAATGACTTCTTCAAACAGTTCCTTGCTGTAGGATCGCTGCACACAAGGAAGGTCACGTAAGATGAGAATACACTTGAGAAGAAAACACATCAGAAACGGCCAAGTGCAGTCTGCGAGATCCTTGGCTCCTAACGACTGTGACCATACATTCTGCATCCCCTCTTCTCCTATACACTGTACCGTGGGCAAGGGGGCACTGGATATAGTTACAGACACATAGAGACAGAATCACGTGTGCCAAGGTCACCTGTGGAGAAAGCTCCAGGACCCAGAGAAACCGGAATTTTTTTAACTTTAGGAGCTAGCAAGCACTTATTATAACGAGGAGGAGATTGAGGTTATTTCAGTTTGTGTCAGCCGCTGTGTCCTGGGAGCACAAGAGTAAATTCTGCTTTTTTACATAAGGGTGAGCACAGATGCGAACCAAGCATAGGTCACTGGCCCATTACTGTCCATACTTAGAGGGGAGCTTTGCTCTAGTCACCGCTGGTTCCCTAGGCTCACATGAGTGGGCATGGTGGCCGTCACACGTGTACTCCTTCCTTCCCTCCTAGCGCAGGCTACATGGTGAGGCCATACTCAACAGAGCACAGTAAGCCAAATCACCAGGCAACAGCTGAGCATCGTCACTCACTGAAACCAACACTTCCTAATGCCACATTTCCCACAGCACTGAACCCCTCCTATAAGCAGGTGACTGACATCATTTGTAGAAATGCGAACAGTGGACAACACACCCAGACAAACCTAGACACAAATTCAGGTCCCATTACCCCCTAGTTATACAGTCTTTTTTTATTTTCTTTTTCTTTTCTTCCTTCCTTCTTTTTTTTTTTAAAGATTTATTTATTGAGCCGGGCGTGGTGGCATACGCCTTTAATCCCAGCACTCGGGAGGCAGAGGCAGGCAGATTTCTGAGTTCAAGGCCAGCCTGGTCTACAAAGTGAGTTCCAGGACTGCTAGGGCTATACAGAGAAACCCTGTCTCAAAAAACCAAAAAACCAAACAAACAAACAAAAAAAACCCCAAAGATTTATTTACTATATGTAAGTACACCGTAGCTGTTTTCAGACACACCAGAAGAGGGAATCAGATCGCATTATGGATGGCTGTGAGCTACCATGTTGCTGGGGTTTGAACTCAGGACCTTCAGAAAAGCAGTCAGCTCTCTTACCTGCTGAGCCATCTCTCCAGCCCCCAGTCATGTAGTCTCATGTAAATCCCTAACCTGCCCAAACTAGATTCCTCAGGTGTGACGTGGTCAGCGACTCAGCTCTGAGGGATCTACTGTGTAACAATCACCCACACCACAAAACCCACAGCACTCGTGCTTCACAGTGCCCACTTGCTGACTTAGGCCAAGATACAAAGGAGAATGGGTCCCCTGGGGCCCAGGGACACAACCACAGTCTCTAATCACACCAGCAACAACAGAACACAAACCAAAACCATCAAGTAAACCAATGTCCATGAATTTGCTTACGTGAAGACTCCACCTTCCAATGCTGCCGTTCCCTCTCCGGCCTGTGAGACTGCACGTGAGATTCAGAGGAGGAGCAGGATGGCAGGGTCCCCCTCTGCTCCCCAGTGTGAGAGCAAGGGGCCAGCAATAGGGCCTGCAGGAGCTTCTGTTTCACTGTGAGGCCTCTGCCGAGTCTGCTGCTCATCTTGTGACCTTGTGAGCAGGATCTACACTGACACCTACACAGACTCATCTCTTTCCAGCAGTGGGGGAAACTCCTTAATCCATCTGCCTTCTTTTTAATGAGCGACAATCTCAGTATGGAGCCCTGGTTGGCTTGGAACGTTTTATGTAGACCAGGCTGGCACTGAATTCAAAAGTCTGCCTGTCCCTTTCCCCCAGGGCTGCATTTTAAAGCTTTCATTTCTAAATAACCACACAGGCCTGCTTCCTCTGCATATCCCCCCTCCCCTCCCCTGTCCACGCCTGGAACCCCAGCACTGGGGAGGCAGCCGGCCGGCTACACAGCGAGACAGTGTCCCAAACAGTAAGAAACAACAAGAAGCATCAATACATTAATAATTGTGCGATAAAGTTGTAGTTGAAAAGACAGTGTATGGGCTGGTGAGATGGCTCAGTGGTTAAGAGCACTGACTGCTCTTCCAAAGGCCCTGAGTTCAATTCCCAGCAACCACATGGTGGCTCACAACCATTCATAACAAGATCTGGCACCCTCTTCTGGGGTGTCTGAAGACAGCTACAGTATACTTACAAATAATAAATCTTAAAAAAAAAAAAAAGGCAGTGTATGATCAACACATACCTGCGATTCTAGCACTTGGGAGGCTGACACTAAAGGATCCTGGGTTCAAGGCTAGCCTGTCTCAAAAAAAAAAAAAAACCAAACCAAACCAAACTAAGAAAACAAGAGTATATATACAACTCTTGTGTTTTAACATTGCTCCTTTGAATTAGCTATAGGCAGTGACCTTTGGAGAGTTCTGAGGATGGGTAACATATGCTGTGCATACAAAGATAGTGACATGGGAAGCAATATACCACACTCTGAACATTTAGGGAGATGGTGAGAATATGGGTACAGGGTTTGACTGCCAGTCACACATTCTCCCTCTATACCATACTTTCTGAGCCTGGACACGCCACTAAGCTCCTCTGTGCCCTGTGTTCCTTACTTTAAAACAAAGGGTTTAGTAGAAGCTGTGCCATAGAATTCATGCTTATCAAATGAGTGGTCAGAGCGGTATACAGTAAACAGGAAGCATTACTGTGCTGCAGAGCTGCCCAGATGTCAGGCATGGTAGCACACATCAATGTACTCAAGAGGAGAGTTTGAGATCAGGAGTTCAAAGGCTAGCCTAGTCTACATGAGACATTATGGCAAAAGACCTGGGAAGAAAGATGCTCAGAGACCATGGAGGGGAGGAACCCTTTCCTTTTTCTCTGCAAAAGTCTCCGGCTGGACTAAGGGTTGAGCCTAGAACTTTGCAAGTCCAGGTGCTCTACCGCTGAACTATACTCCTAGCTCAATTTTGTTTTCATGGATGGTCTCAGTTAAGTCCAGGTTAGCCTTGAACTTGTGACCAACCTGTTTCCAGCCCCCTGAGTATTTGGGATACAGGCTTGTGCCACCAGGACAGTCAACAGGATCCCCTTCTGTGACATCACAGAGGGAAGGCCTGTACTGGAGGCTGTGGTACATGAGCTGACCTGACCCCCAAGGCTCTTGGATAAAGGAGAGGAGGCAGGCGTTGGCTTGAAGGCCATGTATTCATGGCAGCTGGTAAGCAGGGCGCTTGGGAAGACCTGCAATTTCCTGACACAGCAAACAGAGTTTGGAAACAGAATCTGTTTGGGGGTCTGAGGGATTAGGGGGCCAGCTCTGCTCTATTCTCCCAAGGAAGCATCAGTTCTTCTCCTGGACCAGCTGTGGTCCTCGACTTCATGTTCACTGCATTAACAACTTCTGAAAACGAGACTTTAAAATTCCTGCTTTTACTTCTTTTGAGGTGTGGAGTACACACACACACACACACACACACACACACACGCACAGGGTGGAGGGGGACGACAACACAAACACGCACAAGGTCTGCTGTGAATGTGCAGACCACAGATACCAACCACACGGCTCAGTGCCAGGCCTCCTGATGAGATGGGCCTCCTCAGTGCTCACCTGGTCATCGGCGATGGCTTTAGCAAAGCGAGCACAGTCCAATTGTAAATAAATATCTGTCAGTTGGTCCAACAGCTTCTTTGGCTCAAAACCATACTTCTCTGGGTTTTCAACTTTCAGGTCCCGGCACTTGGGTCCGCAGAGCTGCTGCAGGTTAAAGTTCAGCATGGCTGCTAATCGGGGACCAAGCTCCTAGGAAATGAAGGACAACAGGACGGTCCAAGCTGCTGCAAAGTCCAGGCCCAGAAGCTCCTACCCCAGTGGGAATGGGCTGCTCAATCTGCAAAGCACCCCTGAATTGTGCTGAGCTGCAGCACAAAGCTAGAGAAAGCATTGGAATCAAACATCTCCCCCGCCATTGATCTGAAAACCCCTATAATGGAGTGGTCTGATTGCATAGAGATGAACGCCCACAGAAGTCTTCTGGAAAGAGACACTTTCTCTTAGAGCATCACTCCAAAGTCACTGAGAAGCAGGGAGAGGACAGAGGCCCTCGCTGTCCTGTCACTGTGGCTGGGAAGCCTCATGTCCACATTTCCCCATAAACTTCTCAAGTCCCCAACAGTCAGGCACGTGTTGTTCTAATCTACTTACTGAAGAGAGAGAAGATGGTGACATTTGTCAACGGCGTACGTCTTGCCACTGTGATGAATTAAACTGACAGAATATTAAGGACAAATAGCCCTCAAGAGTCGGCAGGCCAACTGTACCTGCTGCAGCTGGGACAAACATGGCTTCTGAGCTCAGAGACAGCTGCTGTAGACCAGACATTAAATACTGACCAGCAAAAATATTCCTTAACTAATGAGGTCCTCATGCAGTGACTGGGTTCATACAAAAAAATCTCCTGAGCTTCCTGTTGTAGAAATCATGGTTTTAGCCCAGTGTTGGAAAGCTGGGGGCTGAAAAGGTGCTTAAGCGAGCAAGGAAGGAGGGCAGAAATGCAGGCAGGCTGAAGAGATGGCTTGGCTTTTAAGGAAACGTGCTTCTCTTCCAGAGGACACACACTTTGGTTCCCAGCACCAATATCAGTGTGCTCCTAAGAGTAGGCAAGTCCAGCTCCAGGGAGTCTAAAGCTCTCTTCTGACCACCAAAGGCTCTGGCAAGCACATAGCATATACCGTCCCCAACACACCCACACATAAAGTTGTATTTGAATGTGGTCACTCTTTTGGAAAACAGTCAGGCTTGTCTATGTCCAGGCTATCACAGGAGCATAGCTGAGCAGGTGCCTGAGACACATCTCCAACACTTTAACCGGCTGCTCTCTCAGCCTTGGTAGGAGATGCTAATAAATCCCCTTTACACATCCCTAAGGGAGCAGGAATGTGGACCACGGTGAGCTGCTTCCCGCTCGCTCGCATCTGCTGCTATGCTGACATCTGCTTATCAAGAAACAGGAAAAGACCCAGATCTCAGTCTGTAGACAGGCCCCCGTGTGACAGTGCCCCTGCTGGAGGCAACAAAGTGACTCCTGTCACAGAGCAGTGAGGAAGCAGAGAGAAGGAGAGGAATACACAGTAAAGTAAAGCTGCACATGTGCAGACAGCTGCAGATGGACCTCAGCTCCCTGCGCACTGCCACCCCACAGGGTACCCCACAGGTACCTCAGCTCCTTACTGGGGTGGGGCCTCCATTACACTGCCCACTCTCAACCTCGGAACAGGACTGGGCCAGGAGTTTCAGCCATCGGGTCACAGTAAGCCTCAGTCACGGTTCTCAGGAGTCCCCAGCTCCCTCAATGTTGCCACAAAGCTCTTTTATAAGCAGCAAGCATCTTTTACCTATTACTCTACTTAATGTCCTCCAAATCATAATGTGTTACCTTATACTTTTCTGATATATAAACAGGTAATTCAGTAACAATGAAATTGTGTCACAAATCCTGATCCAAATGTGCTGTGTAATCAGAAGAGAGCAATCTTGAAGTGAACATTTTAGAGTATACGTTAAGGGGCTTCATTTCAGCCCTGTAGAGTACCATGTGATGTGGACCAACTGGGAACAAAATCAGAATTCTACTCACAGCAGGGCGTGGTGGCGCACGCCTTTATCCCAGCACTCGGGAGGCAGAGGCAGGTGGATTTCTGAGTTTGAGGCCAGCCTGGTCCACAGAGTAAGTTCCAGGATAGCCAGGGCTATACAGAGAAACCCTGTCTTGAAAAACCAAAGGAAGAAAAAAAAAAAAGAATTCTACTCCCTGGTAGTTATGCTGTAGTTAAAATGAACATGCGCTGAGTTATAAGTTCTGTACCCAGCCCCTTAAAGATCACACAAGCACCCCAGTTTCTACTCACTGGCCTCAGGAATGGCTTCTGGACTTGCTTGGTGAGGAGATGGAACATGTCCACGGTTTCAGTTGCCAGGGCAAGATAAGAACGGGAAACACGCTCGTCCTGAGCAAGCTGAGACTGCCGGGCCTGCTGCTGATCCTGGGAAACATCAAACAGTTGCCAAAGAAATCTCAGTACCAGCCGGCTACTCAGAACACTTGGCCAAGTGTGAAGGAAAAACATGGCCGGCTTACAGTTGCAGAGGGTGACAGGCCAGTGCACTCTGAAACAGAGGTAATGGCCACACCAGCACACTGACCACACAGCTCATGCTTGCTCCTTCCAGGACGGGTCCTCTGATGGCCGTGACACCTTTGGGTTACACCCAGCTGGCCCATGCTAAACACAGGCTCTACCATTGAGTTACACCCAGTCCTGGCCCATGGCTGACCCCTCTGAGCATCAGTGTTCGCATCGATAACAGGCAGGGTTAGTTCCTGGGAGGATGAATTAGACCAGTCGTCCTCAACCTTCCAAGTGCTGTGGCCCTCCCTTTAATACAGCTCCTCATGTGTGGTGCCCCAACCACGACATTATTTTCATTGTTATTTCTTAACTGTAATTTTGCTACTGTTATGCATGTAGGTATGCATGTCGAGGCCAGAGAAAATCCTTGGGTCTTGTTCTTGGGTCCCCCGACCCCAAACTTTTTTTTTCTCTTTTACAGTTTTTCTCACCCGCCTGGAAAATGTCAAGTAGACACCGCTAACTGGCCAGCAAGTCTGAAGGGTCTCACTGTCACCACTACCTCAGCAGTGGGATTACAACTGGGTGCCACCCCGCCTGGCTTCAGCCCCACCCCAGGGGAAGGGCAAACAGCTGGAATGGCAGCTACAGCCCAGCAAGTTCCCTCTGGGCTGCTGCTGCACTCCGTGCCTGGTGGAGACTCTGCAGTGGGCTGGTGAGCTGCCCACTTCTCCTGGGTTAAGAATGAGCCTATTGAGAGGAAGCTGCACCAGGAAGGGCCCAGGAACAGCCAGGCCTCAATGGCCTCAGTGTGAGTCTGAGTATCCCATCTTTCCCTTGCAGATATTATGCAGGCTTGGTCTGAGGCAAGACAGATGGGCAGGCTGGAACTTTAACACAACCGATTAAACAAAATTTTCTATAATAGACATTAGTGCTCTGGACAAAAGACATCTCAAAAATGTAAGAACAATGTTTGCTTACGTTCAGAGTGTGGGCTACCTTGAGTTTAACTGTGTTCACAACTTCTCTCACTGTACTGTCTAGTTTTGTGTCAACTTGACACAGCTGGAGCTATCACAGAGAAAGGAGCTTCAGTTGAGGAAATGTCTCCATGAGATACAACTGTGGGGCATTTTCTCAATTAGTGATCAAGGGGGAAAGGCCCCTTGTGGGTGGGACCATCTCTGGGCTGGTAGTCTTGGTTCTATAAGAGAGCAGGCTGAGCAAGCCAGGGGAGGCAAGCCAGTAAAGAACATCCCTCTATGGCCTCTGCATCGGCTCCTGCTTCCTGACCTGCCTGAGTTCCAGTCCTGGCTTCCTTGGTGATGTACAACAGTATGGAAGTGTAAGCTGAATAAACCTTTTCCTCCCTCATTGCTTCTTGGTCTGATGTTTGTGCAGGAATAGAAACCCTGACTAAGACACTCACCCTTACAGTTAAGCAGTGAACCTCATAAAGTCACGTTAAAATTACATTTACACAACAAAATTCTTTTAGGATAAGAAATAAGCAAACCAGTCCTTGTGCACATGTGCACGCATGTATATACATAGATCTTATTTTTCATGTGTATGAGTGTTTTGTTTTGCCTACATGTATGTTAGTACCACGTGCAAGCCTGGTACCCAAGGAGGCCAGAGAGGGCTGTCAGATCTCCTGGAATTGGGATGCAGCTGCTGGGAAACAAACCTGAGTCCTCTCTCCAGCCCTTCATTCATATATTTTATTTCAATTTTAAATACTAAACTTTATTCCTTGCAAATTATAGCACTGTAATTTAAGTCACAGAAATGCACACACAGACACACACATGAAATCTCCATTTTGAAAGCATCTAAGATTAAAGGCTCACAACTGAAAATAGAAAATCACGTAAGAGAGCCCCTCTCTCAAAACGCTTGGGCTTAAACCTGAAGGATGTAGATAAAGTCCTTTATCTTAAAGCCTTACTGACTTTGCTTCTGGATAGCTGGTCTTGAATTCTTCCTTCACAGCAGCCAAGGCTCTGGCTCCCCTCCCCCAGCACAGGTATCTTAGTGGGAAGACAACACCTCAGGGTGCTAGAGGCTATGCTGAGCTGTATCTCCACACTCTTATGGAGTCCTTAGGCATGGGACTGAAGCACAGCAATGGCTCAGAGAGACTCCCAACTCTGCTGGAGACTTTGCTTAATAAAGTATCACACCCCTTGAATAGACACACAGAAAGGCTGACAAGGAATTGGGGAGTCAGGTCAAGAATGATGTTGGGGTCAGCAAGCCCCAGCCAGGTTTTCAGTCTGGGTAAACAGCACTGTGGGAAGAGGGGCCCTGAATGCAAAGAGGAAGTGGGAAAGGCCAGTGGGGGAGTAGCTGGAGGGGAGAGGTTGCTGGAGGGGGGAGTAGCTGGAGGGGGATTAGATGGAGAGGGAGTAGACTGAGGGGGTCAGGGGGTCGGGAGCTAAGGGCAGAAAAGTGCACATGCCCGCTAGGATATCAAGCCTTTGTGTGAGAAGGGGCATCCCTTGGCTATGTGCACTGGTGAGGGTGGAGACTACGAGTATGCTGCTACAACAATGAGGGTAATGCAGAATGGTGACTTGGAAGGAGAAGGAAGAGACCACACACACTCGTCCTGACCTTCCTGCCCCATATCCTAAGTACTGCCATTCCAGGGGGACACGACCACATCCTGTTGTAAGGTACTGGGGAGCGAACCCAGAGCGCCCCACCACTGAACTAAAGCTTCAGCCCATGGAGATAAAAGACAGCCTAGATGGGGGATGGGGCACAGACTAATCACAGGCAACCAGTAAATGGGTAGAATGAAGCTGCCATTGATTAAGGTCATTGTGACTCAGAGAGGAGACCTAAAGGACAAGTCAGGACTGAGGCAATTAGGGCACAGCCAAAGCAAAGCAGGCCACACTGCTCAGGCCTGCAGGCAGGAGCGCTCTAAGCAGGCAGCCATATTTTGCAGTCTTTAAAATACAGATATTTAAAGCCCTGGAAAAGATGAGATCACCTGGCAGTGACTTCAAGCAGAGGCATCAGGGAACGTGCAGGAGTGTTTGGCTGTGTGAGCAGGGTTGGGGTGGAGGGTGAGGATGAAGGAGATAGGACAGACTGAAACACAGGAAGACACACATGGCTGGTGTTAAATGAACAACGGTTTCTTACAGAGATATGCTTCAGCATCCTGTTAGTGCCCCATGGAGAAATTACCCAAGGGCAGGGGCGGGGCATACTTAGAAGCAGAGGACGGAGCTCTGGAGCTACCATTGCTTGGAGGCTGGGGGATGGATGAGGAAGTGAAAGGCAGCCAGGAACCTCAGGGTCAAGGGTCAAGGAAAAGCTGTCTGTGAATAGACCTTAGAGGCAACTTGTGCTTAAAAAAAAAAAAAAATCCATTAAGGGAAGAATCAATAGTATTTGTCTCAAGTAAATGTCCTGATGGTGACAGAGAGAATGGGCTTCAGGCCCAGAGATCAACTCCTAGGAGATTAGCTGGTCTAAATAACACAGGAGGGAGACCAGGTGAGGCAGGGGCAGGGGCAGAGGTAGAGTTAGGTGGGGCTGCATGGGGCACTGGCCATTTTTGAATAGGAGAGAGGTCTAACATATTAAGGATGGTTGAAGATTTTTTAGAAATGAACCCAGGGTCCAGTTGGAGAAAACAGGACCCATTGGAAAACCTCCATTATCTCAACAGGGAAGGGTTTGGGGCCACGGCTACAGGGAGAGCCAGGCGTTCATGGACCCCCATGCAGAATGCTGTGGAAGGAGCAGGATGTGACATTCTTATCACAGCTGCAGGAATACCTGTGATGAGACCCGGCCCCACCCCCAAACCGAGCTATGGTCCACACACCTTTAACTCCAGTAATTAGAAGGCAGAGGCAAGTGGAGCTCTTAATTCCAGGGGAACCAGTGTCACATAGGGGTGAGACTCTGCCTTAAGAAAAAGTTCCCTTAAATGTTCAGTGTCCTATAGTGAAGATGTTTTAAACTCAACAACAGGACTTTGCCTCACAGTGAGTGCAGCACCACCCCACTTCCCACCAGGGACTCCCCATGGGGGCAGGACCCTGTGGAAAGCTGCTTTGATTCTGAGCTAACCCAAGCCCACGATGACATTCCCGGGAGTTGTCGGGACGTCCCAGGTTACCAGGAACCATCTGAACGGCTTCCACTGAGTTAGGAGAGGGCAGTGCACTGTCACTGGTACAGCATGCATTTCTCGCGGAACTTGGCAACTTTTTCTAGTAAAAACCAAGATCAACAGGAGAGAAAAAGCTCCACTAAGGTCCTAGGTGATCGTCAGACATCTGCAGAGGCCTTTCGAGCAAACCCAACTCCTGCCCAGCAGACAGAAGCCTGAGAGTTATTTCCTAGCTACCACACAAGTCAAAAGGCACAACATATACAATGAAACATTCCTCTAACAACCCTGTAAATGAAAAGACAGAGAAAGTACCCATGACACACTGGGAAAGGCTTCTCATTTCTTCAACTTAAGATATACTTTGGTGATGGTTTTAGAATCCAGAGTCTCCCCACATGTTAAGCTTCTGTTCTACTCCTGAGTTTTACCTCAACCCTATGATGTGTGTGTGTGTGTGTGTGTGTGATGTATACATACACACACACACACACACACACATATCTGCATATATATATCCGTTTATATTTATATAAATGTGAGTGGGCATGAGTGAGTTTATGTGCACTGTGTGTGAAGGAGTCCCATGAGTCCAGAAGGCATCAGACCATCAGAGCTGATTCACAGGCAGCTGTGAGCTGCCCGCTGTTGGTGCTGGGAACTGAAGCTGGGTCTTCTGGAAGAACAGTGAAGTGCTCTCAACCGATGAGACTGGTTTTGGCAATGAGAATCTGGCTTTGAGGGGACACCTGATAGCCAGTCTTAGTAAAATAAGGAACATTCTTGCCCGAAACTCAAGCAGAGAGTGAACTTTTCTTCCCGGGGGTTTGGGGCACCACTGGGGACTATAAGCATGCTATGGAAGCACTCTACCACTGAGCCACACCCTCTGCCCCAAGTCTTTAGATAAAAACCTTTAAGAAGCATCATCCCTTCCTATCTCAAACCTGAAATGCTACTTTAAGGACGCCTACAGGTAGGAAAGGCCCCAGCAGAAAGTCAGACCTAGTGTTGCCCCGCCCCCCGCCCCCCAGAGCCCGTACAGGCGCAGAGGCGGTTCTCACCCGAGGCAGCTGGTCCCACTGTTCTTTGTTCTTCATCTCTTCTTGCACTTCATGGATCCGCTTCAGAGACTCCAGACTTTCGTCCAGTAAAAAGGTCGTGTCATTTATTAGCATATTGATATACCGAACGAACTGCTTTCCAGAACTGAAAGGGCAACAAGACAGTGTGTGGTGAACACCTGGCTGGGCACAGAGAGAGAATGTAAGCCTCCCCAGGTACCAAGACTCCCCGTGACACTGCAAATCCTGTCGCAGATGATATAGCTGGAGTTTAAGGACTGCCAATCAACTCTCTCCTTAGATTTTGTTACTCCCTTGGTGGTGGTTTTGAGAAAGGTCTTTCTCCTACCCCAGGCTGATATCTGACCTACTCTCCTGCCTCAGTATCACACAGCACTGGGATGACAGACAGGCGCCACCAAGCTCAGCCTCACTGCTCTTCCCATTCACTGTGACAAGCTCACTCAAGTGGCAGCTGGACCAGCACTGTGGGGCTGGTAGGAGCCAGCGGATACATAGTCCAGAATTCCCTGAGCTGACTTCCTTGGCAGTTTATACTTGGCAACTATTTACATTGTTACACTGTGAAAAGTAGCAAATGCTGAAATTCTTCCTGCTGGAGAGGTTCACTGCACAGAGCTGTTGTTTCTAAGTAGAGGAAACCCTCTTCCAGGCTGGAAGAGAACCAGCACTGAGCACATTACTCAAACACAGGAGATGGAGGCTACTGATAAAGCTGTCTCTTACACAACGAAGATACCTGAAGAAAAACTAGTCCTCCCATAATCAGCATCCAAACGCTGACACCATTGCATACACTAGCAAGATTTTATCGAAAGGACCCAGATGTAGCTGTCTCTTTTGAGACTATGCCCGGGCCTAGCAAACACAAAAGTGGATGCTCACAGTCAGCTAATGGATGGATCACAGGGCTCCCAATGGAGGAGCTAGAGAAAGTACCCAAGGAGCTAAAGGGATCTGCAACCCTATAGGTGGAACAACATTATGAACTAACCAGTACCCCGGAGCTCTTGACTCTAGCTGCATATGTATCAAAAGATGGCCTAGTCGGCCATCACTGGAAAGAGAGGCCCATTGGACACGCAAACTTTATATGCCCCAGTACAGGGGGAACGCCAGGGCCAAAAAGGGGGAGTAGGTGGGTAGGGGAGTGGGGGTGGGTGGGTATGGGGGACTTTTGGTATAGCATTGGAAATGTAAATGAGCTAAATACCTAATAAAAAATGGAAAAAAAAACCTAGTCCTATAATATCAATAAAGGAAGAGAGGAACTCACATTATAGACCCAAAGCGTCAAGTCTAAGGGGAGCCTGCTGAGAGCTGTAATGAAGGCACTTACTGGGGAACTGTGAATTTCTGAAACTGACAGAGATTTGGCAAAAAGAGAAGGCCCAGTGTCCTCAGCAGGTGCACCTAGAAAGCCCATGCTGGGAGGAGAGGGGAACATGAACATGAACACAAGGCCTCAGACTCAAGAATTTGGGACACCAGGACTTCCATTTTCAAAAAGCAGTGTGGACAGATGCAGCTCACGTTGCCGGCAACACCGACTAGTAACTGAACACAGGACAGACAGCTAGACTGATGAAAGATCTGGTATGCAATGGGGCTAAACTTCCTTTGATGGATAAAGCAAGGGTTCAATGTTCACACTCATCTTTCTTAAGGACTTGCAAATAATTTAGAGGAATGGCTACTGAGCAGGCTTACACAGGCCCTGCAGTTTCAAGCTTGGCATATAAGCGCAGCCAATAAATTATGAAGCCACCTTAACCCAAGTGCTTCTAAACCTCGCATGTGTTCTTAATGTTCCTGAGTCAGATAACTGCATTTGACAGAATTCAGAGTAAACACAAAAATCACTCCACATAAATATTTTTCCAGAACATTCTGCCATGTAAGCCACTCCCAGTGTCAACAACGCTAAAGTAAGCAGACAATCACGTAGGTGTCCACGCTGAGCAGTGTCTTGTGGTTACTTGAGAGAGGCAGAGACAGAAAGCAGCCACAGGGAGCCGCTGGGTGGGCTTTCAGCAGCCTCCCCTCCCACCTGTGCCCTGCCTGAGAGCAAGCTGTGCCATCAGGCCCCAATACTCACTTGAACTCCTCCATGAAGGTGCCATGGTGAGCTATGTTTTGCCAAAGGCTTTTAAAAATAGTGCTAATGTGATAGCGAATTGTGAACTTGTCATAGAACTCGCTGGTGGCTCCAGTATGCTCGACATCTAAGGAGGAAAGACAAAGGGACTCAGACACACATCCTGACCTTCCAGATGCAATGACATGGCAGTGTCTCAGTGACAGCGAGGCTGGGAAGCGCTACCCGTGTCTTAGACAGAAGGCACAGGAGAAAGGGGGATTCCATTTTCTTTTTAATTTTATTTGTAATTCATTTTTACACTCCATATTCCATTCCCCACCCCTCCCCATCCACCCTGACTGCTCTGCATATCCCACACCTCCTCCCCATCCCACCACGTCTCCATGTACATGCCCCCACCCCATCACACCTGACCTCTAAACTCCCAAGGGCCTCCAGTCTCTTGAGAGTTAGATACTTCATCTCTGAATGAACACAGACCCGGAACTCCTCTACTGTGTGTGTGTTGGGGGACTCCTATCAGCTGGTGTATGCTGTCTGTTTGGTGGTTCAGTGTTTGAGAGATCTCAGGGGTCCAGATTAACCAAGACTGTAGTTATCCAGTGCCCTCTCCCCACATTTCTGCTTTATTTGCTCCTAAATGTTCCTCAAAATTATATTGCTCAGGTTCCAATTCCCAAGTCCTTAAACGGACCTGACTCTTGCTAATCTCATAAGCCTTACCCTGTCCTGGAACATCCATGTAGACTAGGCTGCCCTTGATCCCCCTGACTCAGCCTGCTGACCACTGGGACTAAAGATATGTGCCACCACGTCCAGCATGAACAAGGCTTCCTGCTGCCACCTTCCAGGTCCACCTCACTGCCTTTTCTGTCACTCCTCAGCCGAGATCGACTGATGCAGATGTCTGCATCCATCCCAGAGAGCTCTGCCTAGACCACCTTTTGTGAAGTAGCCCATTTTCTCTGACAGCTACTGTCCCCAACTCTTCCACGTCTGCCTCCATGAGGGATCTTGGGGTCCTCTCATAGTAGGCCCAACACAAACACTGCTAAGTTAGAGGTGGAGTCTGTCCTGCCTCTGTGCAGCCAGCCAGTTATGAGGAAGGGGCCTGGAAATAAGTCTTGTAGCCATAGCCTTCAGAGCCTCAGGAATTCCTAAGGAATTCTTCCTTAAGGAAGACTGTTAGGACTCATTTAAAACCCTCTTATTTTGAAGTCTAATTTTATTTTTGAAACAAGATTGTGCATAAGTACCTCCTATGTGCCATGTCCTGAGAGATGCTGGTTGCTGCAGTTGACCTTGGGATATACAACTCTAAGTCCTATCTTGGTGGGGTGCTGGGCAGGCCCATGGAGACTGTGAAGTTTCAGCAGGGTGAAGGCCAGAAGAGCAGCCAGGCACACTTGCTAGAGTCCAGCTGCTGAGCACCTGCCACTCACAGGCCTTAACCTTTTGCAAGCGTCCTGACCTTTCTAAGCTCCAGTTTCCTCACTTAGAAAATGGAGGTATTTATAGTACCCATCTTTTCCATGGCTATTCAGATCAAGTGACCACAAGTGGCAACTATTATTAGGAAAGGTGTCATCTACCCATGACCATGGAAGGGCTCAGGCCAGAGGCCACTGTGCTCCACGACAGAGAGAAAGGGTGGATGATATCTACCCACATGCTCCTCAGGCACGCCAGTGTGTGTGTGTTCTTTCTTTCTCCTCTCTCTCTCCTCCCTCTCCCTCCCTCCCTCCCTCCCTCCCTCCCTCCCTCCCTCCCTCCCTCCCTTTCTCT
The DNA here is from genome assembly GCF_000001635.26 of Mus musculus. NCBI lineage: Eukaryota > Metazoa > Chordata > Mammalia > Rodentia > Muridae > Mus > Mus musculus. Next base: position 2,767,191 of record NT_166299.2, read on the forward strand.
GAAGCTACAGTAATAGGTCCAGACCACTAACCGAATACTAACTAGATTCAACAAAAATCTATTTTTTAATATTAATATATACCTCCTGTGGAATGTGGCTATTACTTGGATTGTTCAGTAAATTTTTGGGTTGTTGTTTTTGACACAGGGTCTCACTAAGTATTCCTGACTGGCCCGGAACTCTATATAGATCAGGCTAGCCTTCAACCTGCAGTGTACACTGCTCCTGTTCTGAATACACACAAGGTGGCATTTGTACCTAAATATGCCGAGCTTATCCTGAAACATGGCTAGGAGACCATGACCTTTTTCCCCAAAAGGTGTGCCAGTGCACTGGACTTTCTCCAAAGAAAGAATGTTATCAAAATACTCAAGTCAGCAAGTGCTTACTTCAGACACAGGAGAGTCTAAGGGAGGGATGTAACAAAGTAACAGTGACCAAGGGGAAGTAGGCAGGCAGATTCCCAGAGCCCCTTACAAGGTGGGAGAGATGGCTGACCCTGAGTCCAAACAGGCAGTGGGAACACTGGGAATCCTCACACAGGCCATCCCAGTCAACAGCAACAGGCTGTATTCTCCGCAGAGCTCAGCAAGGTCTACTAAATGCCAGACACTTGACTGTATGGCCAGAAAGTACCAGATTCTATACAGGATGAGAAGGCAGGGCAGATCCCAGGAACTTCCATTAGCCACTGGAAGCCTTTGTTAGAGGAGAGATTAACCCGAGAGTTCAAAAGTCAAATTTTGTTAAACAGTCAAAATGTGGAATACAGTCTGCCCAGACAGCTCATTCTCCATACCCTGTCATTTCCAAGTGTAACTGAGCACAGCAGACAGTACCTAGCAAATGGCAGGAGCTCAGTGAATGTGATACGCTGATGAATGTGGGAGGACTCCCAGAGCATCCCAGAATGCTCAGCTCACTGGCTCGGGTGAAGCCCAACCACTTTCTTAAATTTTTTTTTTTTAATTTTAAAGGCTTGTTTGTTTATTTATTTGAGTACGCTGTCATCGGACACACCAAAAGAGAGCATCAGATCCCATTACAGGTGAGCCACCATGTGGTTGCTGGGAATTGAACTCAGGACCTTTGGAAGAACAGTCAGTGCTCTTAACCGTTGAGCCATCTCTCCAGCCCCGCCCAGTCACTTTCTGTTGTTGCCTTTTTCTTCTTTTCAGAAGCTTAAGGTAGCCTCAAACTTGCTGTGGCAGTCAAGGATGACCTAGAATGCATATATCAAACTCTCTCCTGTTCCATCTCTTTGAAAAGGCAGCCACAGGATGGTGTTATATATCAGATACTGTAAACTCAACAGCAAATGAACCAGGTTAACAACTCAGATGAAAACATCAGCTTGGACTAACAACAACGAACAGTGTAAATCAACGGAAGGCCGCACACGCAGTGGCCAGTGCGAGCTCTCAGAGGCCGGGAGAGAAGGCATGCGACAGCCTGTGCTCTGAGCTGGGGCTAGGAAGTGATTTACATAAGCAGATGTTAAAGCCTTGATGGCAGGATTATTTATTTATCTATTTGTGAATCTAGGTCACAGATTTAGATTTCAGTTCGCTCTGAAACAACCTTGGGTCAAGTACATTACCACATACCCCAGGGCCCACTCTGAAACCCACCTGTATAGAACTTCATGAGGGACGGCACCAGCAGTTTGGTAGAGAGAGGATGGTTCTCAATCATCTCAAAGAACTTCTGAGTTCTCGGCTGGACAGAAGGGTTGGTCATAAACATGACCTCCACCAGCTTGGCCACTAGGTAAGGGTTTCGGATGTAGTTCTGGTTGCACAGCATCACAACGAGGAACATGACAATGTCCTGAGTGCAGGGCTCATAAAGCACCTGAGGAGAGTATCTGTAAAGAGGAGAAAACACATGGTGAGTCTCGGAGAGCTCGCTAGGCCGGGAAGGAGACAGGGTCCAGCAGAGGGGGGTACTGGAATACATACACAGCAGAGGGGGGTACTGGGGTACATACACAGCAGAGGGGGTACTGGGGTACACAGCAGAGGGGGGTACTGGAGTACATACACAGCAGAGGGGGTACTGGGGTACACAGCAGAGGGGGTACTGGAGCGCACAGCAGAGGGGGGTACTGGGGCACACAGCAGAGGGGGGTTCTGGAGTACATACACAGCAGAGGGGGGTACTGGAGTACATACACAGCAGAGGGGGATACTGGGGCACACAGCAGAGGGGGAGTACTGGAGTGCCTCTACATGGTTCAACAATGTGCACACTGGAGCCACAAAGATTCAAAGCAAACCTGAGTGTTGGCTGCAATGTGTTTTAGAAAGTAAGCAAAAGCCATAACTGAAACTTCACAAAAAGATCTTCACTGTCCAAAAGTGGGGGTTTTATTTATTTTAAAAGACAGGATCTTTTAAATAGCTTCAACTGTCCTCAAATTCACTATATGCTGGCTTTGAACGTGTTATCATTTGCCTCTACTTCCCAAATACTTATATTATGGGAATGCATGACCATGCCCAGCTTCAGAATGGACAACCTGAATTCCATCTCTAGGCCCAATTGTTAGCAGGACCTCTGTAGCATTCAAGGACCCCATGCGCACACGAATAAATACATGTAATTAAAATATTTTTAGCCAGGCAGTGGTGGCACACACCTTCAATCCCACAACTCAGGAGGTAGAGGCAGGTGAATCTCTTGAGTTTGAGGCCAGCCTGATCTACAGAGTGACGAGTTCCAAGACAGCCAGAGCTACACAGAGAAACCCAGTCTCAAATATCACCCAATCTTTGTAAATGAGTGCTCTCTCTGTATGTTTGCCTGCATGCCAGAAGAGGGCATCAGATCCTAGGATACGTGGTTGTGAGCCACCTCGTGATTGCTGGAATTGATCTCCATCTCTCTAGCCACCTGCCCCAATTAAAAAAAAAAAAAGTTCAAATTTTAAGAAATTAAAATGTAAGCCGGGCGGTAGTGGTGCACGCCTTTAATCCCAGCACTTGGGAGGCAGAGGCAGGTGGATTTCTGAGTTCGAGGCCAGCCTGGTCTACAAAGTGAGTTCCAGGACAGCCAGGGCTGTACAGAGAAACCCTGTCTCAAAAAAACAAAAACTAACCCCTCCACGTTACCACCACTGACTGGGCCTGCACAGAGAGAGCTTGTCTGTCCTTTTGCTGATCGAGGGAGCGGCTCGATATGTAGACCAGGCTAGCCTGGAACTCACAATGCTCCTGTGTGAGCTTCCAGGTGCTGGGCTTACAGGTGTCAGTCACCACCATGCTCGGCTGGGGGCAGCTTTTAGGACATAACACAAATTTGCTTTGTATAACTTTGGATGTTGTTTCTGGTCTATCCTGCTTTTGCATTTGAAACCAGATTTCACACACATTCTTCTGCCAACCAGTTCCCATATAGTTATGGTGATGAGAAATTACCTCTCACAGTTTCAAAATGAAAAGTGAAGGGCTTTGCTTTGATTTTTGTTTTCAGTAGTACTGGGGATTGAGTCCAGGGCCCTTTACCTGCTGGGCAGCTGACCTGAGGGGTCTCCCTGAGAGGCCAGAGAAGGCTCTAGCCCTTGAAATGAGGATTTTAGGAAACAAAAATCCAAACAAACTGCCTATCTCCCCCCACATACCAGACACGCAGCTTCTCCAGTTTTACAAATGGAGACAGTTTTGGTTCAAACACAGCTGTGGGTATTTTTGGTTTTGGACATTTCCTGGGGCATTTCTCCAGAGCCTGTTCAATTATCAAACACTGCTCAGGTTTCACAGAGAACTTGCCACTGCCTGTCTTGGAGATCAAATTGGAATCAGCTGCTGCTGAACGGGGTTTCTTTCTCTAAGTTCTGAGCAGCATTCAGGTAAACAGAGTCACACAACCTCCGACTGAAGCACAGCTATGTGAACCATGACACAGCTCAGGGCACCAGGCACAGTGTATAAGCAGCAGAACAAGCAGCTCAGGGGACCAGGCACAGTGTATAAACAGAAGAAGACACAGCTCAGGGCACCAGGCACAGTGTATAAGCAGCAGAACACGCAGCTCAGGGCACCAGGCACAGTGTATAAGCAGCAGAACACACAGCTCAGGGCACCAGGCACAGTGTATAAGCAGAAGAAGACACAGCTCAGGGGACCACGCACAGTGTATAAGCAGAAGAAGACACAGCTCAGGGGACCACGCACAGTGTATAAGCAGCAGAACACACAGCTCAGGGGACCAGGCACAGTGTATAAGCAGAAGAACATACAGTACGGGAAGTACTTACTGTACAATAAAAAATAAAAATTCAGCAACATCTTCGACATAAAACTCAGGCAATGCTGCAAATACCTTGGGGACTTCTGAATTCAAAGGCAGTGTTACGCTGTAGAGGAGAAAAACCCCACAATTTACAAATGCTATCATGGAACACTGATTACCTGGGGTGTTGTACTTCCAAATGCCCCATGTGGAAAGAGCAGCCCTCACTGTGTAACACATGTGTAAAAGTGCACAGGCAAACGACTGACCTGCAGTGTGCAGAAAGAATGAGGAAGGCCTGGGCGTGTTTTGTAAGTGTTTGCCTCATCTTCTTTTCTTGCCAGACTTAAGGCAGTAGTTAAAATGGGAAAGAAACCCAAAGGTCGAATTTGGTCATTTCAAGCAACTCATACTGGGTGGATAAAGCCAGCATATACTTTATATAAGCTTTCCCAGTCTTTTAGGAACACAGGCCAAACTAACCAATACCTGTGACCTAGGGGGTTCACATAACGTAAGAGACCTGACTTAAACAACAACAGTGACTGTCGGTGTCCTCGGCTCTCCGAGACTTGGTGCTCTGGAGGCTCAGGAGCCTGTCACCTCTAGCACTTTGCTTCCAATTTATAAACTTCCTTTTCTAAAAGCCATCCAATGTTATAGCAAAATTTTAAAACTGACAGCCACTAAAAAACACATGGGGAAATATTAATCTAGCTTCATATGTATTTATGCATAACTATAAAAATTCTCAAGGTTTAGTTATGACTCAAGAACAATAGCCCGGTAGCCACCGTGAAGACGAGGCACGGCAAAGAGCACACTTACTCAGGATATGCAGGGTCCAGGATGCGCAGCATCAGCTGAATGAGAAGGCCATAAAAATTCAGGCATCTTCTTAGGAAGCTCTCGTCAAGTAAGCCAGCGTCAGCACAGGCCTTGCACCGTACCAGTTTCTGTGGAAGAGGATGGGCCCCGGCCCGCAGATTAGTCCAGTGCCATGGCCCCTGAGCATGAGTAGGCAGTGAGGGGCCAGGAGCTGAGAAGTCTAGGTTCGGTAGCTCTGCCTAGCCTCGGGACACTGGTGGTTGTGTCAGGGTCTTTCTGTTTTCAGAATAAAGACAACAGGAAGATAGGCCATGCAAGCCACTGAGCAGAGAGGCCATCAGTCAGTGCTGAAGGTCAGTCACTGACATCATCGCTCAGGAACTTGGACAATTAGTGGGAAAAAGCCAGACAAGTTGTATCTGAATTTCAGCATCAACAGTTCTGTGCTACTCTCAAGCAAAATATCTGTCTGCAACATCTCAGAGGGCCGCCTGCCAGAGGAGACACACAGAGCCACATCTCAGAGGGCCACCTGCCAGAGGAGACGCACAGAGGCCACATCTCAGAGGGCCGCCTGCCAGAGGAGACACACAGAGCCACATCGTGCAAGTGGATGTTGAGCTTCTTACAGACCCCTTAGTCACAACAATGGAATATAAGGGAGGCTACAGATCTGAAAGAAGAGCTCTGGTCATTCTGCATCCTGATGTTCGGGTAAGACAGGGTCTCATTCTGTAGCTCAGGGTGGCCTTAAAAACCACAGCCACGCTCCCTTCTTGGCCTGGGTTAGTGTTGGGGTTACAGGTATGAGCCACTACACCTAGCTCCATTTTATATCTCAAAAGCACTCTGCTGTATTAGCAAACAAAAACGTGAAAATTTCGCTTGTCATGGAAATCAGAGACACTTTTCGCTATAATCCCAGTAAAGAGCCCGTGAACAGCTAACACAGCTTTGCCTTCTGAACACAGCACAGAAGATGCACATGTGTGTCTCTGCTTTTACCGCAGGGCTATTCAGGTGTAGGTTCTATGGGACAGATCGTCTTCATTAGACATAGTGATTAAGAGCACAGGTGACGGGGATCTTTCTACCGCCACAGTGCGCTGTGGCAACTGCCGTGGCAGCCTGTATCTGGATGCGTGTCCTGAACATGAGTGTGGCAGGGATGGAGGGGGGAGGTTACACTGCGGTCGAGAACACTTACTAACGACTCAACCGGATATACACATGTGTGTTCTCTGCTGAGATTTAAATAATGAGATACGGAAATATGCAAGGTAGCAACAAGTCCTGTGGTACCTTGAGAGAAAAGAACAACAAAGAAATAACAGGGACATACGAGTGCTTGCTCAGGGTGCATACTCTGGCAAGGGGATTGCTATTAAGAAGCTGGGCCATAATTATGTCAATCAACTGTACAAACCTTAAGCTGAGTTTTACAGCGCTTCAGCATTTCGCGGTGTCTGGTGGCCAGTGGGGAATCTTTCCACTGGCTTTCATTATTTTTCAAATCTTCCACGGTTCTGAAATTAACAAAACAAACATCTTAACAATCAAATGAAATAAAAACCACCTAGGTCCATCTCAGACTCTCGAACATAACTGTCTCACAGGTAAGTACTTTGCATGTTTGTATGCATGTATGTTTGTTTGTTTGTTTGTTTGGCAAGGCAGAGTTTCTCTTTATAGTCATGGCCATCTTGAAACTCACTTTGTAGACCAGGCTGTCCTTGAACTCAAGAGATCCGCCTGCCCCGTCTCCCAAGTGCCAGTATTAATATCAAGCGCCACCAGCGCCCGGACTCACACTTAGGTAGTTTAAAAACTAAAGAATATAGGCCAGGCATTGAGGTGCATGACTCCAATCCAAACAGGTAGATCTCTGGTTTTTGTTAAAGTATATTATAATTGTCTATTTTTTTATTAGTTGTTAATCCCTCAGTGTACTTAATTTATTAAATCTTATAAGTATGTATTCATAAGAAGACAGTGCAAATAATAAGGTTTTATAGCATTCATGGTGGCGCTTGATATTAATACTGGCACTTGGGAGACGGGGCAGGCGGATCTCTGAGTTCAAGGACAGCCTGGTCTACAAAGTGAGTTTCAAGACGGCCATGACTATAAAGAGAAGTGGTCTCACACTTCTGTTTAACGCTATAATAGAAGCCACAGAAGGATGGGGCCGGAAAGATGGCTCAGCTGTTAGGAGCACCACTCTCTTGGAGAGGATCAGGGTTCCCTTCTGAGCACAAACATGGTGGCTCACAAGTGTCTCTAACTCCATTGGCCTCTTTTGGCTTCTAAGGGTACCAAGCACATGGTGCACAAATATACATGCAGGCAAAACACTTGTACACATAAGCAAAATAAACAAAAACAAACCAACAACAACAACGAAACACTCCCAAAACCAACCCAAAATCCTGGGGCTGGAAAGCTGGCTCAAGGGTTAAGAACACTGTTGCTCTTGCAAAGCACTTTAGTAAATTTCCCAGCACCTATATGGACACACATTCATCTGTAATTCCAGTTCAAGGCCTGATGTCTCCTTGTGATCTCCATGGGCACTGCACACACATGGTGCATAGACACACATGAAGGAAAACAACAAATCTAACAAATTGCTTCGAAAATTTATAGTCAATAAATAAACTAAATAATGAAAGTATAAAAAGGAATGTACTGTGACACCATCATATGTGAAAACCAAACCTTAAAACAATCTGCAGCCGAGCGTGGTGGCGCACGCCTTTAATCCCAGCACTCGGGAAGCAGAGGCAGGTGGATTTCAGAGTTCGAGGCCAGCCTGGTGTACAAAGTGAGTTCCAGAACAGCCAGAGCTATACGGAGAAACCCTGTCTCGAAAAAACCAAAAAACCAAAACCAAACCAAAACAAAAAACAAAGGATGGCCAAAGCTACACAGAGAGCTGGCCTGAAAACAAACAAACAAACAAACAAACAAAAGAATCTATGGAGTCCATGTTGGCATCCATGATCTGAGGAATGTATAGTTAGATATTCAATATGACAGTTTTTCTGACAGTCACCCAAGACCAAATGGAAGCGGCTCAGAACAGCCTGTCCATCAGGCGTCTGTCTCCATGTGCCGAGAGGGTCCTTTCCTCGGGGAACCTGACCATCCACAGATGCTTGGAGCACAAACAGCAATGGTGCTAATGATTCCATGGTTGACAGGTGAGGCTACAAGCCAGACTTTGGGCTCCTCAGACACAAACAACAGGCCAAAGTCCAATTGCTTGTTTCTCTTGATTATCACAGGAAAACAGGGTTTGAAAAGTCCAGAGCATGCCGGGCGTGGTGGCGCATGCCTTTAATCCCAGCACTCGGGAGGCAGAGGCAGGAGGATGTCTGAGTTCAAGGCCAGCTTGGTCTACAAAGTGAGTTCCAGGACAGCCAGGATTACACAGAGAAACCCTGTCTCCAAAAAACAAACAAACAAACAAAAACAAAAAACAAAAGAAAAACAAAGTCCAGAGCAAGATGGATATACTTAAAGGCAGATACTCTTCACAGCGGTTCCTGATCATTCTCACATTAGTGGAAACAGACTTTAGCAACCACACACAGAGAGGAGCACCAAGGGCTCAGAGATCAAGGCCTGGATCACTGAGTCACCAGAACACTGGACAAACGAGAGGCATCGCAGTAGTAGAGGCAGACAGCACCCTGTAATGCACACAGCCTACTCTCAGACATTCTGACCACAACCAACTCCTTGTGCCTGTAGGCAGCAGTAACAGCAAGCCAGGAGAGCGAGCGTGGCACATACCTATTGAGCTCGCGGATGGCTCGAAGTCGGCGAATGTAGCGACGACAACTAGGCAGAATAGAGAGGTGATGAGCATGCAGGGTGAGAAAGAAACATTCCGTAGGGAATTTTGGCTCAGAAAATGGAGGCTGATCACCATCTACAAAGAAAAGCAAACAAACAAACAAACAAACATGAATCCTTCAGTGAAATCAGTTATGAGCCTAGAATATTTCTGTGTGCATTTGTGTGTGTGTGTGTCTGTCTGTCTGTCTGTGAGGACATGGTATGTGTGTATGGTGTGCATGTGTGTGTGGACACAGTGTGCATGCGTGTGCGTGTATTTGTGCAGACATGGCTTTGCAGACGTGAGGCTGGAGCTTGTGCCTTTAGATACCTCACTTTTGAGACAGGGTATATCACTGAGGACAGACATCATGAGCTCGAGGCTAGACTGGGGATAATACAAGGTCATCCTGTCTCCTTTCCCCCAGGGTTGGCGTGACAGATGCGTACACCCATATGCAGCTTTTATGAGGTCTGAGGAAGCTGAGCCCGGGAACTCATGCTCGCCTCACAGTGCTTTACAGACCCAGTAAGCCATCTCCCCAGGCCAGGCCATTTCATTTTGTGTTGTTTTGAGACAGGATCTTCTCTATGAACCTCTGGCTGTCCTGGAACTCAGAGAGATCTGCCTGCCTCTGCCTCTGCCTCTGCCTCTCAGTGCTGGAATTAAAGCATATACTACTAAGCCCAGCCTCCAATAACATTTTTTTAAATTACTAACTTATGCGATTTTGCAAGAGAAATAAATTCCTCATGCTTTAGTTAATGTCCTATATCGTCTTATCTGATTAAATGTTGGCATAGATCAATCTTTTATAATGTGTCTTTCTGGTATACTCTATAAAACAGTCTTCATTTCCCCAAGCTGAACATGTTACTTCAATCTGAAATAATTAGGGCATATTAATAAATTATGGCCATTTTCCTACATGTTTGTGTTTTTGATCTTCTAGGAAGACCTATTTACGAAGCCATCAATGTTGCAAGTAGAGGCAGAAAACTGGAATCGTGGAGAGGGTTCCATTATACAGTGGTTTTTAGTTAGGACATAGCTGGGCTCATAGGGTAGAGTTCACACTTCACACTTGTGTACAACTGTGGTGGTCGGAGCGCTTTATTATTTTTTGTGTTAGAACAAATAATTCCATGAGCGTCTATGAAATACACCGGAGCTGCCACTACTCATGGCTATCCTGCCGTGCTAAAGAGCATCAGGCTGTTTCTCCTGCATGACTGCACCCTTAACCAGCTGCACTGCTGCAAGGGCAAGGTCTTGCTGCTTAGGAGATAAGGCAGGAGTCTAAGAACTTGAAGCTAGCCTAGGCAACACAGGGAAGGAGTCCTCAACTCATAAGCTACTAAGCCCTGGGTCACTTCGCCCCGGGCCACTGCTGCTCTAATAACTGTCCTCCGTGTGCCTCCTTCACCTCTGCAACTGTATTACAATTCCTATTCAAGTATTGCCGAATTCTACTCTAAAGTGAGGAAATAAATCATTAAAGGGCATCTACTTCTTTCTTTTCTTGGTCTTGGAAGGCAGGGTCTTGCTGTGTAGCCCACGCTGACCTTGAACTCATGATTCTTTTCTCTCAGTCTCCTAAGTGCTGGGGCTATCCGTATGCACTAAGAAAGGCTGAGCACTAAATAATTACTTTTTAGAAGGTATACATTTGATCATTGCATTTCCATTTTCAGGTTAAGTAGGAATTCATTCTATTCCACACATAAGCAAGATTATTGTTATCACACCTTAAAATAGTCATAGTTTCAACTGTCAAAATGTAACACAAAATCTATATAATATAAAGTTGCTGTTATTGGGCTGGAGAGATGGCTCAGCAGTTAAGAGCACTGGCTGCTCTCCTAGAGGTCCTGAGTTCAACTCCGAGCACCCACATGGTGGCTCACAACCATCTGTAATGGGATCTTCTGGCACACAGTTGTACATGCAGATCGCACACTCATATATGTGAAATAAATGAATCTTTTAAAAAGTTACTGTTATTATTTCTTTTTTTCACTTTCACACCCATCTATTCTACGAAGCTGTGTTGAGTACTTCCAGGATGAATTTTTACTCTGCTGATTTTAACTATGTCTCTCTCTCTCTCTCTCTCTCTCTCTCTCTCTCTCTCTCTCTCTCAGAGCGATGAGGATGAGAGGGCCAGGCCCACGTCACTCACAGAGCTCTGTCAGCCGCTCATTCACATCCTCCATCGTTGCATTTATCCGTGTCTCATCATTCGGGAGAGTGATCCGACATCTTGGGTGGAATATGTAAGTGGGGTCAACTGTTTCTAACTTGATTTTTGTACTTAGCTGCTGCAGGACCCAAAGGAGATTCAGCATAAACCCGTCTGTAGACACCAACCGATCATCTGCCTGTGACATAAGACGTGAAGCAATTGAAACAATTGTTAGGCACACATTTTGCAAATCTATGAAAGCACATTCAAATGTAACCAGGCCCTAAAGCCAGTGACAGGACACGTGGCTACCACTGTCAATCAGCTAGCAGGTGCCAGCCCAGCAAGGTTCTACCTATCCATCACCACAGACTCACTGACCTCTGTAATAACCCACAGTCCATACACTATAACTCACACTTCAGAGAAGAGTCAATGAATCAGTGTCAGTAAAACACAGCAACTGTAGCTTCCGTTTCCTTTCTTATTTCTCAAGAGCAATGAGCTGTCCTTAGCCCACATGACAGCTTTCCCATCTTACACAGTGAGTACAGCCCTGGCTGAATGACAGAGGTTCAGGGATCACGACACACTCAGAACGATTCTAATGGTCTACATGTAAAAGGCTCACAAATTAGTGGTCACTCTTAAACCCACTTAGCAAATGAAGAAACTGAGGCACAGAGAAGTAACTATCAGATGTGGCCAACTTACCGACTACATGTGGCAAAAGCCAGCTGTAAATGTGGCCCAATGTAAAACTATAGACTTACACAGAACATGATGGATTTTTGCACATGACCTCTTTGACTGTGTATTCTTGGCTGTTGAGTTATGGGTGACACTACCATGTGACAATGTCAACAGATGACATACCAGAATACTAATGAGTGTCCAAAGACACTGGGATTTTGCAATTCTCCATACTTTTATTCTTTTGCTTCCAAGATCTTACTAAAAACAGTCTACAGTTTTAACTTTCCCACTGTTACCATGCACACTGGAGTCCTCAAGACTTCTTGGTGCTTCTTCAGGTCTGCTTCCAACCCCACACCTTGTCATTTTGTGGCTGACACATGTTTCCTTCTGTGGATTCTACTAGAGTTCTCATCGGTAAAATAGACTCAAGAGCATGTTACCTGCCCATGTCCCCTGAGTCAAAGGAACTGTGTGTGCCGGGCTTGCAATAAAGCTGGCTCATTTCTAACCTAACACACGATCACCAGGAGGGCTCTTTTCTCAGCCTTGTAAGGAGCCGCTCTTCAGTCGAAGCTTTAATACGAGGCTGTTCTGCTGCCTGATCAACAGCCACCCCTGTGCTGCCGTTCCGGCATTTTACAAGTACGCCTGAATCCTTCACACTTCCATCAGCGACTACTACTGCCTGGATGCTGTGCTTGCATGGCCACCCCCTGCCTGAGACCTCGGGCTGCACAGAAGCAAGATGCTTGCCCGTCTTGTTCTGTGCTGCCTTCCCAACCCCCAGAACGCAGCCTGGGAGGCGCAAAATCATATCTGCACTGGAGAACAGGTTTAATGAGTAACTGAAAGCACTTGGGGACTCCTACCTGCATCTGGGCTTTCTTCATGTTGGCATTGACAAGGGCCGCCATGTAGCTGAGAGCCGCTTCACGAGTTTCGCCGTTTAACAAAATACTATGTAGAATCTTGAAAAGTTCTTGCTAAATTATTTTCAAAATGAAAAAACAATTGATTTCTTTTTTACTTTAAAAAGTGCCTCCCACTCCCCATCTCTCTCCTTGTAGGGAACCCAAGTACAGTCAAGAAAAGTGTGTGTGTGTGTGTGTGTGTGAGAGAGAGAGAGAGAGAGAGAGAGAGAGAGAGAGAGAGAGAGAGAGAGAGAACGCACAGCAGCTTGCAACAGGAAGGATGTTGAGCAGTCAGTGTTAATAACCCGCCTTTGCCTCTTCCCTCGCATGACCAGCGTGGCCTCGATTAGCAAGGCACACGGAAGACATAGTAAAAGCTGGAGAGAGCCTGGCCACCAGGCGTGCCAGCCCCCAGCTCAGGTCTGCTCTGTCCCTCTACAAAGTCTGCTCCTTCAGCATTTCGCTGCACTTTTTCACAAAGGGAAGAACCACTGTTTAATTAACTGGGAAATCACGTTTAAAAGAATCATGTTGGACAGCCTACCTCCTAGAGCATACATAAAGCTTCCTTACTTGCGTATGACGTTCCCAGAGAAGTGGCATAGCTACGTTTCAGTCACTGGGAGACACCTTGCTGGGCACACCTGAGGTAACAGGCTTGTATTTTTTTTTTTTTTTTTTGGTTTTTCGAGACAGGGTTTCTCTGTGTAGCCCTGGCTGTCCTGGAACTCACTCTGTAGACCAGGCTGGTCTTGAACTCAGAAATCCGCCTGCCTCTGCCTCCCAAGTGCTGGGATTAAAGGCACGTGCCACCACATCCGGCAACAGGCTTGTATCTTATCTCTGCCCACTGACAGCAGCAACAGCAGCAGCAACAAGTGCTAAAAGCATCGGGTTAGGGTCAACACAGAGCGCTCTGTTTCTAAGCTGTCTGATTTGTATGACACAAATCACCGGCAAGCACTGGACATATGGGACAGGCCCTTCTTCCCTAGGGAGGCCCTCTCTCCTCTCAACACCTACCCGTCCCAGCTCCAGGTAATGCTGTAGTGACTGGCTGACCACGCGTGTGTTCTCCAGGGTAATGGCAGGCCCTGAGAAGTATTTCTCAACCACCTTTGCCTGGAAGAGAAGGGGACGCAGGCAATCACAAAGAGCACAGTGGGCACAGGAATGAGCTGCCTGGCTGCGCACTGAGTACTTACATCGTCCTCTGCGAAGACTGAGAAGCTAAAGAAGGCCCCTAAGTAGGAGAGTCTCTGCAGCTCCCGCCCAGAACCAGGGCTTAAGGACTTCGGCAACCACAGGGGTAAAGAGGCGACCTAGACACAGGACAGAGGGCCCAGGTAAGCTGCAGAGGCAGCTGACACAGGAGGAGCTTAGAGAGCAACACTCAGAGCCACCCAGCACCCGGAAACAGAGGGACGAGCAGGTCGGGTTCCCTATAATAGTTCTGACCTCAGATAGAGGGTACTCTCCAACTTCCGTATTTTATAAGATATACGTTTAAAATTTTAGTTATTCTTTCACAATTGTGTGTATGCAAGTGTGTGGTCTGATGTATTCCTATTGCACTGTCCTATCCTGTCACTGTCTCCCTCCCACTAAGCCCCTCCTTCCCTCAGGTCCCCATACTCTCATGTGCTGTCTCTGTAGCCTGCTGCAGCTGAGTAAGGACACTGACAGGAGTGTGAGTAGGCACCTGTGACTGCAACAAGGTCACACTGCTATAGCACGACTAGAGCAGAGGGCACACTGCTGAGGATGAGTCTCCTCAAACCAGCAACTCTGCCGCAGGTCAGCAACCTATTCTGATGCTACTCAAAGGCTGTTCAATGTCCCACAGCACCTGCTCCTCTACAAAAACCAGCCCTCGTCTAGAATACACTCTATAATAGCAGCGGAACAGAGGGTAGCCCCGCCCACATACAAATGTCTTTCAAGAGAAGTCTTTGGCTGATACTACTTTAAAACTGGCCTTTGCCGGTTGACAGAGATCATGTGCAGACTCACCCGGTGGACACTTACCAAATTGCACATAGGGTGTGTCTTCCCAAACTTGGTTTCACAGAGTTCACCCAGTGCCTAGAAACAAGAAGGGAAAGAATCACTGCCATGTCTTCTGTCTCACACTGTGCCATGTGTGACAGCAAGGAACAGCTTTCATTCCCACTGCAAATGCTTGGCAAAGCTCTCTGTGAGGCCATCAGCCTTAATAGTGTTCCTACTTATAGATAGATAGATAGATAGATAGATAGATAGATAGATAGACAGACTGACGATTGATTAATAGATAGACAGACAGAAAGACAGATGATAGATAGATAGATAGATAGAGCACAATGCCCACACAGCAGGCGCTCACACTTCAATCACTCGATCGCATACAAAGCGCCCTGTGGTGTCCTGGTGAACAGCTTTCCAAACACGTGCACTTAGCTTTTAAGACTGAGTTTTCATTTTTATCAATTCACAACACAAGATCAACTGCATAGGCTGTGTGTGCTAATCCCGGGCAGCAACACCCAGGGCATTCTCGGGACCCCAGACACTACGTACCAAACACTGAGGCTTTGGACGGGCTCACAGGTCAGGGATGGAGGGAACTGATTCCAAGTATAAGTTCTCATGGCCCACTGTAGGATATCACATTAATACCTCAGGGAAAGCTGGAAACAATCTCAACACCAAACACCAGGCAGCAAACTGTCCACAACTGGGGAAAAAACCTGAGGCTGGCTGCCACACGTCATCGTTGTGATTTATCGTTGCTGCTGTTATCATCGTGGGATGGGGAGTGTTTGCATCTGTGTGAGGTGTCGGGTGTTTGTGCTTGTGCATGTGTGTGTTTCCTTCTGAATAAGGCTTTGTTATGTTGCCCAGGTTGGCCCAGAACTCTCAGTTCTCCTGCCTTAACCTCTTAAATACTGGGGCTGACACATGCTCAGTAGCACCAGCACAAGAAACAACACCCTGGAGGTGACAGCATAGGACATAGCAGAGTCTGCCAGTTGTCAATCCAACAACAGTTGTTCCTGTGCTCCAACAGTCCTCCTCCCCTCATGCCCTCCTGATGCACCCTCGTTACTGTACCAGCATAACAGCCCCAAGTTAAACCCCACCCCCACCCCCACCCCCACAAAGGACGACTGTGTTCCACCAAGGGCATTTTGTGGATCCTGTCATTACATTCTCGTCACCGAGTCACTAAGCTAAACCAGATGAGGAGCACAGCAGTTCCAAGGCTGTGTTGCAGAACAACAAGGGTGATCAGCACTGACTAAAAGGCATCCCTACTGAGGCAGCAGCAGCAGCAGCAGATTCCACTTCCTGTGCCCAGCCATACAGTTTATAACAAACAGCCCCAGAAACATGCTCAAAGTTTTTCTTTGTCTACTTTCTTGATTTTTTTGGAGACAGAATCTCACTATGTAGCACAGACTTCTCTGGACTTTCTCACTAGGAAGTCCTGGAATGATCGTCCTCCCTCAGCCTCAACTACTCAACTATAGTGCACCCAGCTCAAAGTGAGATTTCAGGCAGGATGTTGTGTGCCCAGTATAATGTCACACTGTGCTGGGATCAAAGACACCCTGAGCTCCTGATCCTCCTGCTCCGACTGTGCAGGGATCAAGGTGAACCCAGACACCTGGCTTTTGTTCTTGCCTTTGTGTAAATGGACACTCTGTAGCGCAGGCTGGCCAACCCATGACCATGACGGCTCAGATCTCCAAAGCTGCTGACCGTGAACTACCACACTCGGTTCAGCTTCACCTCATTCCCAACATTATTATGAACTTCTCCTTGTTACTGCTATGAAGGTCTTGTTTTTCCATTTGTTTTGAGACAGGGTTTCTCTGTGTGGCCCTCACTGTCCTTGGAACTAGTTCTATAGACCAGGATGGCCTTGATTCAGAGATCCGCCAGTCTCTGCCTCCCGGTTGCTGGGGTTAAAGGTGTGTACCACCACTGCCCGTTTGTCTTGATTTTCTAACAGTAGCCCTTCTGTTACCTATGTGACCATCTGCCACAGATTAACTGTGAAGATGTTTTGTGATGATGCGACTTTTACCCTGAATTACGAATATCCTAAGGAAAGAGAGCTTGCTTTACAAGCACCTAGGGGGTACAGGGCACATCCCCAATATTATGAGTGATCCACAAAATGGAATTAAACGAAAAGAGTTAGTAAAGGAACAAACATAGAGTTTCAATTTCTTTATGGCCTCATCCTATACAAAGTTGTACCTGTATGTAAGTCATATAGTGAGTGAGTTCCATGGTTTTATATTTTTTCTATTATAATCCTGTAACAAAAATACCAAAAGACATTCATCTCTCAAAATTTCAAAGCAGCAAATGTCAGACAGAAAAGAACCTCTCACTTGTTGCTGTTTGGTAAGGTTTTTTGTTTTGTTTTCCCCAGATGGGGCCTCTCTATAGAGCTCTGGCTGTTCTGGAACTATGTAGCCCATGATGGCCTCGAACTCACAGTGATCAGGTGCACCCGCCTCTGCCTGCCAAGTGATGGGATGAAAGTCATGGACCACGATGCCTCTTGTATGGACAGCAGTGTTTTATAACAGTTGAGTCCTCGGTGAGAATCTGGCTAAAGACTCTTATTATAGTCTATGGTTGTTCTGAGCACCACGGGGCACCAGGCACATCTACTTAGAAACAAAGACCACGGATGAGATGTGTGGCCTCAATGGCAGGCAGGCTACAGACACACCGAGATTTATGTGGGTTTAGTCCTCCTGCTTGCCAGGCAAGCACTTTAGCTACTAAATCAACTCCTTAACCTGTATTAACAGGCTATTAAAATTTTAAAAAATTACTCACTTAGTGTGCGCTTATGTGTGTATGTGTGTGTGTGTGTGTGCATGTGCACACGCACATGTATAGACAGGCGCACACATGCCAAAGCCCCTATCTAGATGTCAAAGTAAAACTGCTCAGCAGTTGGTTAGTGCCCTGCACCAGGTTTTGGGGCAGAATCTCCTTTTTCTACTATTGTGCTTTGCTGCTCCAAGCTAGCTAGCCCACAAGCTTGCAGCCAATTATCCTGTACCAGCCTCTTATCTTACCCTAGCTATCCTGTGACTACAGATAGTAGGCAGCACACCTGTCTTTTAATGTTGATTACGAGAAAGCAAACTCAGGTCACAGGGTTGTGTGGCAAGTATTTTAACCTGCTGGATCATCTCTATGGCCCAGTCGGGCATGGCAGCACACAGCAGTCATCCTAGCATTCGGGAGAATGATGCAGGTTCATGACCACACGGCCAGCCTGCACGACACAGGAAGATACTAAAATGATCTGTTGGGGATTTTTTAAAGATTTATTTTTATTTGTGTGTGCCAGGTATATGCCTCCTGAGTGCTCGGCAGCACCTGTGAAGGCAGAAGAGGGAAATCCTCTGGAGCCGGAGTTCCAGGCTGTCCTGCAAACCACACTCGAGCCATGCGGAAGAGCATCAGACACTCCTGACTGCTAAGCTGTCTTCCCAGCCCCAATCCTATGTTGCGTCTCCATTTATTATTACTGTGTGTGTGTGTCCGGGGAAAGGGGGAGTAGAGTATGTATGTGGGATCTCTCTCTCATCTTGACGTGGGTTCCAGTTGTCAGGCCTGAACAGCAAGCATCTAGTAACTCAAGAGCAAGCTATCTCATGATGCTTGATGTTCAAATCCCAAGTATGGCTTGCTTGTTGTTCTGTAAACCAGCAAGATGCCTCTGACAGTCATCCTTTGTGCTGGCTCCCCAGAATAGCAAGGCACATTCCCACAGTGCCTCACTCGCTGCTGTCTAGGACTGGCAGTGGCGGGGCATGGAAAGCTGCCAATACACTAGGGTGGCTCAGGACACAGTCACACAAGTGTCTGGCCTACAGCAGGGTCTCAGGTTTTACATCTGAAGGTGAGAGTGATCTACACTTGTAATCTCAGCACTCGAGAGGAGGGCGCAGGGCCATGAGCTAACGCAGACATGAGACTGTGTCTCAAGAAAGGAAGAAAAAAATGAAAGGAAAGGAAAGGAAAGGAAAGGAAAGGGAAAAAAAAAAAGAAAAAGAAAGAAAAGGAAAAACAAGGTTAAACACAGATCTGATAAAAAAAAAGGAATATGCTTTTACCATGAGGGGATTATTTATATATCAATTAAAAAGGAAAGATTGAGCTTTTACCATGAGGGGGTACTTAAAGTAGTCGCTATCCAAGGAGCACTCTTTGGCAGCCAGCGCCAGGCCTTGTAAAATGGGGATAAAGATCTGTAAGAAAGAGAACCACAAACGTTAGGTGTGAGAAAGGTTAGCACGCAGGCTCTGTAGATGACTACCAGTCTGTAGTCCACACACTTGCACTCTCCCCTGCCCCATCCCCTGCCCCCCCCAAGACACACTGGTTTTCCCCATCCATAAAAACAACTCTACAACTCTTTGGTGTGGCTGGTCCACCAGGACGACTGTCCAAGCAGCACCAGAGCTCAGCTGTGCAGGGAAGGACGAGCGTTGAGCACTAGCAGCACTCTGGCAGGGCCCACGGCCTGTAGGGCGCAGACAGGGCGGCTGAGGGCGTGGGGGGAGGGTCCTGCTGCACACCTCAGCACTCCCACTTGCCCTGCCCCCACAGTGTTGCTGATTAACACACACCCATGATCTGCATGGAAATCACACTAAGTGTTCCACTTTCTCCTCGAATCCACCAACACTTAAGAAATTGTTTCCCTCTGTTGCATTCAACTGAGAACAAGGAGACAGCTGATGAATGTTCAAACTGAAAATTTTATTTTTAGTAAGAATGTCTTGCTAACACAGTCACCTGACCAGGAAATTGAAGGGTAGTCAGACACACAAGGCTGGCACTGATTTGGTGACAGTGGCCAAGCCCTGCTGCTCAGCACAGCTCACCTTCAAATTTAACAGTGCCTTCTCACTGAGCCACACAATTAGGAGTGGGCTAGCATCTAAGACTAACACCATCACGAGGAGAAGGTACACAGCAGCCGGCAATGTGAACCACAGCTGTAAAGGGCGCGTAGTATAAACCTACTAGAAACCTGTACCAATCCCTCAGGCCACAAAGCTCATCCCATCCCAGGGAAGTTTCAGCACAGGAGAAACGGGATAGAAAGATAGCGCACACCTGCGCAGAGCACAGCCAGGTATCAGAACAGCGCTGGAAGAGATCATTCTGGTCTCTGTAACTCAAGTAATCAGGGTGGATGGTATTTGTGCTTTCTTAAGCAATCTGAAAACACTCAACACAGGCAAGAGATGCCAGAACCGCAATCAAGAAGGCAAAACTTCTACAGTCACACAGATAAACGCCATTAACTGTCCATCCAAATAATATTTAAAATTTACTTTTTTTAGTAGAGTTATCCTCCTGTGTAAGTAAGAGTTTAATTGATAATAAACAGGCAAAATATGAATAAGCATAAATTGTTATCATCAAGGATTCTATTTTTAAATTTTAATCTTACTGTGTTCATATAATATGTTGTATAAGTAGGTATGTGTGCATATGAATGTGAGGTCGGAGGGCAACTATTAGGTGTCTTCCCTTTCGGGTTCAGGAACCACACTCAAGCCATCAGGCTTACAAAGCAAGCATTTCTGCCTAGAGACAGCTTGCCTGCCTAGGCACCATACTGTTGTTGTGACCTGCATACTAAACGTTACTCTTTTATTTCCAAGTAAGAGCCTCCAGGGGAGATAGAAGCTTCAACGCTAATCTCCAGCCCTTACATTAAGTTGCTATTTACTTCTGTTTGTTCATTTGGAAACATCACTCAAACATTAGAGGAAGTAGAAATTCCAGTCAAGGACTTAGCCAGGTCATAGTTGCCGCACCTGTTAGGTAAAAGGCAGGACGTGGTCTGGGGTCTCCAGTCCCTTTCCTTCGCATTCTCTCCAAAGAAACCTCAAACACAGGAAGACAACAGCACTCACGCCAGCCAGCCAGCCCGAGAGAGCACCAGCTTTCTGTGACTCAGAGGCCTATCTGTGCTGTTTGCTGCCACTGAGTTCATGCCATGTCCTTTACAAAGCCACCTAAGGTCACTTTATTATGGTCTCAGCATAAGTTTATCAATAAAATAAGCACAAAATGTCCCTTCAGCTAATTTTTGACCTGATTTTAAAGTTACTCTGGGTTCTTCATTGCTGGCTTGTACGAAAAAAGAAAATCCTTCTAATTAAGGGTCACCCCCCCCCAAAGGCTGCCTCTCTTAACTCTCCAGAGACAATGACGTTTTCCCACGCGAATTTCCGGATTCGCCTAAAGATGAGCAGCTCAGGTGCTCCCTTATTGTTCCTGTGTCCACAAGACACCACCAAAGACCGAGGTCACCAACTGCAGAGTAGAACCGCTTTACAGAGAGTTTTTCTTCTTGAATCCTGAATTGTTCTTTCTTCCTTCCTTCTCCCCCTGACCCCCCTAGCCCCCCAATGAGATGAAGTCTAGCCTGGAACTTAACCGTATAGGCCAGGCTGGTTTCAAACCCATAGAGACTTACTTGCCTCGGACTGGAGAGTGCTGGGTCAAAGGCCTGGACTGTGCTTTTACAAACGTAAGAAGCCGACGGTCTTTAAACCAAGAGTTATGAGTGTACAGACAGAAAGCAAGGCGAAGGCGTGCTGCCAGCCGACAATGCCCGCAGTGAGATCTAGGGCCTTCTTATTTATTTCCTTTTTAGCACATGTTACCTATGATGGGTTTCATGACGGCCTTTTTGTACACGCACATAAAAGCACTTTTATCACCCTCACCCCATCACATGCCTGCGTCTCCTTCCCACTCCATTCATTCTCTTCTTCCTCTTAACTTCAGGCCCCGGTCGCCTCTTCCTTCCCCTCCCTTCCTTTCCCACCTTACCAGTGGCTTTATCACTCAAGAAGGTATCTATCTTTCCAGCCTGCAGCCCCCACTAACTTCATGGAGAGGTGGGGCTTCATGAGTCTCGCCCCTACCCCATGCCGTGGAGTATCTAACAGCAGAGGGGCACTTAGCTAAAAGCTGGAGCATACCTGCTTGAACACCTCTTCATCCTGGTGAGTGGTCCTCACCAGCTCTTGAATGAAGCCGTACGGGAGGTTCCTGCAGAGCATGTACGGCACGAGGAAGGATGGCTGTTGCAAGGACCTGCAGATGCAGGAAGAGCAAGGGCTGTGATGGGAGCGTGTGGAATGCCATGGCCGCACAGGCCGCCCGTCGTCACGGAAACACAAAACCTACCAAACACTGCTGTACAACCATTACTTAGGCAAAGCATGACCTTCCTGACAATGGTGACATCTGGCCTTTTAAAGGAGACATCAGTGGAAACTGCAAAGACAACAAGTCTTTCTAAATGAAGCATTAGGGGCTGGGAGGTACGTCACTTGTTTAGCGTACGGAGAGCCCTAGGCCGGGATCCTCAGCAATGGAAGATAAATAATAAATGCATTAAAAAAATCAATTATGGGTCCAGAGAGACAGCTCAGCAGTGAGAATACTGGCTGAGCTGGCAGAGGACCTGTTTGATTCCCAGCACCCCTGTGGTGGCTCACAACGGTTTGTAATTCCAGTGCCAGGAGATCTCAACTCATTTTTCTGACCTCTAAGAGCACCCACAAGCACACACAAAGGCTCATAAGTGAATCTAATTTTGTTAAATTAAAAATAAAAAATCCTCGTTATGTCTCATCTACATTGAAGAAAAAAAATAGCCATAATCTCTTTCAAATTCCTTTTCTTTTTTTCTGTGACTTGGTTTTGTGGAGATTTTATTATTGTTTGGTTTGGTTTGGTTTGGTAAGGTTCCTCAATTGTTAGCAGCGACAGCAGTGTCACATTTAATCTCAGCGCTCAGGAAACAGGGGTAGATCTCTGAGTTCCAGTCCAGCCTGGTCTACATAGCCAGGATAGCCAGAGCTACACAGTGAAACCTTGTCTCAAAAAATAAGCAAACAAACAAACAAAAAAAACAAGGTTTTTCTGGGTAGCCCTGGCTGTCCTGGAACTCCCTGGACTAGGATGGCTTTGCATTCAGAGATCTACCTGCCTGTACCTTCCAAATGCTGAGAGTAAAGGCATGTGCCAATTCATCCAGCTTAGTTAGTTGGATTTTAAAGACAAGGTTTTGCTACGGAGCCCACGAAGGTCAAACTAGTAGTCAATCCCGCATCGATCTCCCCAGTGCTGTGAGATTACAGACATGTGGTACTATACGGCCTAATTTTCTTCCATTTTGAAAAGATTAAAAAACATGTGGTTATAGTACAGGCAATAACCAAAATTAAAAAAAAGAATCCCATTTTTTTCCATTTTTCCTTTAGCTGTTTTTACATGATAGACATGAAATATAGGGCTGGAGAAATGTGATGTCAGCAGTTAAGAGCACTGACGGCTCTTCCAAAGGCCCTGGGTTCAATTCCCAGCAGTGACATGGCAGCAATCGTTGCTAACTCCAGCTGCGGGGGGTGGGGGGATCCAGTGCCCTCTTCTGGCCTCTATGGCCACCAGGCATGCATGGAATACACAAGAATACAAGCAGAAAAATACACATACTCATAAATAAAATTTTGTATTGTCTTATTTTTGTTTTTCAAGACAGGGTTTCTTTGGGTAGCCCTGGATGTCCTGGAACTCGCTGTATAGACCAAGCTGACCTTGAACTCATAGAGTCTACCTGCCTCTGCCTCCTAAGTGCTAGGACTAAAGGCCTCCACCCCTGGCATAAATGAATGAATGAATGAATGAATGAATGAATGAAATATGCAATCTTTTATTAACCTTGAGAGCTATACAAAACTTTCTGAAAAAGACAAATTATAGCAAATTATCCCAAATATTTTCCCTACAACTGTACTTTGGTTTATCTTGTTTTTATGAGACAGGGTCTCAATATGAAACACAGGCGGGTCTGCAACTTCCTATATAGGCCAGACTGGCCTTGTGCTGGTGTTGCTCCTCCTGCCTCTGACTCCTGAATGCTAGGACTATAGATAATGTCCCTCCTCACCTGGCCCCCACCCCCGTTGTTCTCTAGTACCTAGTAACAATCAATGTGGAAGCACATGGAATGTCGTTATTTTGTCAAAAACAGACAATGATCCCAAGCACTAGATATTAAATTATCGATATTTTGCCTTGGCTCTACATATTTCAAAGTATAGAGAACTCTTAAAAAATAAATAGGGCTGGTGAGATGGCTCAGTGGGTAAGAGCACCCGACAGCTCTTCCGAAGGTCCGAAGTTCAAATCCCAGCAACCACATGGTGGCTCACAACCATCCGTAATGAGATCTGTCTCCCTCTTCTGGAGTGTCTGAAGATAGCTACAGTGTACTTATATATAATAAAAATAAATAAATCTTAAAATATATATACACACATATATATATAAAATAAATAAATAAATAAATAAATAACTTCTTTTTTTAAAATGTTCCGTACTACTTAGAAAATGAAGAAAACATTTTATTTCCACCGTTTCTACGAGGAGGAAGTGCATCTTTACTCCTAAATACCTCGCTATCCTTAGGTGGCTGTATGTTTATCGCATGTTGTTCCTGCATGTATGTATGTTTCTGTACGACACCACATGTGTACAGTGTCCAAAGAGGCCAGAAGAGGGCATCAGATCTACTGGAATTGGGGTTACAGATACTACGCCCCATCATGTGGATGCTGGGAATTGAACCCAAGTCCTTGGCAAGAGCAGCCAGTGCCCTTAAGTCTGAGTCATCTCTCCAGCCCGAGCTCTGAGGACTGAGAGACAGTCACAATACAGGACCCAGAGTTCTCACCATGGTATAAAACAACTGGCGGCTGACAGGCACTGAGCGCTGGCCTTCCCTACCCACCCAGAAGCACAGCAACCGAGTGTCGTCCGTCATACCTGGGCTGTGTGAGGGAACCTTGTAGCACTAGTGCGGTGTGGGAGATGCACTGCGAGCGGATGTTGCTCAGAAGCTGGCTGACTGCTGGCTGGCTGCACATCTGAGAAGAGAGACAACAGTCAGCATAAAGAACCAAAAAGGCTGGGAGCAGAGGCATGGCTATGAAATGGCCTGCTTCTCTCACCCTGTGCTCCTAATGGACCAAGTAAGGCAGGTGTGCCCACTGTACCGAGGTTAACCAGAGAAGACGGCAGAGCCACAGGGCACACCCACTCCATTTCCTTTTGGGCGGAGTTATAACACACTCTGAGGCAGAGTCTTTTGTACAGTAGCCCAGGTGGATCTCCATCTAGAGCAATCCTCCTGTCCCAGGCTCCCGGGACCACACCCAGCATTTGTTTGCTTTTGCTGAGATTACGAACAACAGTTTCTTTTTCTTTTTTTTAAATGTGATCTCTTTTAAAATTTTTAAAGAATTATTTCTTTTATGTATATGAGTATACTGTAGCTGTCTTCGGACACACCAGAAAAGGGCATCCGATCTCATTACAGATGGTTGTGAGGCACCATGTGGGTGCTGGGAATTGAACTCGGGACCTCTGGAAGAGCAGTGGGTGCTCTTAACCGCTGATCTACCTCTCTAGCCCCCAAGGACATCAGTTTCTAACGTCAGTCTGGTATCAGTGAGATGTGAATGAGGGGATATGGAATGAGACAGCGGAAGGTGCCGGCCGTGGTGGTGCACACCTCCATCTCAGCTTCCAGATGCAAGTGGATCTCTGTGTTCAAGGCCACCCAGGGCTACACAGAGAGACGATGTCTCAAAAACAGGGCTGGGGCTACTTCCTTGTCTTAGCATGGTCCTGCAGCTTGTACAACTGCAGCTTCACCTCTGAGGAGTATCACTCACTCATGCGGCTGTGGGGACTCACTGGGCAACTGTGAAAATCCAAGCTCATGGACTGTAACAGTTGCTGCAGTCCAGGGAACGGATGCTCTGTAATGTCGGATGTTTGTATGGTTATCTCAGGCACCTAGCAGTATGGTTTCAATAGAAATATGCCCCTGGAGGACTTCTTATGTTATAGGCTTGGTTTCTAGCTGATGGGCATTTTTTGAGGGGTGAAGGGGCACCAGAGCTGTGGCTCTAGCTTCAGCAATGCACTGACTGATGATACGGTAGGATTGGCAGGTAAGGCCTCATGAAAGGAAGCAGGTCAATTAGAGTGTGGCTGAGCAGTCTAGCTAGCTCATCCCAGGACTTCCTCTGCTTTCCTTTGCTCCTTGGTCACCATGACAACAGCAATTTAGCTGTACCACACCTGTCTACAAAGATGCTCACCATATCCCAGAAACAATGGACTCATTTGGTGATGGATTTAAGGACCTGTGAGCGTAATACACCTTTCTTGCTTTGAGCTTCCTGGACATTCTGTGCTAGCACTGGAAAACTGACACAATCAGCAATTATCAGGACCACGGACATCATGGGCAGACAGAGGAGAGGACAGACTCCAGAGCCCAGGCGCGCCCACTCACAGCGGAGCTCTGGCATAAGATCTACAAGGTGCTGTGAGTTCTCCAGGACTAGATTCCGTTCTCACAGACAGGCCCTAAGAGCTGCTCCTGCGCAGGGGTCAGCACAGGCATAAATAAGCTCCGCAGTACCTTTGGTGCTTTTTTTTCCTCTATTCCAACTCGGTCAAAACACTCGATGAGGTAGTTCAGCATGTCCGTCTCTTTGCAGGTTTCAATGGTGAAATGGTCACTGTACGAATCCCAGTTACTTGCTCCACCAGAGGCTCCCAAACTTTGGAGAAGAGAAAACAGATTGACAATGCTTTCCTCTTCAGTACCACTCCTAGAGCACAGCTTTCTAGAGCACAGCTGGCCACTCTGCAGCAGAAAGCCGGTTAGAAGCCTGCACCCACGGTGAAGCACAATTTCCCCATGCAGCCACACTGCAGCTCATTGCTGCTTTGTCTGCGCCCAGGCCAACCAATGATGTCTGGGAAACACCCTAGCCTGTCAGGGCGACCTGGCCTTGCTGGGGATGCTAACTTACAAATCGGAAGGACTAGAAACTGCTGCTGAGCGTTGAGCAGGCTGGAGTCACCACAGGTTCATGAGCCAAAACGAGTGGCACCACTTGGGCAGACAGTGCTATAGTCTCTCACGTTAGGAGAGATGCTCCAAGTGACTACTAGGGTACCACTCTCATCCTCAAGATGTCTACACAGACCTGAAGAGACTTCACAGCATCACAACAGGCCAGAGAATGCCAAGTTGGAAGGAAAAATGAATGTGTTTGCTATTGAATTTTCAGAAATTTCAGTGAACAAGGAAAAGCAAATCAGTGAAAACCAAATAAACAAAAATCTTGCACAAAGAGTAAGCGGACTCAGGGCGTGGTACCAGCTTAGCTTGTTCCCTGCAACAAGAACTTCCACTACACCTGCAGGGGGCGCTGTGGAGCCCTGCTACTACTATATAATATATATAATAACTATTCCCAGACAAAGGCCAAGCAGCACAATGGTGAGGTCCAAGGATACTGGACAAAGAAGCTGAGGTTAATCTCCAACAAAACGGATGTTCCAGTACCACACTGATTTTTGTGTTTGTACTTAACACAAAAATCACGAAGAGATGAAGACAAAGGAAGAAGCAGGAAATTCTGAAATAAAGGGGGAAAGTTAGGCAAAAATATCCCCTATGGAAGATGACAGAGATGGGAGACAGCAGGACTTGACATCTCTCCTTCAACCCCACCCAGACAAAGCACAGGAACTAAGAGATCCAATTAAGAACTGAGAGAACAACAATAGGCTACACACTCAGTCAGAGAGACAAGCGTAACTACATTTGGAAAATGTGCGCTTAACTCCCCTTGGCATTTGGGGAAACACATACAGCAGACGTGAGAATGGAAGTGGGGTGTGGAGGTGACTCAGTGCACAAGAAACCATGCTGCAAAATCAAGGCTGTCCCCCAGGGACTAACAAACCCGAATTACTGTAATCTAACTCCAGTGTGTTAACATTTTTAAAAGGAAAGAATGAGGCTGAGGGGAAGTCTAGGGACGGGGCAGGCCTCCGGGCTGCAGAGCACCTAGCCAGACCTAGGACAACAGCAGACGCGGTGGCCTGGAGACGCTGAAGCAGAGTACGTTCATCCTCACAGCGGCAAGGAGTGTTCAGGTGTGCCTTACTCACTAAGCCACACTCTGGAAGGTCCCAACTGGCTGGACAGCAGAAGCAGGAACAGTGTGAAGCGCAGGAGACAGGCACCCAACAGTGGATTCAAACCTACCACAAGCGTGCTGATAGAGCAAGCCCTGGGAAGTTCACGGGGAAAGCCTGCCTGACCCACAGCAGCCTGAGTTTTACCTGGGACTCCCTGATTATGTTCACTGCACAATCCAAAGGCTTTGCTAATACAGCCCTGCTCCTATGTGTAATTCAGTCATTGTCCTTGTAGCAGCTCTCACATAAGTCAGTGAAAACATAACTTGGTGGTTAAAATGAAAATTTTAAACTATTTCCTGATAAGCACACATTCAAACACTTTCTGAAGTTTAAAAAAAAATTAAAAAGTTAACATTTGATGCCAGGAGATCCTTGCCAGCTGCACGGAGTGTGACATGGCACCCAGATGAGCACGTGACTTGTGCCTGAGGGTATGAAGCACCTGTGGCGTGGGCTCAGGCAGCTGTGGCTCGAGTTACAAACAGCTCTCAGCAATACACTCCACTGAACAACCACGACACTGCAAGTGTTCCCCTAGAACGTGAAGTGGCAGGTGACCGGTGCACCGGCTTACACCTGTGATCTCTGCACTCGGGCAGACGGGCAGATGCCTAAGATGACCAAGTATGTAGAAGTCTATCCATCCTCTGCGAGACCTGAGGAAATATCAAGGAATTTTCAAAGCTAAGAGATGATTCATGAATCAGACAGCAAGCAATTAGCGGATTTACATCAGAAGGGGGATAAAGGTGAGATGAACCTTTAACCCAACACAGACAGAGAGAGAAAATACTAGCTCTATCAGTACTCAAAGTACCCAAGGAAACCATGATCCCAGTCTCATCAACGCCAAGTCAACAGTCAGAGGTCAAAATGACGGCAAAGATACTCAGCACAGACTCTCAGCACATTAACCTCGTCAGGAGCACAGCCGAGGGGACGTCAGCGGCAGTGGGATGGTCCCGCTGCTCAGCAGGTGAGGAGGCTGAGGAAGGATAACCACCAGTACTGACGACACAGCAGGTCCCCAGCCTCCACACTCATGATCCTTGCACAGCTCTGACATCCTAAGATCCTAGAAACGTTTCATATTTAAGTCCCAAGAAGGGACAGGTTAAAAACTTACACCAGCATTTTCTAATAACGACATCAGCAGTCTGAGTCAGTCAGCACTGTGAGGTGCTAATCAGGTAACTACCTCCTAGAACAGGAGTGTAACAGAATATCCCAAACAATGAAAATATTCTCAAAAATAACACACATCTCATGTCCAGGCAGACCAAATTACATTTCAAATGTAACAATAACAATCACCTGCGTCTTACAGGATCCTGTGTGTTTCCTTCTCTAATGGGAATACTCACATTTCCATTTACCTGGAGTGTTCTTTCTACTCCAGCGCACGCATGCCTATGAGTGTGCGTGTGAGTGTGCGTGCGTGTCTGTGTGTGCTCACCACTGAATGCTGTACCCTCGGGAGCTCACTGAATGCACTGGACATCCTTCTGCCTGCGTTTCCTCGCCAGCACTCAAACCACACCCATGTGCCACACTGCCGCACCAAGTTTGTTCTAAGCACATCTATGGGACAAACCCAGGTTCCCAGGCGTGCACCCCGACTCAGCCATCTCTCAAGCCTCCCATTTACCAAGCTCTTATGTATAGACCTTGAAATTCTGTATTTTCTCAAGCTAAGGCCCAGAGTTAATCAAGTTCACACCAGCCGATTCACTCTACAAATGTGCACACGGGACCACTGTGTGCACCGTTCATAGTCCAGGGACTCTACAATGAATGACACAGATGAAGGCTGTCAGTGAATAAAGGCAGAGACTGGGTGTGGCGCAGCACTGGGAAGTTGCACGAGTAGGCACGGGACTGTTTCGTCCCTAGGTCGCTACAGTCAGACGTTAGCCCCTGAGGAGATGACACTGGAGCCCAAGCCTTGAGGAAAGTAAGTGGCAAACTGCACAGCTCTCTGCAACAAGAGAGGATAGGAGTCCTCAGGGCGGTAAGACAAGATAAGCCTTCCCTTACGGCCTTATGGACTCTTCCCTGAGACAATTCTTACCCCCCTACCCCCCTCCCCCGCGCTGTTTTAAAAAAAAATTACATTTATTCATTTAATGTGTATTTCTGTGTGCACATTTGTGTACGAGTGTGAGAGCATGTGTATGCATGTGCAAGCGTAGTATGTGCTCGCAACTGCTGAGCCACTCCCAGCCACCAAGTCTTTAGTTTTAAGTCTAGATTCTGCATATGAGGGAGAAAGTGTTATTTGTCTTTCTGGGCCTGGCTTACTTAATAAAATGATCTGTAGGTATTAAAGTCCTTCCACAACATGAACTCTGACGACCTTCAAACAAGGAGTGTCTTCAAGGCTGTCAGCATACAAGCCCTTTCCTGAGAGGCAGCACTATTTTTCCAAGGTGATTTATTTCTTACCTCTGAAAGACTGCTCTGTGGGACTGCTTTTTAGCTTTCTTTCTTAACATGATCATTCTATTATACAGAAAAATGACTCATTTTCCTGCATCCCACGACTTCACTTAAAGTGCTAGTAAACTTTGCAGCTTTCTGGTTGGGTTAACATAGATCACAGAGATGGAGAGATGGTTAAAGGTATTGGTTGCTCTCCCAGAAGACCAGGTTTGGTTCCCAGCACCCACATGGCTGCTCACAACCATCTCTAACTCCAGTTCCAACCTATTCTGGCCTCCAAAAGCACCTACATGCTTCTAAGTGCACACACACACACACCCACACACACACACACACACAGAGGCACAGACACATGAAATAATACAGTTTTAAATAGCTACAGAATCAGGCTGAGGAAACGGCTCAGAGATAAAGTACACCAGCTGCTCTTCCAGAGACCTAAGTTCAATTCCCAGCACTGTCGTGTTAGCAACTATTAACAATTGTCTGTAAATCTAGTCCCCAACCAGCCACCAATGTGATACAGACACACAAACGCAGACAAGACAACCCTACACATAGAATAAATAAAAGAAATCTTAACAAAGAGGAGGAGGAGGAGAAAGCTATAGAACGACATCTCCTGTACATAGAGATAATCTGACTTCAGGGAACGTGGTGGCCACGCCTTTAATCCCAGCATTGAGCAGGCAGAGGCAGGTGGATCTCTGAGTTCAAGACCAGCCTGGTCTACAGAAGGAGTTCCAGGAAACCCTGTCTCAAAAAACAAAACAAAAGAAAATCTGACTTCTTTCTTATTCACAGCCTGTTTGTTTCTCTGTTACTGCTCTGATTGCTCTGGCTAACAATCCCAATACCAAGTCACAGGACATCCTCAGCTACATAAATTTATCCCACAGATAAATCAAAACATGCTCCCACAGACGTCTGCTGTGTGCAATGGAGTCACATGGGATTCTACAAGCAGGAAAAAAGATTCCACTCAAAAAGAAACAAGTTCTTTTGCTACCTCTTGCTGTCCTGACCTCCATGTATCCTCAAACTCTCGATTTGTTTAGTGTTATATCCTGCAACCATCTTCATACACTTTATCTGGAGTCTACTCGTAATCTCCAATAGACAGGCCAGATATCTCATTTCAGTGTAGCCAAAGAAGCTGGAGCCAACTGATGAAAATGTAACCTTGTAACTGAGCCTAAAAACGCTGGCCCTTCTGTCCAAGAACAGAAGCCACACAAAGAACCTGAGCAGCAGAGATGAAACTCAAAGACCACAGCCGTCCTCCCGCTGCTCCAGTCCAAGTCCCATCACAGAGAGCACACAGGCGATGCTGGACAAGCACCGATCCACAGTCACACCGCAGCCAGTGGATAAGCACAGAGCCTGGAGCTCGGGCACGGCTGGACACAGGGAATCTACAAAGAGACGTGTCAGTAAAAGCAGGACGCGATCTGCTAAAGAACTAACCAAAACATTTCGCCCACAGACAGCTCAAACCAAACCAAATGAAGCATTTTACCACGTATGGAAGTCACTCCTAGGGATGTCTGCTGTGTGAGCTGTCATCACACAGACGTTACAGGCACAAGACACACACAGTGGCCTTTGGTAATATCTGCTTGGGAAAAGGTAATAAAAAATTCAACCTAATATAAGCATCTATCTTTTGGGGTCACCTCGCAGCAACATTCTTCTCTCTCTTCAGGAGCTGCCAAATCTAATGACGCGCGCCCAGCTCCTGCTGTAGTCTCTACTTCTAGCCTGGAGTTATTTGTACTGGGCACAAACACAAACTGGGTGGGTCCAGAGGGAAATTCAGTTGAAGATGTAGAAACAAAGGGTCATTAAATTTGTGTGCCCCAAATCATCTAGAAATGCAGTTTTTAACCCAGTTTTCGGAGTGGGGGGGCATTGAGTGGCCCCAGAAACAAAAGGCCACTGCTCAATTGAGACTCAAGAGATGCTCAGGGAGACTCAAGGTCATATGTAAAAAGAGAATCCCAGCTACACTGGACTGCGTGATGTGGAAGAAATGGCCACACACCCCCAAACCACAGTGCTAGTCTTCAGCTCCTACAATCTACACAACCATACTCAGGAACGCACTGGCGATGAGCAGTGGAAGCCCCTCATCTCCTCCTAGCAGGGGGCAGGGGAGCTTAAGACTGAATGGCGGTTCAGCGCTCTCTCCAGGCATGTGACAGATGACGCAGATACGCTGAATTACCAGTTTAACGAATCGTCTATGTGTCACTTCTTCCCAGGGTAAGGTCCTCTCACTTCAGTGCACACTTGCTAGCCTTCCTCACTTAACACTACCTTGTCTGGACTCAAAGCAGAGAGCTCTCAGCAGTGCTCGCTAACGTTAGTCCCTAAGCACCTGAAGCACATGCAGGGGCAAGACTCCATTCTGCCGGTACCTGGACCCAAACTGGACATAAGAAAAATCATCATCACCACCACCTTCATCCAACTCCTCCTCATCTTCTTCTTCATCATCATCACTACTGTCCCCAGAAAGTTCGAGGAAGAGGAAGGAGAAAGGGCTGTTGGACATACTACCACAACAAAAGCAAAAAAGGTCATCAGGGACAGAGGATAGAGGGAACAGGAGGAAGCTGCTGCTGCAGGCTGTCATTTAAAGTAAATGTCACACTCGGAAGCTGTACGCACTGACATGCAGAAACACAACGTCCTGAGTTACAGAAACACCCAGGGACATTTGAAAAAGGAGGCCACCAGATTCCTGGGCTGCGGCTGCTGCTTTCTGAGAGACTGGAACTACATGCAATCAGACGTCAAGACAGAAACGCAGGACTCATAGAAAGAGCAGACACCGGCCCAGTCCAAAAAGGCATCCTGTGAGCCCCATTTCTCAAAACACTGACCAGAGTCTCCGAGGACTAGATCACAGAAGAAGGTGGAGTGCTTGGTTTTTGTGTGCAGATGACAGGAGGAGTGACAGGGGAGGAAGGGCGTCTTCACTTCCTCGTGGACAAAAGGCTGCCAGAATCATGGAGGCAGGCGCATGCCTACCACAGCTAGCGAGCGATACAGGTTAATAACCCAGCGACTCCCAGAATTCAACTGAGGTCAGTGTCACACAGCAGTTCTTTCCAAACCGTGTTAATTTCCTCTCCCTGCACTGCAAACACACACGCAGCTCTCCTGCAAATAAATACCTAGGAGAGATCCGCAGGGAGGAGGGACGTCTGCTGGCGGCACTGGGCGAGGCAGGTGGGAAGGCGGGGACCCTGCTGCGGGGCCTCTGTCTGGAGGAGCTGGCAGGTACAGCCCGGGGACTACTTGCGTGGGAAGGGAAGCCTGGGGAGCTAGCCAGAATGGAGGATCGTGGGGTGGGGCAAGGTGAAGACCCCCATGGGTGCGTGACAGTGTAGGGCCGATACCTCGGGGATGAGGGCTGGCTTCCGGCAGCATTTCCAGAAGCTGTACTATGAGGGCTGAGGGGTGGGGAAGGCACAGCCGCCTGCAGGGCTACACCATGGGTGCTGAGGGACTGGGAAGGCACAGCTGCCTGCGGGGCTACACCATGGGTGCTGAGGGACTGGGAAGGCACAGCCGCCTGCGGGGCTACACCATGGGGGCTGAGGGACTGGGAAGGCACAGCCGCCTGCGGGGCTACACCATGGGGGCTGAGGGACTGGGAAGGCACAGCCGCCTGCGGGGCTACACCAAGGGGGCTGAGGGACTGGGAAGGCACAGCCGCCTGTGGGGCTGGGTGGGAAGGTAAGGCAAAGGATGAGCTGAGCGCTGGCACAAAACTCCATAAACTGGCAGAGGGGGCGGGGCTCGTTTCATAGAGGCTGAGTTAGTTGAGAGACCGAGGGAAGGGAAAAAAAAAAAATCAAAGAAAAACTTGAGATAACTAAAATGGGTGTCAGTTTTTAAAGGATAGCACATTTATACTACACACTCTAGGAATTTAAGTAGATAAGCATTTGAAAAATGACCAGCCTCTATAATCACTACACTCATGTCGGTGACCCCTTTCAAAGAGTACCGTAGCACAGATAGCCACGTGTGTCTAAAATTTAACCAACAACCTAACCACAGAATGCTAAGAAATCCAACCAAGGAATGGTAAAGCCACATCCAATGGCCACATCCCCTTCCCCCCCTCTCCTCCCACATGTCTGAGACACAGATCAGCCCTGTGAACCCGAACTCAACAGTCACAGCTGTTTTCCACCAGTGAGACAGCAGAGAACCGCACTGACCTAGACAACGAGCTGGTGCTGAAGGAGCCCATGTTGCAGAACATGGGGCTTGTTCCTGAACTGGAGCCAGTGTTCAGCATGAGATTGCGGTCTGGTGACCGAGCTGCCGTGGCGATGGGCTGGGATGTGGCTGTCAGACTGGCAAATGGATTTTCATCTCGTGTCTGAGTTGACATCATCAGTACTTCCATTAAAATCTGGCCAATCAGATCCTTAAAATCAGAGAACACTGTTGGGAAGGCAGAGTGAAAAGCAGGTTATTCATAGGTCCTCACTTATACCATCCTAATAAACCAAAGAGCCAGGCCGATTCTGATTCTGTGTGCTGGGATCCTGGATTGGATTCTCAAGAGTGAAAGGATTTTAGCTGAAACCCAAAAAAGCTCTGGTGTGGTTCCCAGTAATTTTTTTTCTAAAAATTATTTTATATTTATTTGCATCTGTGTGTGTATGTGCACAGTGCCATGCAGAAGAAGACAACTTTCAAGAGACCCTTCCATCCACCCACATGGGTTCTTGGGGATGGCACTCAGGCCAACAGGCCGAGGAGCCATCGAACTGGCTCAGTGCACAGTCCTGTCCGAGTCTGGGCACACACAGTCTACTGTACAGACTGCTACATGAGAGGACACTGAGGGAAGCGTATGCATGAGCTCTCGGGACGGCCTCCAATCATTTTCTATAAATATAAAACTATCCCAAAATTAAATCTTATTGAAATCAAGTTAGAGTGCAGTCAGGGAGCTACTGTTGATAAATGTTAACTGTAGAAGGAGCCAGTCGCTACCAGATCTGCCCTTACTACATACATACACCGTAACACATGCAGCTGAGCTAGTGTTTCTCAGCCAGCACACACTTTACAGAGTCCAAGGCTCCTAAGGGCCTCTGAAAGGCTCCAGACTGAGCCACCCTCTGGATTCTAAAGCAGATTCTACAGTCTAGCTCCTTTCTCATTCTTTGCAGATCCTAGTTGATCACTGTTGATCTATGGACACATTCTGGATATCACTGAACCAAAGCCCTGTTCTGTGGCAGTTTCATCTGGTTAGATAATGTGTTAGTCAGGGTTCCTGTTCCTACACAAACATCATGACAAGAAGCAAGTTGGGGAGGAAAGGGTTTATTCAGCTTACACTTCCATACTGCTGTTCATCACCAAGGAAGTCAGGACTGGAACTCAAGCAGGTCAGGAAGCAGGAACTGATGCAG
This sequence comes from Mus musculus, assembly GCF_000001635.26. Classification (NCBI taxonomy): domain Eukaryota; kingdom Metazoa; phylum Chordata; class Mammalia; order Rodentia; family Muridae; genus Mus; species Mus musculus. The sequence continues at coordinate 2,802,916 of NT_166299.2, forward strand.
AGGCCATGGAGGGATGTTACTTACTGGCTTGCTTCCCCTGGCTTGCTCAGCTTGCTTTCTTATAGAACCCAGGACTATCAGCCCAGGGATGGCACCACCCACAATGGGCTGGGCCCTCTCCCCACTTGATCACTAATTGAGAAAATGCCTTACAGCTGGCTCTCATGGAGGCATTTCCTCAAGGGAGGCTTCATTCTCTGTGACAACTCCTGCTTGTGTCAAGTCGACACAAACTGATGTGTACAAGGCGTTATGAGATGTGAGATCCTTAGAGCTGACAGCCAGAGTATCCAGTGGCAAGTCTTTAAAACCTAAGGCTGCTCAGCTCTTCACAACTACAAGTACTAAGAGGCGACCCCATCAGAAACCGACCCACCTTCCAGGAACACAGAAATTTCACTCCCTCGCAGAAGACAGGCCAAGTAAAAGGTAACAGTAACCCACGCTAACAGCGACTGCTTCCGTGAAAACCCATCTTATACAAAACAGGGATATACACCCATGAGCAGAGAGTCACGGCAACTGCATTACATGCCAGTGTAAATCAAAGCACAAAGCCTGCAGCACACTGACTGGCCCTGCTGCAAGCAATTAAAGCCACAGTGCTCAATAAAGCTGTCTTACAAAGCATGTGATTATTTTAAGTACAGGTCAGCACAGCTGACCTCTTAAAACAGAACCCTAGGACAACAAAATATAATCATATTCTAGTTTGCTAAGTAATTTGATAAAAAGATCTCACTCGACTGTCTACAAATCGCCTGGTAAGCATTCAGATCCTAGAAGATGAATGACATGCAGAAAGAAGCTCGCTGCACTACAGATGCAAGCGGGTAGCTGAGTCTTGGGGCCCACTCAGCACGCTTCTACCCTACAGGAGCTGATGTCTTCTCAAAGAGTCTTCTACCATAAAGGAAAACTTCCTGCCCCAGACAGGGAAAACCATTCACTTATTTAGTTTTCTTCTGTAAAATCACACATCAGGGCTGGAGAGATGGCTCAGCAGTTAGAAAAGCTTGCTGCTCTTCCACAGAACCCCACCTCGGTCCTCAGCGCCCACACTGGGTGCCTCACAGCCCTGTGTAACTCCAACTCCAGGGAGGGATCTAACGCTCTCTTCTAGCTTCCAGAGGTACCTGAGCATAGATATATGCACCATACACACAGCACACACACATACATAAAAACAAATTTTAAAAATCACTTAGCAATACTCTCAGGGAAGAAAGTGACCACACAGCTGTGTCCCCACCCCGTAACAGGAACTGCAGTCCCACAGCAAGAGGACAGAGACCCTCACGGCCTGACATCCCGTATGGAGTTGCTCTGACAAAGAGTCCCACCTTCTTTTGGGTTCTGTTTAAACTGCGCAGAGAGAGAAGAAAGGAAGATGACATCTCTGTCGCGGTCCTTCCAGGAGACACGGAAGATCTTACAGACCAGCTGTAAGGCTTGCTCTTCAGACACCTCAGGACCTGAAGAAGGCTCCTAGGGGAGGATGTGAGAGTTAATCTGTAGTAGAAGACATGCATTAAGACATTTTGTTCTGATCTGATTCATTTATTAACAAGGATATTTTTAAATGCATAAAACCATCTAGCCAGGCAGGTGACACAGGGAACGCAAGGCCAGCCTGGTCTACACAACCCAAGTCTCAAGCCATGCAGAGTTACATGTAAGATTTTGTGGACAGGGGAAGTAGCTGCAAAATCAGTGTCCCATGAAGCTCATGTCCTCATTCATAAAAGTTTGGCCAGAAAAGCAGAGGCGTGAGCGTGCTGCCACCCTCGCTACTAACTGTGCTGTGCTGTACGGAACTCTCAAGCGCCAGGTTCATGTTGTTGGTATATAACCATTTTCTCTCAAGGATATTTTACAAACGTTAACATGTCTCACTGATTACATGTCAAATACATTATCACATAAAAGAAACATGAAGAACTCCATGAATAGAGACAACCTGGAGGCTAAGGTCCAACTTCTGTTTTGTTTTTGTTTTTTGAACAGGGTTTCTCTGTGTAACCCTGACTGTCCTGGAACTCTCTCTGTAGACCACGCTGGCCTAAAACTCAGAAATCCGCCTGCCTCTGCCTCCCAAGTGCTGGGATTAAAGGCGTGCGCCACCCAAACCCAAGCCACCTGAGGTTAGGGAACAAAGCTCAAATGAAAATAAACAGAAAGGCCTCCCTGAGTTTTTACTTGCTGCCACAAAATTAAGTTTTACTTATGAAAGCGCGGACCCAGCCAGTCATGGCAGCCTGTCTTTAATACCCACACACGTTGAACAGGCACACACATCAGGGAGCAGCCTGGTCTAGATAGGAAGGAGTTCCGGGCTACCCAGGAGGATTTCTACCTCAAAAAAACCCAACCCACCTGACCGACCTCAAAAACATGCAGCCAAGCCAAGCAGAATGGAGGGGTTTCACTGTACAAAAGGGCCCAGTTCTGCTGCTGCTGCTGCTGCTGCTGCTGCTGCTGCTGCTGCTGCTGCTGCTGCTGCTAAGCAGACTAAAGTTGGACTGTGGGATCTTCAGTTCCAGCACCTGAAGCTGACACGGGTGGACTGCCAGTTCCAAGCCAGCTCAGACTGAGGAGTGAGAACTTTCCGGGGCAAGGCTGAGACTAAGCATTCTTCAAAAGGACAAGCCTAGCTACAGACAGACAGACAGACAGACGCTCTGGCTAGGACAGGCTAGCCAAGCGAGCACTGAGAAACGGAGCGCCCTTTGCCATCACTGACCTTGTCACTCAGGCTCCGTTTTTCTCTTCGGTCGTTCTCGTCCACCTCCATATTCTCAATTCCCGAATCCACATCCACCTGGGACATGCTTTAAGTACAGAAGACAAACATGTCGTTCATCTTTTCTAAAACTCCCAGCATCAAGGCTCACTGGTCAGGAAAGCACAGTAACACTGGCTCCCCCACCCCCTTCTTCCTGTAAGTCTAGCAGCTCCTCCCAAACTGGCAGCACATAAGCGTCCTGTTCATCTTACGTGCTGCAGTCGTTTTTCCCAAGGTATCATTTCCTTGGGCTCACTTTCAAAAACGAAGAAATCAGCAGAATGGATTTTCAGGACAAGCTATTTTTACACAGTGCAGAACACAAGCGTCTTTACAGCACTGACTGTCCGGCACATGCATTCAGACGACCCCCCATGATGACACTTGACGAGAACACTATTCCGCCATGTCTCATTTTAAAGATCTGTGGGATTTGCGGCAGTCACTTCTGTCCCCAGCAGTCACCTTGTCTCCAGCTGACTTGCTTTTCTGGCTTGACATACAAGTCAGAACGCACAGCCCTTACATTTCTGACTCTGGTGGCTTTCGGCCTGTAGAGTATGTAAAGTCCTATACTTTCATTAGATCAAGGTTGCTGGCTGCATTGCTTAATCTGTCTGCTTAGTCACCTTCTTCCTCTCCTTGATGTATTTCTGGCCGAAAGAGACATGTCTGAATCCCTCTAGGATGGTTTTAGGTATGGCAATTTGCTGCCTAGCGCTCTGTCAGCCTTCGCTTGTATGATACGCTGATGGTAGATTACTAAGTGTGTACATATTTGGAACAGGTATAGCTACTGATAAACTCAACATCATCCTAGAATCCTTCTAACCACTGGAATTGGGTTAGAAGATAATAGTAGTCTGTGGGTTAGAGGATACACAGCAGTCCGTGGGCTCCCTTCACTCAGTTCACTCACTCATCAATACTATGAAACCGGAAGTTTCATAAACAACTCAGTTGTGAAGTGCATGCTGCTGAGCGGCAGGGTGAAGTCCTGTACCCTGCTCCACTCTGCCAGGTGGGAGTCCTCCCTCTGCCTGGTTGATCTGCACGGTACATGCTATCTGCTCATTGGTCATTTGGTAGCTTGGTTACCAAACTACTTGACTTCAAGTATCTCTAACTTTACTCAACAGTGACCCCTAAGTCCAAGAGTGGTGACACTGAGGAAGCACTAAGGCCTAACATAAGGAAGGAGCTATTTCTGGTACTACATGGTAGGGCTCCAGGATGAGACACTGTTGTTGTTGTTGTTGTTGTTTTCAATAATAAAGAATTAGGCCAGGCAGTGGTGGTGCACGCCTTTAATCCCAGCACTTGGGAGGCAGAGGCAGGCAGATTTCTGAGCTCGAAGCCAGCCTGGTCTACAGAGTGAGTTCTAGGACAGCCAGGGCTACACAGAGAAACCCTGTCTCAAAAAAAATAAAAACAAACAAACAAACAAACAAAAAAGAATCTTGAGGGTACTTGCTGTAATCATACCCTTTATGGCTTCTCTACTATGGACCGCTGTTCAGCATCTCAACGCAATCTGAGGTTTGTGGCTTCTGTTAGAGCTCACTACTGTTCCACACACTGGCATTATCTGCCATTTATACAGGGAGATTTATTCAGATGTATCTCGTGTTCATTATGAGGCCATATATTTTTTTTTTATTCACTCATACCTTACATCTCATAAAAGACATTTGTAATTAGAGCTCAAGTCCTATGGAAAGACAGAACTTGTAACTGCTGAGCCACCTCTCTAGCTCATAAGATGCTTGGCACTAACAAATATAAAAACAACGTTTCATTTAGAACAGAAACACCTCAACTTAAGAATGAAGTTTGTATTTAGTTTGATAGGAAAATGGCTCTCTGGGTTACCACTTCAGACAGCTGGCTAAAGACTAGAGAGTGAAGACTTCCCTTCCTATAGACAGGGAGCACCAAGTTACCTTTTCTCACAGGAGACACCATCAATATCCATGCTCTGGGAACGGGAGAGGGACTGAGACTGTGTCTCAAGGCTGTTGGAAGGTGAGCTGCTGAGAGAACTGACGCCTTCGCTGCTCTGGCTCCGATGGGCAACTCCTACACGGGCAAGGCAAAAGAGAGAAAGGCCACGTGACACAATGCAAGCCCAAGAGTGAAGGCAGAGGTTAACACAGGTGCCCTTGGAACGCTTGACCGTGAGGATCCTGTCAGACAAACCAGGACTGTTACAAAGAGGTCACGATTTATCACTGTGCATCACCTAAGGTCAGCACTCGAGCTGCACGTGATGCCTGAGAAAACTCACCGCCTCTCCTTCAGCAGGTCCAACTGGAGCCTGAAGCCAGGTCTTTGCTACTTTGTGGGGCTTTCCCCCCACCCTTTATCTCCCTGGGGTTTCACCCCCATCACTAGATAGGAGAGAAAGGGGAGGGGGGGGAGAGAGAGAGAGAGAGAGAGAGAGAAAAGGAGATCCCTAAATCCAATTTTTTTTTTGTTTTGTCTAGTAATAAACCGCACTGAACCTCTTCCCCCCACCCCCAAATACCAACCCCCAAAGCTACCGCTCAGGAGCCCTCACATTTATATACCCCGTCAAGTTCCCAGAAATCCAAACATCATACAATTACAGAAACTATCCACAGCTGGCAAAACCATGCCTCTGCTAGAGCACAGGGCAAATCATAGTCAGCTGCTGCAGACAGCCTGAAGCAATCCATACCTGAGATTCAAATGAAAGCACACTCTTATATTTCTATGTTTTTTAAAGAAACCACAATCCCAGAACTGTTACTACAGTGCCCATGAACAAATTAGGTTTTGTGACAGTATAGAAAGTTCTTGTTTTCTACGATGTCATGAGGGTTGGTGGCTGATGTCTTTACCCATTACGTTAGCTATTTCAGCGACCCAACAGGACAGAAAAACTCTTGAAATGGACTGAAAACGAGATACACTAATGGACTGACAGACATGAAAAACAAACAAACAAAACAACAACAACAACAACAAACCAACAACCCAGTAACAGGTGTTGATGGCAGAATCCAGATGGTGTGGATGTAGGTGTTTGTGGACAGTCTTTCCACTTTGCTACAAAACTGAACTCAGATATGCTGAGAGGCACAGCCTGGCTTCACTGCCCCATCTATCTCCTTGTGTACAGATCATGGTTCTGTTGATGGAATGTGTTTGAAGGAAGAAAAAGCTGACCCCACCATTGTCCCTACAGAGCTTATGGTGGCATGAAAACCAGCATCAGGAGGAGGAACAGATTATTTCTCAGAGAACTTTGCTCAATGCCTTTAAAGTTATGTTTGTTACAGAACTTTAAAAATCACCTTAGCCAGGTGTGAGGCATAGGCACCCAGGTCTCTAAGTTTGAGGCTAGCCTGGTCTACGAAGAGAAACTCTGTTTCAAAATAAATAAACAACCAAAAAAAAAAAAATCAAAGGATGCAAAAAGGTTGCTAGGCAAGCATTTACAGTATTTATTTATCTTTGTTCATAAAAAGGAAAGTGAACTGAGATGCTTAAAAATAAATGAATTACCACTACCCGCTGAGATAACTAGTAACTGGTAAATTTAACCGTCCTGGCATCATGAGAAAGAAAGCCTGCCTGTCTCCACACTAGGATATCACAAAAGCATACTCACTCCTCCACCATCTTCAAACTCATACCAATTTGTTAAAACTAGTAAAGGACTCACAAAAGGAAACTGCAAGCTAGTCACTATTCCTACCAAGACTCAAATAAAACAGATAGGGCATCTCACGCCATCAGAGTTCTGAAATAAGACTTAAAACTCATTCACTCAAGGGCGAGGGAGATGGCTCAGTGGTTAAAAGCACTGACTGCTCTTCCAGATAGTCCTGAGTTCAATTCCCAGCAACCACATGGTGGCTCACAACCATCTGTAATGGGATCTGATGCCCTCTTCTGGTCTATCCAAAGACAGCGACAGTGTACCCATATACATAAAATAAATCCTTTAAAAAAAAAAAAAAGCCAAAACAAAACAACTCATTCATTCAAGATATAAACAAAAAATAAATAAAAAATAATGCAGGATTATTTTATCAATCACAGAAAAGGCTACTTCATACTGAGACTGATAACAAGGAACTTAACTACATACTTTACTTTTTTTTTTAACCTCATGGGCTGAGTTGTTGTCTCTGTTGGTAAACAGAAAGACCTGACCCCATGTGAAAGCCACCTTCAATGCTAGCCTGGGAAGGCAGAAGGCAGGGAGATGCCTGTGGCCAGTCTAGCTAAAATGGCCAGCTCTAAGTTAAGCAAGAGACACTGTCTCTAAAACATGAGGTGGACAGAGACTTAGAAGACATTTGGTGTTCATTCTGGCCTTGACTGTGGTGCCCGCATGCACGCTAAACATAGGAACTTTATTTAAGACAGAGTGCTTGTACTAGTTTTACGTGTCAACTTGACACAAGCTGGAGTTATCACAGAGAAGGAGCCTCCCTTGAGGAGGAAATGCCTCCATGAGATTCAGCTGTAAGGCATTTTCTCAACTAGTGGATGGTGCCATCCCTGGGCTGGTAGTCTTGGATTCTATAAAAGAGCAGGCTGAGCAAGCCAGGGGAAGCAAGCCAGTAAGTAACATCCCTCCATGGCCTCTGCATCAGCTCCTGCTTCCTGACCTGCTTGAGTTCTATTCCTGACTTCCTTTGGTGATGAACAGCAGTATGGAAATGTAAGCCGAATAAACCCTTTCCTCCCCAACTTGCTTCTTGGTCATGATGTTTTGTGCAGAAATACAAACCCTGACTAAGACTATTTAATATACAATACATACCACAGCAGGGATGAAGTGCCGGGGCACACTGTAAGAAAGACAGCATTTGAATCCTCTTGGTCCTGTGCTTCAAACATCTTCACATCCCAGTTCCCCCACAGTCACATGCGCCCACTGCTTCCCATCTCTACACATCACAATGATCTACCTGCTTTGTAAATCTACCAAGCTCAGTGGCCCCTAGCTTTACTTAGACTGTAAGTTATCAAGACAAAAACCCACCAAAAGCAACAGCCCATGGCATCCCTCTCTTCTGAAACCACTGTTATCAGTCTTTCCCACTTCCTGCTGGAGAAATCACAGTGGATGAAGTAAGCCTCAAGGATTAATGTTTTGTTCCATCCCCCATCTTCCTAAGGCGAGAGATATTTAAAAAGTTAAAGCCTTGTTGGGTGTGGTGATGCACGCCTTTAATTCTAGGGAGGTGTAGGCAGGCAGATCTCTAATTTTGAAAACAGCCTGGTCTACAGAGTGAGCTCTAGGACAGCCAGCAAGTTGTACACTGAAAAGCCCTATCACAAAAATCAAATTAAAAAAAAAGTAATTTAGGACTGGAGAGATGGCTCAGCGGTTAAGAGCACTGACTGCTCTTCCAGAGGTCCTGAGTTCAATTCCCAGCAACCACATGGTGGCTCATAATCACCTACAATGAGATCTAGTTGCCCTCTTCTGGCATTTAGGCATACACACAGGCAGAACACTGTATACATAATGAAATGAATCTCTCTCTTTTTTTAAAGATTTATTATTCATTTTGTGTGAGTACACTGTTGCTCTCTTCAGACACACCAGAAGAAGGTATCAGATCCTATTACAGATGGTTGTGAGTCCCCATGTGGTTACTGGGAATTGAACTCAGGACCTCTGGAAGAGCAGACAGTGCTCTTAACTGCTGAACCATCTCTCCGGCCCATGAGATGAATCTTAAAAAATTAAAAGAAAAAAAGAAAAAAAATTAGAAGTAGGGGAGGGGCTGGAGAGATGGCTCAGTAGTTAAGAGCTCTTCCAGAGGTCCAGGGATCAATTCTCAGAAGTCACAGGGCAGCTCATAACCTTCTTCAACTCCAGTTCCAGGGGATTCAATGCCCTCTTCTGGCCTCCAGAGGTACCAGCCATGTGGTACACAGACATGTATGCAAATAAAACACTCATACACAATAAAATATTTTTATAAATGAAAATAGGAGAGGTGGGCGGATCATAAAGATCTCATCCAGTCATCCATTCACTCCCGTCTATAGATAAAAATCAAAATCTCTGAAGCCATGGATGGTACTGTCTGCTGTAATCCTAGCACTCAGGAGGCAGAGGCAAGAGTGTTGAGTTTGAGACACTTAGCAAGACCCTTAAGAATCTAAAAGAAAGGAAGGGGCTGAGAGGATGGCTCAGAGGCAAGCACTTGGTGAATTCAAACTCCCAGTGTCTGTACTTTAAGAAGAAAGAGTTGGGCATGATGCTCATGCGTGTTCTCATGGATGGAAAGACGGACTCTCAGACAGGTGGACATCTGCAAGCTGGCTTCTGCTCCACAAATTTCTAGGTCAGTGGGAGTACATCTCAAAACAAAAAGGAAGAAGGTTGCTAAGGCATGACTTCTGAGGCAGCCCTCTTACCACCTGACACATGTACCACACACACACACACACAAACGCACAGAGGAATGCACACACTGCATACACAACATGGACACACAAGTGCACACACACAATACACACATTCGAGCTCTAATGCACACACGAGTACACACGCACATGTATGTACATACACACAAATTCTAAATTTATGATGTGGCATCAGGCAGGCAACTCTATGAATGCTGTGATTTGTCCTTTAAGTTTAGTGTCTCTGTTTATCTGCTCAGTAATGGGACTAAGGGAGAAGGTTCTCTAGCCCCTCTAGTTCTGTTAAAGTTAAAACTGTCATCTGGTGTTCGTGAACGTGCATATCTGTGGACTCATGCACGGGTGTGTGCACACATAAAGGAAACACGTTTTCCAGGAACTCCTCCCGTGTTCGGCATTGCTCCTCTGCCCTCACAGAATTTACCTTTGAGGCAGGTACAGGGACGACAGCAGTGCTGTGCAGAGCCGGCCTCAGGTCAGGCTGGGAAGGCTTTGAGCAGAGGAGATGGCAGGACAATGGGACCACTGGTGCAGACACACCATCACTAACAAGACACTGACACCTGCTCCAAATTCACAAGGGGACGAATGTGGCCTAGGAACAAATGTGCAAGCAAAAAGGAAGGTTCCAACCAAGAGAAACCTTCAGGGTGTTTGGGGCTCCCTTGCAGCAGCTCCACAGCAGCTTCTGCCTGGGTCTCTGTCTCTAGCCAGTATCTGACTTTGTGATTTCATTTTCTCAGACAGACCTCACTACGAAGCCTACATTGGCCACAAACTTGTGGAAATCCTCCTGCCTCTGCCTCTCAAGCCCTGGGCTTACAGGCATAAGACAGTAGTGCCCAGCTGTATGTTTCTCTTTGCTTATTTGTTTTGGCTGTTTCTATTTCATTGGATGGAGCCCAAGGTCTCCTGAATGCTAACAAGCTCTTCCACTAATTGCATGCCCAGCTGCAAAGCCAGTTTCTAAACCACACACAAAACTTTCCCTCTCCCAAGCCCGTGCCAAGTGTAAGAGGAAAAAGGACTTTAGTATAAGCAACTGGTAATAGAACAAAAGATTACAACTCGGCCAAAGTCCCTGGTACCATTCTTAGGCAAAGGCAGTGTGCTGATAAGAGTGCCCTTCCCTTAGCTGAAGTCCCCGAAATGCACAACTAACGTGTTAAAGACTTCATTGAAGACTCAAAATTAGAGGACATGGGTTGGACTTTCCTGCTCTTTCATCAAACACCAAGGCTACTTCTGCACTAAAGGCCTCTGCCTCTGCCTTTCCTGCGCACAGCCTTGCTTGCCCACACCATTCTGGACCCTGCTGACCCCATCTATCACTGAGGCTCATGGTTGTCGCTAGAGCAGACGAATTCCCTCCTGCTCTCCCTGAGTACTTTATCCCAACACCCAATAAACTGTAAGCACTGAGCTAAGAGCTGGCATGGTTGAAATACACACTAAGTGGGGCTGCAGGACTGTTCAGCATTTAGCATGTCACTGTGACAACCTAGAGACATTAGCAGGTTCAGGGAAGTGAGAGTAACACCTGTAACCAACAGACAGGGATCATCCCGTTTGCCAAGCAGTAATGCTGGGGTGTTGTTGTTGTTGTTGTTGTTGTTGTTTTAAGGTAGCTTTGTGGCCTTTTAGCTCAGCAATGGAAAGGCAGAGGCAGGTTATATGAATTTGACGCCATCCCTGTCTACATAGAGCTTCAGGCCATCCAGGGAGAACACACTGAGAGCCTGTCTTTAAAAACAAAACAAAAACATGATAGCTGGGCATATATGTGTCTGTGTATATGTGTGTGTGTATGTGTGTGTTTGTGAGAGAGAGAGTGTGTATGTTTGGGGGGTGAGGGGAATCAAGCCAGGGTTTGCAAAGGCTAGGCAAGTGCTCTTCACTTAACTACATCTCTAGCCCAAGGCAGAGTTGAAAACACTCAGTCCTGACCTGGCCCCTGAGGACTGACACCCACACATGTGCACACAGCAGTCAGCTGCAGTGAGAGCACAGCAAATGCGCACCACCTTTTAAGAGAAGGAAAAGCAGTGTCCGTCACTGTCGGTCTCCCGTGAGAAACCCAAATCCACGAGAGGCCACGAGGCCATGAGGAACGATCCTACCACATTCACAGCGTAACAAAACCCACTAACAGTCTCGCAAGTCCATGGCCTTGCTGAAAGGCCAGTGCAACCTCTCTGTGAGGACAGCTGCCTAGCAACCCAGGCAACCTTGCACCAAGGCCTCCCCTGTTACTGATCTTTGTGGCCAGTGATAATTCAAAACAACTTACATAAGCTCCCCCCCCCCCCTTTACCTGGGCAGCTGCCTACCTTCCTGTCTCCACACATGACCGACCATGATCCCCTAAGTACTCATGTGCCTACACAAGGCCCGATCCCCTGCAATACACAAGTTCCTATACTCTGGTCATTTCCAAATGAACTCACTTCCTTAGAGGTCTCTCTCTCCACTGTTAGCTTTAAAGGAGGAGCTGAGTGAAAGCGTTAAGCAGCTTCTGGGAATGGTGTATGAGGTGGGACTTTGAGGACCATGGTGCTGAGGGAGAAGTGGGACATCATGGGCTCCACAGAGGTCCACGGGCATCAGCTATGTCTCTGTGCCCATCCCAAGTATTTTGTCCTTTTTTTTTTTAATTTTAGAAGGAAATGAATGGTTCAGGGATGATAAAACTCTCTTCAGGAGGAAGGACAAGGCAGACTTGCTGGTTTCAGGGGGAGGAGTAATCTTCATGAACTTCAATTTGTAGTTTGAATCTAACACTTGTGACAAAAACCATTGCTCTCCTCTGTCCAGCATGAGTCTCGGGACAAGGGGATAAACTGCATGTCAAGGAGCTGAGACAGCACAGTGGTTCTCTCCACTGTTGGGTTTAGGAGAGGGGTGAAGAGGGTGTGTGAGGGTGACGTTTTTTCTCTTTCCATGGGAGTTCCCAGGACTGAACTCAGGTCATCGGGCATAGAGACAAGCGCTTTTATCAGCTGAGCCATCTTGCCAGCCCCATAGCTTTTTTTCTTTATTTTATACTTATTTGAGACAGGGTTGCCCTGGAACTCACTACACAGACCTGACTGGCCTTGAATTCACAGAGCTAGCCACCACTGCCTTCCAAGTGCTGGTGTTAAAGGTGTGTGCCATCACACCCAGCAACTCTTCACTTTTAAAATGACAATTGTCATAATTTCTTGAAACACCTTTAAGTTACACAAGCCTGTGCTGTTCTGGTCATTTTCTCTTTGGGGCTCATTCACTAGTTCACCCCATCTTTGAGCTAATGCCAGGCATGGCAGGCACACGAGTGAACACAACAAACACTAACTCCTGAGCCAGACCTAGAGTTTCCACTCCATCAGGGAAGGCAGACTAAACAGGGCACACAAGCACTCAGGTGTACAAGGAACACAATGCTGGAAAGAGCCAAGAGGCATGGCACTTTGTTATGTATGCTAGACAGTGGCCAAAGACAGCTTTTCTGAGAAAGGGATGCTAAAAATATTTTGTTAGCCTGGTTTGGGTTCTATTTCTTCCTTTTAAAAATCATCTTCATATCTTTATTTATTTATGGATGGGGGAAGCCTACTACACCTACGCATGCTCCCCCCACCCCATGTGTGTAGGGGGGCAGGTCAAGGGGCACCTTACAGAGGTTGCTTCTTTCCTGCCACTCTGGGTCAGGGGACTAAGTTTAGGTCATCAGGCTTGCCAGTGCGTGTCTCTGCTTGCTAAGCCATCCCACCGCCCTGATCTTGCTTTTCTAAGGCAGGGTTTGTTTGGATTTTTTTTGGGGGGGGGGGGCTCATACACCACAGCATGTCTCTGCCTTCCAAATGCTGGCATTAAAGGTGTGTGCCATCATATCCGGCAACTCTTCACTTTCAAAATGACAATTGTCATAATTTCTTGAAACACCTTTAAGCTACACACCACATAGCCCACAGCATGTCTCTGGTGGTCAGAGGCTCGTGCTGTGGAATCATGTCTTTCCTCCCAGTCTTACGTGAGTTCTAGAGTGTGACATCATCTCTTCACGTTTGTTTAGCGAGCCCATTTACTTGCTAAGTCATCTCAGCAGCCCCCTAAGCTTGACGTTAAAGGGCTGGGGAAAATGGCTCACTAAGCACAGTACTTGCCGCACGTGCATGAGAACTTGAGCTCAGCTCTCCAGCATCCACACAAAAGCTAGGTTAGGTTAGCAAGGCACAGCTGTAACCCCAGTGCTGCAGAGCCAGAGCCAGAGCCAGCAGGATCTCAGGTTACCGTGGCCAGGCGCCTTAGCCAAATCAGCAAGCTGGGCTCAGGAAGGCACTGTCTCATAAAACACAGCAGAGCACAGTCAAAGGGAATACTTGACACCTATTTCTGGCCTCCACACACAGGAATAGGCATATGAACACACATCTGCACACATACCTACACATGGCATGTATGCGTGGGAACACACACATATTTATTTTTAAGATTTTAAGGGTGAAATGCTGATGAGAAAGAAAGTAGACGTCAAATGGGTCATAAGATTATGAGTCTAAAGTTCAGGATGCAGATCTGAGCTGGAAATGTAAACTAAGGAGTTATCAAACTGGAAAAAATACTAAAGCCAGGACACTAGATGAAATCAGTAAGAGAATAAACATAGAGAGTCAAGAGTTTAAACACTGAACGCCGGCATGCTGCCCTAGAGTCACTGAAAAGGAACAGGGAGGACGGGAACCAGGACAAGACTGTTCTGGAAGCTAAACGGTGTTTCAGAGGTGAGGGGGTGAAGCCACCAAGCGAGGAGACAGAGACTCAGAGCAGAGGTTCCCCTCAAGCTTGCTCAGCTCAGCACAGGGTGCAGGGCTAAAGTCAGAGGAGGAGGGATTTAGTCCAGAAGGCTTGCCGGGGAGAGAGGGGTGGGGGCTGCAGGGGAGAGAGGGGTGGGGGCTGCAGGGGAGAGGGGTGGGGGCTGCAGGGGAGAGGGGTGGGGGCTGCAGGGGAGAGGGGTGGGGGCTGCAGGGGAGAGGGGTGGGGGCTGCAGGGGAGAGGGGGTGGGAGCAGCAGGGGAGAGAGGGGTGGAGGCAGCAGGGGAGAGGGGTGGGGGCTGCAGGAGAGAGAGGGGTGGGGGCTGCAGGAGAGAGAGGAGTGGGAGCTGCAGGGGAGAGGGGGTGGGAGCAGCAGGGGAGAGAGGGGTGGAGGCAGCAGGGGAGAAGTGGGTGGGAGCTGCAGGGGAGAGAGGGGTGGGGGCTGCAGGAGAGAGGAGTGGGAGCTGCAGGGGAGAGGGGGTGGGAGCAGCAGGGGAGAGAGGGGTGGAGGCAGCAGGGGAGAAGTGGGTGGGAGCTGCAGGGGAGAGAGGGGTGGGGGCTGCAGGAGAGAGAGGAGTGGGAGCTGCAGGGGAGAGGGGTGGGGGCAGCAGGGGAGAGGGGGTGGGGGCAGCAGGGGAGAGAGGGGTGGAGGCAGCAGGGGAGAAGTGGGTGGGAGCTGCAGGGGAGAGAGGGGTGGGGGCAGCAGGGGAGAGAGAGGTGAGGGCAGCAGGGGAGAGGGGGTGGAAGCAGCAGGGGAGAGAGAGGTGAGGGCAGCAGGGGAGAGGGGGTGGGGGCAGCAGGGGAGAGAGAGGTGAGGGCAGCAGGGGAGAGGAGGTGGAAGCAGCAGGGGAGAGAGAGGTGAGGGCAGCAGGGGAGAGGGGGTGGGGGCAGCAGGGGAGAGAGGGATGGGGGCAGCAGGGGAGAGGGGGTGGGAGCAGCAGGGGAGAGAGGGGTGGGGACAGCAGGGGAAATGGGAAGAAGGGGCTCCTTTTCACAGTCGCCAGCACTGTACACACAGTGCACTGCAAGGTCTCAGAATGGTTAACAAGGGTTCACCTGAGGTAGAAGGAAAAGGGAGCTGTGAGAAGTGAGGCTTCGCTAGGTGAGAGGAAGTGCAGGCACTGACTGAGGCCTAACAAGAACTGGGCGTGCACACAGGAGCCCGACAGAAGCGATGACAGAGGCTGTACAGGTTCCCTTCTGCATGTGTGTCTGCTCCACACTGAGTGTGTGCATGAGAGCGAGGAGAAGCACACTCGGCAGCAGAGAAGGAAAGTGGACAGGAAAGCCGTGAAGCTGCCTGGGTGTACTGGGCTCTTCCTGAGTTTGTGATCATGGGCTTGAGGGAGATCGACAGACCACATGGCTGCGTGAGCTCCCCTCCAGCCTGGACGAGGGTGGGAGACAAGCGGCAGGCGGGTGAGGAATGGATGGAGCTAGAGCTGTGACACAGCCAGTAAGAAAAACAGATGGGAGTGGCGCTGCCCTCAACATATTCCAGAGCTGAAGGGATGGACGCCCCCGTCATAGCGAGGAAACAGCATAGCAGCGACCACATTTCCCAAGGAAAGGACAAACTCACCCTGGAATCCTGAACGCTAACTCTATGAGAAAATTGCCACAGCTACTCAAATCACGCCTTTCATAGCTGTTGTTCCCACCAAATGACGCTTTGTTCTGAATTTCTGTTATCACTAACAGAATGATGGGTCGGCATTTATCCACGCAGAGGGAGGCCTGTGGAGGGCTAATGACTTAAAGCAACAGATGCTTTTAGCTGACATGAGAAAGAGCACCTAGTACTGGAATCCACAGTCATACATGATTCTTATATGACATACATGGCGCTCCTAGCTCCTACTTCATAATTTAACTGTTACGTAGTAATTATGAAATGACCATGCTTCATAGAAAAGTCATGAAGGAAAATATTTCCGGGTACACATGTGAATGGACATCATCATTTCTTAAGAAAGACAACCCTGAACATCATCTATGAGCTCATTTATTTAAAACAAACAAACAAACAAACCCTTTTTACCAGGGTTAAGCAGCTCTCGAGGAGACAGCTACAAACACCACACAGGCAGAGCTGATTCCTGCGGTGCGAGGGACTGCACCCAGGTCCTCACGCATGCTGGTGAGTGCTCTGCCATCCACAGTACCCTTGATATCCACTCAATTCTAGAAACTTTTGTGCCAATGTAGCCCAAAGACAAGAAACCAGGGCCTTGCCATTCGACCATTACTTCACTCTTCCATTTACAGATTACTTTTTGATCATGTGTGTGTGTGTGTGTGTGTGTGTGTCGCACGCATATGTGCACTATACACTCAGAAGGTGGTGGTGGGTCTCTTCCTTTCATGTTCTTGAGACAGGACCTCCCACTGAACTAGAACTCACCTATTTATTAGACTGGCTCGCCAGTGTCCTAGAATGTCCCTCCCTGTGTCTACCTCCTGAGTGTCAGGGTTACCGGCATGACCTCCTGAACCCGTAAGTCTTACGTGCTGTGGGAACTGGGGGTCCTCACTCCCGTGCAGGAAGCCCTTTGCCCACCATGTGCTCTCCCTAACCCCCAGACAGCATTATGGGAAGGCAGAGCAGTCTTTAGGGGAGCCCATGCCTATAGAGAGGGAGAATGGGGATTGGAGGGAGAAGCATCAGCCAAATTCACAAACTCAGCAGGAGCAACTCAGTCTTCGCCAGACCTGAGCCTGGCTGGAAGAGGAACTGGAGCTGGAGAAGGGGAAGGAGATGGGTTTGCAGAAGTCTTCACTAGTCACTATCAAATGAACAGACAGAAGCAAGACACACCGACCGCAGTGACCTTCAGGCCACTGATTGCTTTAATCAGTGAGGCAACATCGAGATGCTGAGACCAAAGTACAGCTTCCAGGTTGGAGGCTGAGGCTCACCTGCTGCACCTATGGGGGAGGTAGCTGGGGTCATGTTGTGGACATTGAGACCAAGACTCTGGGAGGGGCCTGGGGCTGATGCAGCTATTGGAGGTCCCGGAGGGTTCTCCCTCTGGGGAGATGTAAGCGGGGTGGTCGGCTGGGAGGTCTGTCCACCAGCAAGTCGTGCCAGGCGCCTCCGTCGAATCTACAGAAGAGGAGAGAAAGGACATTCTGTCACTGACAGTAGAAACACAACCACCTGTAAGAACAATGACGTCAGTGTACTAAAACCATCAAAACCATCTCCAAGCTTAGGAGCCAAAGACACCTAAAAAGAATGTGTGCAGGGGCTGGAGAGACGGCTCAGCAGTTAGGAGCACTGACTGCTCTTCCAGAGGTCCTGAGTTCAATTCCCATCAACCACATGGTGGCTCACAACCATATGTAAAGGGATCCGATGCCCTCTTCTGGTGTGTCTGAAGACAGCTACAGTGTACTCATATAAATGAAATAAATTTAAAAAGAATGTGTTCAGAAAAGTAACAAGGCAAAGCAAATGTTCCAGTTGTGTGTGTGTGTGTGTGTGTGTGTGTGTGTGTGTGTGTCAGAGGAAAACCTCAAATTTAGTCCTTACCATCTGCCTAGTTTAAGCTAGCTCTCTTCTGTTCCCCACTGCATAGGACATGCTAGCTGCCCATCCATGGGGGGGGGGGGGGTATCGTTAGGTCTCAGCACCCCCACCTCCCTCCCCATATGTCTAGAAATGAGCTTAAGCAGGAGCACAGGCTGCAGGACTTCTGGAGGTTAGAGAAAAGCTAGCATTCCTCAGGAACTTGTGAAAGGGTTTTCTATCCCCAGAAAGAGTCCCTCCTCCCAGCTTATCAGCCTCCTCACAACCCACGTGATTTGTCTGCCCCACACTCAAGCACTATCTTGCTGCTCTCTGTACTCTGGCTAGGCTCTCTTGCTATCTCCCAACACCCCTCTCCCCACCCCTACTCCCCTGCTTCCCTAGTGTTGCACACAAATAGCACCAGGGCAACCCACAGCACCTTAGGCCTGACCAAGTCCAGTCTGCTTTCTCTTCGCTCTGCTCTGGACTCTTCCAGACGCCCCTGGGTACTTTCCTCTTTACTCATAATAAAAGCCTCCCCTAGCACAGAGATCATGTCAGCAGTTTCTTTACTGCGCTCCTCCACAACAGTTTCTTCTCTTTGCCTTCCACCCCAGCATAAAAGCAGTGAAGACAAGGCACTGCACCTGGCTCTCTGTGGGTTCTGGATCTGAAATCTGGTCCTCACACTTAGGTAGCTAGGGCTTTACTAAGTGAGCCATGTCCACAGCCCCAAACTGATGCTCTTAGAAGCTGCTGCCTTACTCTTGAAACCTATACAGTGATCGGCTCACCAAGATGCTCTATGTTACACTGCAAATTTCCAATATGCTCACTACCCAACACACTAAAACCTGTTTTGGTTATATGTGTGTGTGTGTGTGTGTGTGTGTGTGTGTGTGTGTGGTGGCGAGAGCTGTCTGTTCAAGAAAGGGTTTCTCTGTGTAGCATTGTCTGTCCTAGAACTTGCTCTATAGACAAGGCTGGCCTTGAACTCAAGACATCCACCTGTCTCTGCCTCCAGAGTACTGAGATTAAAGGTGTGTGTCACCACCGCAAATCAAAACCTGGTATTTTAACAAAATGGCATTATGTAGTCATTTTAGATAGGTAAGATTTAGAGGCTACATGGCTCAGTAGTTAAATGTACTTTGTTCTTACAGAAGACCAAAGTTTGACTTCCAGCAACCATTTCTAACTCCAGTTTCAGGGAATCTGATGCCCTCTTCAAGACTCTGTGGCAACCAGGCACACATGTGGTACACATACATATATGCAGGCAGGACAACTCACACACATAAAATAAAAATAAATCTAAAAAAATTAAAAGAAAAGTCTATTTCACCCAATAGGAGAAAGAAACAAAAGATACACCAAGACACAAAGTTTATGTTTAGGCTGATTTTTTTTTTAATGTGATCAAAATGAAAATATAATCGGCCATTCTCTGAATGCTTCAGTTACCAAGTAATTACAAATAAACATAGGATGGGTCACAGCAGCATTTCCTATGTCACTCATCCTCCCTCCCTCCCTCCCTCACACGCACACATGCACGCACCACCACCCTGAGGTTATACATGTATACCAAGCACTAGATGTGAACAGGCTTCTCAGAAATGAGGCAGCCCCAGACACACACACTCCTCCTACCAGGAATAAGTAGGACAAAGCTCCAGCCCCAGCGATTCCTAACAAGGACAGATTCCAGGAAATGCGTGTCCTTCTCACACTGTGCAACACCTGTGCCCTTTACCTCTCTTAGACCAAGGAAATGCCCTGAGTCCTTGCCCCAGAGAGGAGAAGCGTCTCCTCCCGGCCTGTGCCTCAGACATGCCAACCAATCGCTTCACCTGAAACATGTCACACAGGTCACTATCTCAAGTTTACTTAAGCACATTAAATCTTTTGAAGAAGGGATTAGGAGAAGCTAGGGAGATGGCTCAGTTGATAAAGTTCTTGCTCGAGGACCGGAATTCAGATCTCCCACACCTGTCTCCCCCTGCACAGCTGCAAACGTGCCACAGCCACGCAGGCTTTGTCAGGGTGCTGGGTGTCTGAAGTCTGGTCCCTAAACACTTACAGCAAGCATGTTATCCACCAAGCAATCTCCCAGTCCCGACTTCTTTGTTGCTGTGTTCTGTTTTAATTTCAGCAATAAGACCTGAGCATGGGGCGTGCCACACTCTTAGCAAGCACTCAGCTCTCAGGTTGACAGCTCCAGCTCAAGGTATGATTTTCTTTGAAAACTAAGAGATAAAATCTGCATCATGAAATTTAAGTGTGCCAAGTTTTGATGTACGACGGAGCTGGGGAGCTGGCTCGGCGGCTGGGAATGCAGCCTGTGCTTAGATGGGACTTGAATTCGGTTCCCTGCATGCACGATGGATGACTCACAACTGTCTGCAACTCCAGGCCCAAGGGATTCCCCCTCATCGGCCTCCTCTGACACTGCACACTTGCCAAAAGCACACAAACAAACACCCATAATTAAAAATAAAAATAACTCTTTAAAGTTTCCATTGTATCTTATTATTGTGTGCATATGGGTGTTGTGCCCACACACTACATCCATGCACCACATAACCCACAGAGAGTCCTTAGAGGCCAGAGAGCGATCTGCTGAGACTATAGCTACAGATCTTTGTGTGGATGCTGGGACTGAACCCAGATCCTCTGGAAGAGATCTACTGACCTTACCACAGAGCTATCGCTCTAGCCTGAAATAAAAATAAATGTTCTTTTTAAAAATTTTAATGACATTACTGAAACACTTATATAAATACTAATATGAACAGCCCCCATTCTCAAAGATTCCCTGATTTTCTTTAGTGATTCCTGCATATTCTAGTTTTCAAACACAGATATCTTCTTGTATTTTTGTCACTTTTGCATCTGGCTTTACACCACCAGTATTTTCAGTACTTAGGACTACATTTCTTCAGAGCACACTAACACTGCAGCTTTCTGCCATATCTGCCCACTGCTTTGTAGCCTTGGCTGTTGGCACTGCACTGTGCTTGCTAATGACTCCACTAAAGGGCTGGGCATACCCAAAATCAGGGGTTTGGTTTGGCTTGGTGTCTGAAGACAGGGTCTCACATAGTCCGGCTGACCACACACTCATTATCTAACTAAGGCTGGTCTTGAACTTCTGATCCTACTGTCTCCACTTCCCAAGTTCTGAGAATAAAAGCATGTGTGACCATGCGTCAATATGCGGCTCAAAAAATAAGACATTTTAAGTTGCTGTGGCCAGGGGGTGATGATGGAGTGCACCTTTAATCCCAGCACGTAGGAGGCAGAGACAGACAGATCTCTGCTGAGTCTTGAGGCCAGCCTGGGCTACAGTTCGTTCTAGGATAGCTAGGACTACACAAAGAAACAAAGAGCCCTCACTGCTCCTGGACACTCATGTATGGGGGATTATAACCAGGTATAATTCCAGCTCCAGGGATCCAACAACCTCTTCTGTCCTCAGAGGAGGACATCTGCACAGTCCCCCTACACCCCTAACACACACACACACACAAACATGCACAGAGAGGGAGGGAGGGAGGGAGGGAGGGAAGGAGAGGGAGGAAGTAGCCAGTCCCAGCATTCCAAGTATTACTAAATTCCTTTTCTTTACTCAACCTACTTTTTATGGCTGGTTATCTCCTTAAGTTAAACCTAGGTTCTTTTTAAAAGATTTCCTTTTCCATTTGTCACAGATCAAGAATGGAAAAGCATGAAACAGAAACAGCTGTGGCAGTTCCATGGCCACGGCTGCGCCCCGCCCCAGACCCTGAGCAGGAGCCACATTCTGCCCGTCTCAGGTCACATTTTTAGCTGACACTACAACAGGGTTTCCCCTAATGGCTCTCCTGATGCTGTAGGTCCCACCCCCTCCTCCAGATTTACCCACACTAGACTCAAGGCAGGGAAAGCCCCAGGGCAGGGCAGATCAAACTGCTCCTCTTAGTTTTAGCTCGTTGTGGGGGTCGGGAGGGTCCACAAAATACTGCTTTAAATGTAATAAAATACAGTCTGCAAAAATCCTTATTTCCAACTAAAATTTTACAAAGTAAATAAATTCCAACACACAGACAGACATCACTCACAACTTCTAGTCTTTAGGATGTTCTCCTAAAGATAGTCTACACATTTTTCAGTCACACGAGACCTCCCAGATCTCAGCAACAACCTACCCCTGCTCCTACGAAGAGGAAGGGGATGGGACAGGGACGACGGACAGATAGTAATCTTTCTACTTACAATGTCACTTCTGGAGGCTCTTGGTGATCCTGACACAAAGGAGTAAGTGAATAATTAACTGAGGCAGCCCTCTGCTTCCCATGGGCCAGATGCAGCTCTATAGCCCATGTGTAAGCTCAGTTAACAACCCAGGGGTCCGCACACTCCACTACCATTTTACAAGTGAGGAAACCACCTCCAGTGAAGTGACTTGCTCAGCAACACAGCTCAGGGGACACAGTGCAGGGTTTGAAGCTGGACTGTGACTTCCCACACATCACCTGTCTCCACACAAGACATTCCTACGGTGACAAGGTGGCACTGCCGCTGACTAGTTTAAGAAGTCAGCTTTGTACAGACTGCTGGTGTCGGACACTGCCTCAACCCTCTGATCAGCAACACTGAACATACTGACCTCTCTGGTGAGGGGTGCACAGTGGAGCACAGAACATCCACCCAGTGTTCTGGCTACAATAGGACAGGAGCATCCTGTCCTACCACGAATTCCTTGTGGCATGTCGATAAGTGCCTACTGTGTGCCACAAAGTTGAAGAAGATGTTCCACTTGAGTCCTAATTCCTACCCTCAAAGTCCTCTAAATAGACCAGGAAAGGAAAAGCAAAGGGGCAGTCAGGACACAAGGTCAGGAGGGCATGGGATGAGGGCAGAGGCAGTATGGGAAGGGAGCACACGGACCCGTGCCTGTGTCACAGCCTCACAGGGAGACCAGCCCACGGAGAGCTCAGCATCCTGTATCCTCACCAGGAATAATACAAAAGTAGGGTGCGCTGTGTTCACTTTGATGTCTTCTTTTTTTTTCCTCTCTAAGATTTATATTTATTTTTTGTGGGTCTGTGTGAACCTTTCACAAGCATGTATATACAGGTGCCCATGAAGCAGACCTCGAGGCCAGGGGTTACAGGCAGCTGTGAACCCTCTTATCCGGGACTCTGGAATAGCAGTGACACCTCTTACAGACTGAGCCGTCTCTCCTGCCTCACATCCATGGCTTTTAAAACTAAGTGTGTTTCTATGCTTTTCAGGGTTTACAGTAGACTTGTAGAAGCTGAACTAAAAATCCAGTTGCTACAAGACATGCACCGATTTCCTCTGTATCCACACTACTGCTAGTGCAAATCTCATACTACACCTCTAAAACCTGCAAACACTTGCTGTCACCCTGTTCCACCCCACCTTCCCTCCAAGACCAGGTGACAGGGCGGAGACATAACTAACTCCAAACCCTACCTAACCAGGAAGTGATGCTTGGAACTGCCTGCCACAGGCTGCGCACAGCACATGGGGAAGAGGACTAATCCCCCTCTTCTGACACGCTCCTGTCCACATAACTGCTCTGCAGCCCACCCTGCTCCTTCTGGTCCTGTCTCGCTTGTTAATGAGACCTTCAGCACCACCGCCCAGTCCCCACATCTCTATGGCGACCAAACCTGCAAACAGTTCAGCACAAGCCAAGTGTGTCTGTGTACACTAATTTATACGCTAAGAGAAAACGTGAACACATTAGTAGCTGATGATTCAAAGCAATTTATTCAACCTTTCTGTAAATGTAAAAATCGTCAGATTACAAAGTCGAGAGCTAAGGGCTGGAGAGACGAGACGGCTCGCTGGTTAAGAGCACTTGCAGAGGAGGCTGGCTCAGTTCCCAGCACACACATGGTGGCTCACAACCATCTCTAAGTCGAGTTTCAGGGAACCTGATGCTACTTCTGATACTGCAGACATGCATACGGTACACATACAAGCATTCTGGCAAATCACTCATATACATAAAATAAAAATAAATCCGCCAGGCAGTGGTGGCACGTGCCTTTAATCCCAGCACTTGGGAGGCAGAGGCAGAGGTGGATTTCTGAGTTTGAGGCCAGCCTGGTCTACAAAGTGAGTTCCAGGACAGCCAGGGCTACCCAGAGAAACCCTGTCTCTAAAAACCAAAACCTAAAAATAAATAAGTAAATAAATCTCTTTTATTTTTAAGTTGAGAACTGAATTTAGCAGCATGCACTACAATAGGAGCATGAGAGTAAGCTCATGGCTAGCTTGTACTACTGACACCATGTTTCAAAAAAAAACAGGTAGGGGGAAACTGAGCTTGTCTATACTCTAGCCAAGCTCAGCTGTATACGAGGGACATGAGCTAGGACGTCTGGAAGAAGGCTGGAGTGACATGGAGGTGAGGCAACGAGAGGGCAAGCAAGGCTGTGACGAGGCGATGGAGGAGCTGGGGAGCGTGACTCAGCCATCTTTCTGTTCCTAGTTGCAGAAGGCAACTCCTGAATTCCTGAAATAACTTCCATCTTTGTTAAGCTCAGCAAGCTGCACTGTGGCTTACAGTGGTCTGCTTATAAATACTTCCACTCCCCAGGATGCTCAACAGTGTGTGGACAGCAGCATCTTGCTTTCTTCACTTCTGGGTTTTCAGGATTCAAGTCTCTTACACAGTGTCTTAGTGTCATGTTTCCGTCACTCCCAGGAACAACTGTGAAGACCCAGCACGCTGAGCGCCTGAGCTGTGCTCACTGCTGACTGGGTTTCTTTTTCAGAGCAGGTAGAAACCCGCTGGGGTGAGGACAGAGGTGCACTGTCAGAGGCAGGTGGATCTGCAGGAACCCACACTGCTTCCCCGACAAGCAAGACACAAGTCAGGGCAGGCAGGCTGAGACACGCCCACTAGCAACACCACCCTGATGCCCTGAACTTGCTCATGAAGGTAAGGAGCAACTGAGATAGACGACCATGGCAGTCACTGTGAGGACGAGCACGAAGGTGGGACAAGACACCAGACTGGCATAAGGACATGGAAGAGAGACGGTCAAGTCCAGGCACATTTAATTAGTGCTACAAAGAACTTGGTCAAAAAACAAAAAAACAAAAACCTTGGTCATTCTTTGGAATTGAGGCATGAAGAAGTAGTGGAAAGCATAGATTTCAGGCCTGGCTATCTACATGAGATAAAATTCTGTAAAGCAAGAATGCAAGAGACTTCAAGAGAGCAAGGCAGCCAGGCAGGAGATATAGCCCTGCAGCACCAGCCCCTTGGGAAGCTGAGGTAGAATTGTTGGACTCAAAAGTCTCTGGCCAACCAAACTAAATAAATAAATAAATAATAAAAGGATACTGAGCATAGGAGACAACCTTTGGCATCTATAGGCTTCCACACACACAGAGACAGATGCACAGACAGGTAAACAGACTGAGACACACACACACACACACACACACACACACACACACACACATACACACACACACACACACAAGAATGGAAGGAGCTAGAGGTTAAACTAGGAGTACCTGCAAGAAACTCATATAAACGGGAGGCAGTGGAGCCTGCCCGTACTCCTATCCCTTGGGAGGCCGAGGCAGGAGCATTGCTGAGGTCAGCCTGAGATACAGTAAGACTGTATTAAAAACACTAAATGAAGAATGGAGAAGAAGGGGACAAGGGTAGAGGGGCTCCAGGAGCGCAGCAGCTAGGCTGACACACACGTGGCTGTTGCTGACTGTTTCTAAGTTTACAGTGAGGCCTGGGAATTTTAAAAAGCAAAGTAGAAAGATGGGAAAATCCTGCACTTTTCCCAGAAGGGAGCATATTTAAAATTGGGACTAAAGAGGGCATGACTTCTCAAAAAAGATGAAAGCCATTAAAAGGAAGCAGGTGAAGCCGGGTGTGGTGGCGCATGCCTTAAATCCCAGCACTTGGGAGGCAGAGTCAGGTGGATTTCTGAGTTCGAGGCCAGCCTGGTCTACAGAGTGAGTTCCAGGACAGCCAAGGCTACACAGAGAAACCCTGTCTCGAAAAAACAAAAAACAAAAATAAATAAATAAACTTAATGCATAAAAAACCAGAACCTACAAAGAAAAAAAAAACAACGTTTTTTTAAAGGCAGCCAAGTACTTTACCCTGGAACAGTGAAGCTGCTGCTCATACGCAGGAACTGCCTGGCTGGAAGGCCTAGTCCAGGTTCAAGGGTTATACACTTTTAACTCATTTGAGGAACTTTGCTTTGGGGTTTGTAAAATGACCCAATGGATAAAGAACTTTGCTGAGCAAGCATAAACACCAGAGTTCTGACCCCAAATCCACGTAAGAGCTGTGTGGGTGTGGTCGCCCACAAACCCAGCCCCCAGAAGACGGAGATGCAGATCCTAGGGCTAGCTAGGTAGCAAGACAAGGTAGTGAGCTAAGTCCAGTGAGGGCCCTGATAAGCTCAGTAGTCAAAGAGGGCACCCTGTTCCCCAAAAGATGCAAAGGGCAGGGGTTTTTCCAAAATATTCATCAACACTTGATTTTGGGAAAGGAGCTAGACACACCATGGCATAATGGTCTCATGCTTACCACATGAGGCCCAAAGATCAGGCTCAGATTCTGAGACTTGGGGGAAGCTCCTTCACCACTGACAATCCCACAGGTTCTAGACACTTCTCAGAAGGCACCTGAGCTTGCTGTGGCAGTATACGCTGTAATCAGAGCACTCGGGAGGCTGAGGCAGGAGGATGCTAAGTTCCAGGACAGACTGACCTAGATAATGAGGCCCTGTGTTGCACAGATACACGAGGAGGAAACAAAGAGGGGACGATGTAGAGAAGGAAGGAAAGAAGGGTGAAGGAAGAAACACTTTACCACTCCATCTGAAAATACAGCAGAATCCACAGGCAGGAGTGAGCAAATACCATTCCATCTCCAGTCGGCCACAACACCAGAGCCCTTCTAGCTGGGTCTAGCCTCAACCTCGGCTGTACCCACACCTACCTGGGTTCCTCTCTGAGACCTGAGTTCCTGATACAGGAGAAGTTGACAAAGAGCCACTGACCTCGCAGGTAAGCATCAGAACAGGCTGATATTCTGCTCCATCTGCCAGCTCCTCTTTACTATCTGCACAGCCCAAGCCCTAGCTGACAGGGGCGTGGTCCATTCTTATTCGTCCTACGTCCTTGCAACCCTAACAGTATCTCACCCAGAGAGCACTTAGTAAACAGTTGCTGAACAAATGAAGGAGTCCCTGAGAAAGACAGGTGACAAGTGTTTCCCAGAGACACACATCACACACGTATCAATATTTTTCAACCCAGAGCTCTCTCCATCTTTCTGCACTTTGATCTCTTTGAGGCTCAGATACTACTTTCCTTTAGCTTGGGTTCTGTTAACATTGTGCGTGCAGCAAAGCTGCTGTCCTGCGCATCACCTCTGTGAGCTGACAGAGAAAGCAGAAGGATCCAGAGCCTCCCTTGGGAAGCATTGTAGGGCTGTAAGGAGGCTGTTTTAGCTGCACTGCATCCTGGTTTGTTCGTTTGGTTGGTTTGGAGTTTACTGTTTGGTTGATTTTTGTTTTCTGACACAGGATCTCACTGTATATCCCTGCTGGCCTGAACTGCTAAGTAGAGCAGGCAGCCTGTTAACCTAGAGCCTGCCTGCCCACCTCTGTCTCACTAAAATTAAAGCTTAGGCCACCACCCTTGGCTCCTTTGGGGTTTCTGTCTAGTGCTGGGGTTGAGCCTAGGGTGTTACGCATTCACAAGAGTCTGCACTCAAGCTGCACCCTCAGCTCTTTTCCCTTTGGTTTGCTTTTTTTTTTTTAAGATTTATTTATTTATTATATGTAAGTACACTGTAGCTGTCTTCAGATACTCCAGAAGAGGGAGTTAGATCTCGTTACGGATGATTGTGAGCCACCATGTGGTTGCTGGGATTTGAACTCCGGACCTTCGGAAGAGCAGTCGGGTGCTCTTACCCACTAAGCTATCTCACCAGCCCTGGTTTGTTTTTTTGAAACAAGGTCTCGCTATGTAGCCCAGGCTAGCCTTGAACGTTCAGTGATCCTTCTGCCTCAACTTCATCAATATGGGAATTACAAGAAGGTACCACGGTATTCAGCTTAAAAAAATGATTCTTAGCCGGGAGTGGTGGCACACGCCTTAAATCCCAGTACTCGGGAGGCAGAGGCAGGTGGATTTCTGAGTTCGAGGTCAGCCTGGTCTACAAAGTGAGTTCCAGGACAGCCAGGGCTATACAGAGAAACCCTGTCTCCAAAAATCAAAAAAAAAAAAAAAGTAGATTCTTACAGCTATAGTTTTGTGTCGACACCAGAAAGATCAGGCTAGACAAGCACCCTGCAGGTGCCACTTGCATCTTTGATCTCACTTAGAGTCGATGAGCCAAAGCCAAGCAGAAGCTGCTTCTAACACTGGTCCATAAAACAGACTCAGTAAGTGACAAGCCCCAGGAGAAGGGACCAGCACTCTACCGAAGAAGATGGCTTGCCACACAAGCATAGGGACCTGAGCTTGGCTCCACAGCACCCACATAAAACCTGGGCACATGGCTCGCATCTGCAATGGGGGAGGGGTGGATAGGCAGATTCCTAGAGCTTGCCAGCCAGCCAATCACGCCAACTGAGCTCCAGGTTTAGTGAGATCTTATTCATGAAAATGAGAAAGATGGGCAACTGGAGAATACATTAGTATTCAGTAATAACAGTAATCTCCCCTGGTCTCCAAGAACACAAGTTCCCACAGGTAAGCAAGCATGTGTATACATACACACACACACACACACACACACACACACACACACACACACCATACATATGTGCATATCTAAATATGTATACAGTTAACAGTGTGTACTAACTGGTTTTGTGTGTCAACTTGACACAAGCTGGAGTTATCACAAAGAGTAAGCCTCCCTCGAGGAAATGCCTCCATGAGATCCAGCTGTAAGGCATTTTCTCAATTAGTGATCATGGGGGGGGAGGACTTATTATGGGTGGTGCCAATCCTGGGCTGGTAGTCCTGAGTTCTACAGGAAAGCAGGCTGAGCAAGTGAGTAAGCAGCATCCTTCCATGGCTTCTGCATCAGCTCCTGCCTCCAAGTTCCTACCCCATGTGAGTTCCTGTCCTGACTTCCTTTGATGATGAGCAGCAATGTGGAAGTGTAAGCTGAATAAACCCTTTCCTCCCCAACTTGCTTCTCGGTCATGTTGTTTTGTGCAGGAATAGAAACCCTGACTTAGACACAGAGTTAGTATTTAACTGTCTCACCACAAGACCACCATTGTTTCAATCCAAGTGTACTTTCCCTGGGGTGGGAGCACTAAGACTGGTGCTCAGCAGGAGTGGTCACTGACTTTAATCACGAAATAACAAAAACAAACAAGTTTCTTTTAGGAGAGCTTATATGTGGTAAAGAAAAATTATTTCTCTTTTAACAGCTTCATATTTCTCTCATCTCATTCAAAAATTTTAATTGATATTTTTTTCTGTGTCCATACTGTCTCCCAATATTATGATCAGGGAAACTGTACTGTTCGGTCGCACAGAGCGTTCCAGCCAACGATGAGGTGGGCGTCCATGACCGTGACTCCACCCACTTGAGAGGCAGCCTGGGCAGATGGGACAATACCTAAATAACAAAGGCTGGTTTTTTCACTTTCTAGTAATTTTTAATTCCATCCCAGAAATAATTTTCCACATTAGGCCATCCATAAATTCAAATTTTCTCTGTAAATGTATTTTGCTATTTTTTTGAAAATTTAAAATCTGTACATTATTTGTAGCTAACCTAAATACCTGATGGGTTATTTTGCTGTTTTTAAGTATACATTATTTATAGCTAACTTAGTACCTTGTTTACAGATAAAACCTCTATAATACTTGGCAGACTGAGGAAGGAGGACCCCAAAGTCAAAGATGTCTTGGGCTTTATATTAAGTTCCTGTCTTAAAAAAACAAAAACTAACAACAACATGAACTAACCAGTACCCCCAGAGCTCCCAGGGACTAAACCACCAACCAAAGAGTACAGATGGTAGGACTCATGGCTCCAGCTACATATGCAGCAGAGTATGGCCTAGCCCGTCATCAAGGGGAGGAGAGGCCCTAGGTCCTGTGAAGGCTCTATGCCCCAGTAGGGGAATGCCAGGTTCAGGAAGCGGGAGTGGGTGGGTTGGTGAGCAGGGGGAGGGGTTAAGGGGAGGGGGGATTTCAGAAGGAGACCAGGAAAGGGATAACATTTGAAATGTAAATAAAGAAAATATCTAGTAAAAAATACGAAGAAAAAAAAACTAATACAGTAAGAAAAAAGTGTTTGTTTATGTATATACACACACAGACATATGGGTTATATGAGTATTTTGCCTACCTATGTTTCCTGTGCACTACCTATGTGCCTGGTTCCCTCGGAGGCCAGAATAGGGAGTCAAATTCCTTGAAAACGGAATTGCAGATTGTGAGCCACCATACGGGTTCTAGGAATCAAACCCAAGTTTTCTGGAAGAGCAGTTAGTGCATTTACCGCCAAGGTATGTGGCCCCTGGATAAAACACACACACACACACACACACACACACACACACACGGGTTTTTTTTGTTTTTTTTGTTTTTTTTTTTTGGTTTTTGGTTTTTCCATTTGTCAAGACAGGGTTTCTCTGTGTGGCTCTGGCTGGCCTGAAATTCTGCTCTATAGACCAGGCTGGCCTTGAACTCAGAGATCCACCTGCTCTGTCTTCTGAGTGCTGGGATTAAAGGTGTGTACTATCACTGCTAGGCTGAATTATATTTTTAAAAAACATTTTAGGTAAGTTATGGCCTTATGTATGATTCATATTTCTTGAAAACAAGACTTTATACCATAAATACAAGATGGAGGAATGGAGACACAGTGCTCTTTCAGAACACCAGTGTTCAATTCCCAGTACTCACATGGCCGGTCACAACCATCTGTAACTCCAGTTACAGGGATCTGACACCCTCTTCTGGCCACCAAAGGCACCAGGTACACACACAGTGCACATATATACATGAGGGCAAAACATTCATTTAAAATAAATGGGCAATGGTGGCGCACGCCTTTAATCCTAGTACCTGGGAGTCAGAGGCAGGTGGATCTCTGAGTTCATGACCAACCTAAGTCTACACACAAAGAAACCCTGTTCAAACAACAAAACAAAGAAATGATTTTTTAAAGACATGATCAAAATAGATACTGTGGATGATAAAACACCAAAGTTTTATTAAGACTGGAGAAATAAGATGTACAATCCTGGGCTTAGTGTAAGGTATATCCAATCTACTAACACAAGATAAAAACTAGGTTACAAAGAGACAACTGTCTTGTTCTGTCCATCCATCTACTCATAAAAACATTTATCATGGGCCATTCTGTGCCCAGCCCTGTGCTAGAAAGAGGCTAACAATGAGCATGAGCTGGGAGCCTATGTTCCAGTGGAGACACATCAGTGAGCAGGCCAGTCAAGGCCACAGAACCTGGATTAAGGACAGGAAACAAATTTTTAAAAAAGATTTATTTTATTTATATGAGTACACTGTAGCTGTTTCCAGACACACCAGAAGAGGGCATCAGATCCCTTTACAGATGGTTGTGAGCCACCATGTGGTTGCTGGGAATTGAACTCAGGACCTCTGGAAGAGCAGTGGGTGCTCTTAACCACTCAGCCATCTCTCCAGCCTAGAAAACCAAATTTTAATGAAATGCCTTTTCCTTCTCTAAAACCCTCCCCCTCAGCTCAACTGCTGCTGCTGCTGCTGGAATGGTACAGTGAGGTGGGGTTACCTGAGCCTCATGATCACATCTTAGGAGCTGGAGAGATGGCTCAGTGGTTAAGAACACTGACTGGGCCGGGCGGTGGTGGCACACACCTTTAATCCCAGCACTCGGGAGGCAGAAGCAGGTGGATTTCTGAGTTCGAGGCCAGCCTGGTCTACAGAGTGAGTTCCAGGACAGCCAGAGCTACACAGAGAAACCCTGTTTCGAAAAATCAAAACAAAACAAAACAAAACAAAGAACACTGACTGCTCTTCCAGAGGTCCTGAGTTCAATTCTCAGCAACCACATGGTGGCTCACAACCATCTGTAATGGGATCTGACGCCCTCTTCTGGTGTGTCTGAAGACAGCGACAGTGTACCCATGTAAATAAGGTAAATAAATAAATCTATTAAAAATATATACAAAAAGCAGCAGTGCACCGTTTTGTAAAAAAAAAAATAAATAAATAAATAAATAAAATAAAAAAATAAAAAAGCCTTTCAGACCCAGGCATGATGGTACACACTTTTAGACTGAGGCACCTACCTGAGGCCAGTCTGGGCTCAACCTAAGACAACCCTGCCTCAAAAAACAAAACCAAACACACACCATCTCAGATCAACACCTCTAAGCAATTTCAAAAGAATGACCAGTTTGCCCCAGGAGGACAGAGCTGACACATTTTATCCTCCGTGGCCCATTCTGTGTACCCATGCCGCTCCTGTCCCCACCCATTCCCACCATTCCCACTGAGATGAACTGCTCCACACATCCACAGCAGCTCCTCACATCTACTTACCACACGAGCTCACTGCTGGACCAGGACTCCCTTATTCCTGATCTCAGTATGAGCAACCCTGACTGAGAAGGCATGCAGTACCTATTTGCTGAAATTAAATGGATTAATAATAATCAGATGTCCACCACGTCCATGTTTATCACCAGCCTTATGTTTGTTGTTGTAACAGCCTGCCTCGCTTTCCCCTTC
Source organism: Mus musculus (assembly GCF_000001635.26). Lineage (NCBI taxonomy): Eukaryota > Metazoa > Chordata > Mammalia > Rodentia > Muridae > Mus > Mus musculus. The sequence goes on from NT_166299.2 coordinate 2,835,221, forward strand.
CAAGAGCTGCAACTAGGAGCATGCACCACCCAAGCTGACGTTTCTAAATTCAGACATGTACTATGATGGTCTATATACTGAGTTCTGGTTCTCGTCCAAACAAGGCTACATAGTAAAACACTGTCTCAGAAAGCAAGCCAATGTCACATTGACTTCCTACCTCAAAGGAAAGGAGAGAAACAGTAAACACTGAGTCAAACCTGCTGGAAACAATAAAGACATTGGCCCAGTTTAATCTTCTTTTTAATTTTATGTGTCTAAGTGTATCAGGTGCTTACAGAGGCCAGAAGAGGGCATTAGATCCCCTGAAATGAAATGATACAGGATTATAAGCCACTGTGTAGTTCTTAGAAATTAAACCCCCATCCTCTGGAACCAGTGCTCTTAACCAATGAGCCGTCTCCCCTTAGCCCCATTTTAACTTTTTAAAAAAAAGACAAAAGTAGTGATTAGAATAGGGAAAAATAGCTGGGCGTGGTGGCGCACACCTTTAATCCCAGCACTCGGGAGGCAAGGGCAGGTGGATTTGAGTTCGAGGCCAGCCTGGTCTACAGAGTGAATTCCAGGACAGCCAGGGCTATACAGAGAAACCCTGTCTCGAAAAACAAACAAACAAACAAAATAATAATAATAATAATAGGGAAAAATAAAATGTAAAAAAACCTACCCTCCAAACCCTCAGTTAAACCTATGGCTCCCATCAATAGCCACAAGTGGCTTCCTAGCTCCCCCACCCATTTTCTTCTGACTTAGGCCAACTTGTCCTATTAAGGTCGTGGATCACTGCGCTGCCAAATCCCAAATCCCATAGTCACCTCTACATCTGTCCCTCAGCACTTGCTATGTAGCTCTGACAACCTGAGTTCAAGCCTACGTAAAGGTGAAAGAAGAGAATAACTCCACGGATGCTGTGCTGTGGCTCCCCAGGCATGCATACTTAGGCCCAATACTTAGGGAGGGAGTAGAGCCACCTGCATCCCTAGAGCTCACTGGCCAGGCAATCTAGCCAATCAGTGAGCTCCAGATTCAGAGACACATCTTTAAAAAAACATGACTTACAAAGGAGACTGAGACACTGAACCTTGACCTCTGGCCTGCAGAGGCACTTACACATCTGCACACACCTATAAGAAACACACAGGGGCTGGAGAGATGGCTCAGTGGTTAAGAGCACTGACTGCTCTTCCAGAGGTCCTGAGTTCAATTCCCAGCAACCACATGGTGGCTCACGACCATCTGTAGTAGCATCTGATGCCCTCTTCTGGGGTGTCTGAAGACAGCTACAGTATACTCATAATAAATAAATAAGAAACAAAGACACAGATAGCGCGTACACACACAAAAGCCAAAGCTATGCTTCTATCTTGCTTAGGCCATTATTATTCTGGACTGTCTGCTCTATCAGCTAATCACCACCATAACTACCACACAGATCTTGGACCCGGAAGTTATATGTATGACCTTGACTTGGGGTCAGCATGGGCACAGATGCAGCAGAGCAGAAAGCAGGTGATCCTTATTAAGCTTCAATAAACATCTGGTAAGAATAATGACACCGGGGCCTGTAAGGCGGCTGAACAGGCAGAAGTACTTGCTCCCACGCTTGTTCCCTGGCTCCCAGAAAGCAGCGGGAAAGAACCATTTCTAGCAAGTGGTCTCTGACCTCCACATGCATGCCATGCCACGCCATACACCGTGTCCCGTCCATGTCACCATAAAAAACAGCTGACACGCCAACACAGCCTGTAACTGTAGGGCAGCTGCGGGGACGATTCAGATCTAATTATTTCCTGGCTTCACGCCACTGTAAGGAAGTAGTTCCACGCATGAGGCCAATCAGCATTCAAGTATAAAAGGCACTATGATCTGCCTAAGGAATGCCTGTGCACAGGGCAGGTTTACTCAGACCAGGAAAAACAACCTCGTCAGCACTCAAGGGATGAACTCTGGAGAAAACGCCATCTCATGAAGAGGAGGTGTCTAGGCCAGCTTCAGACTTTGCCCAAGAATAGAGACAGTAACAAGTGTGCTGGATAGTTTCAGCCATCTCAGAGGAGAACCCCAATTCAGAAAATGCCTCCATAAAACTGGGATGGAGGGAAGCCTGTACTGTCTTGATTGATTGTGATTGATGGGGGAGGGAACAAGCCTTTGTGGGGGTCCTGAGTTCTATAAAAAAGCAGGCTGAGCAAGCCAGGAAGAGCTAGGTTCCTGCACTGTTTGAGTTCCTGCCCTGACTTCCGTCAGAGATAAAGCATTCCCTGGAAGTGTAAACTGAAATAAACCCACGTTGCTTTGGTCATGGTATTTCATCGGAACAACTGAAACCCTAACTAGGACAACCAGGGACAAGGAGGTGCCACCAAAGTACCCAGAAGCAGGGCTGCTGCCTGGGATATCAGGAACCACACCAGGGCAGAAAGCCCGCACTGGTGGCCCTGGCGGGTCCAGAAGGAGTTTGCCCCAAGGGCTACAGTCTATCCTCTTTCAATGGGCGGGCGTCTTTATTTCCAACACCCTAGCCCTCCCACAGCACACGAGGGGAAGGGCGGGAGGGAGAGAACTGGTGCCTTCACCCACGTAAGGGTCCTGGACTCTACAGTTTCCTTGGGTTTTCTTCCTCAGGGCGGTGGGGTTTCAGAAGGGGCTAACCAGGAAGGTCACTGTCTTCTCTTTCTCACATGAAAACTTTTGGCTGAGCAGGCAGTTGCCCAATGACAACTGTTTCTCAGCATTCCCAACAAGTGGCCAAGGCTCTGCCCAGAGAGAGGCAACCAACCAAAGCTATGTGCAACATCTAGGCTGTGCGTGACAAAGTATGACCTCCTTCCCTCTCCTCTCTGACTAAATGCAGACATACATTGCCATGAGATGAAGCTGTATGTTGCCACATCAGCCTTTTGCCTCCTACCCAGACTTAGAATCAACAGCCATCTGAGTCCTCTGGCACCCTCAACTCAACCCCACAGCCATCCTGGTTCCCAAACCACTGACTGACCCACCTTCCCCACCACCAATCCAGCTGCTCCCACGTCATCTCTCCCTGGCACTTCAGCAGTGCCTCCTAACCTTTCTCTCCGACTTCCTCCTCATAGAGGAGAGAACTGATTCTTTAATAACATAAATCATTTGTGTGCTAGCTAGTTTTTGTCAATTTAACACAGCTTAGGCCATCTGAAAAGTCTCAATTGAGGGGATTGTCCTCAACAGACTGGCTTGTGGTAATTTCTGTAAAAATTTGCCTTGATTGACTATTGATGGAGGAGGGTTCAGCCCACCGTGAGCAGCTGCATACCCTAGGCAGGTGGTCCTGGGCTATGGAAGGTCAGTGAGCAAGCCAGTAACTGCTGCTCCTCTATGGATTCCACTCCAGTTCCTGACCTGACTTCTCTCAGTGGTAAAATGTGACGTGAGAGTTGTCAGAGGAAATAAACCCTTCCTTTACCCCAAGTTACTTTTATCCCATCAATAAAAACCCTGACGAAGACACAATGTAAGCCTCATACTACATGTATGAGCACACAACTTTAATCCCAGCACTGGGAACGCTCAAACAGGTGGATTCCTGAATTCAAGGCCAGCCTGATGTACATAGCACATTCCAGGCCAGCCATGGTCACATAGTGACACCTGTCTCAAAAAGAAAACAAAAATAAGTATGAGCTGTCTCAGGCTGCCAGTTGCACCAATCAGCAAGAGAAAAACAAACAAACAAACTGCACATGGAACCACAGCAAAGTGCTTTATGATAGGACAGGGACAAGTAGGGCAAGGTGGTTTATGCCTACCACCCAAGGGTTTAGGGGCTGAGGCACGAGGCTTGCCCTGGGCTCAAGGCCAGGGTGGGATACAGTGAGAGCCCCTGACCTTCAGTTGCAGTCTGGGGACTGAGGCAAGCGGACCTCTGTGAGACCAAGGCCAGTGGTGAGCTCCAAACAAGCTCAATTCTAACCATATGTTCAGTTGCCAAGTACAGCACAGCTTCGAGAACCAGATTTCTGCCCTTGTGAACTCTGCTAACATGCTTGGCTGTTGCCTTACAATGAAAAGTTGCTGTCAGGACTCCAACCGCAGATACCCACTGCTATTCCCATCCCTCTCTCCATAAAAAAGAACATTTGCTCATGGAGAGGAGGCAAAGCACAGCATGTGTGTTCCCAACCTGTGTGCAGGTGCATACCCCGCTATGGGGGCCAGAAGCCCACCACTGGGATTCACTTCTGCTGCCTTAGTTTTTGAGACATGGTCTCTCCCTGAACCTCATGTTCCTGGACTCAGCTGACTTGCTGGCTAGCTCTCAAGTCTGGGGGAATCTCTCGTCTCTACTGCTCAGCTCTAGGACCAAGCCCTGGTACCACACCAGCTTTCTCTGCAGGTGCTGGAGACTCTGAACTCCCATGTCGTCAAGTCACCACCATGCCTGCGCGGCAGGCACTTTATTTAGCCTCTGGGCCATTCCTCCAACCCAAAGCACATCTGTTTTTTAAAGGTACTTAAAAGGGCAACTATACATAAGAGATTGCTCAAAGGGACATCAACGGGTTTATCAGATTTGCACATGGGCAGGAAACGGCCACGCACACACCAACGGGTCAACAGCAATTACACCTGCCACAGTAAGAAGCATCCCAAGCCCAAATACTGTCATTCGGAAAGGATGGGAAGGCAGCCCAAACTGACAGAGGCCTGGGGAACACAGTAAGACTCCAGCTCTCACCACTGTGTCCCTCAGACAGCAAGCCCCAAGGTGGCTGAGTCCCTAGGAACAATCTGTCCCAAAACAGCTCCCTATTGTCCCTTAAATTCTTCTCAAAACTCTGGGCTGGGGAGATGGCTCTGTGATTAAAGAGCTTACTATAAAGGTATAAGGACCTAAATTCAGGGCCGGGCGTGGTGGCGCACACCTGTAATCCCAGCACTCGGGAGGCAGAGGTAGGCGGATTTCTGAGTTTGAGGACAGCCTGGTCTACAAAGCAAGTTCCAGGACAGCCAGGGTTATACAGAGAAACCCTGTCTCAAAAAAAACAAAAACAAAAAAAAAACAAAAAAACAAGGGGTAACACTATTTGAGAAGGATTAAGAGGTGTGGCCTTGTTGGAGGAAGTGTATCACTTGGAGTGGACTTTGAGGTTTCAAAAAACCCACCCCAGGCCCAGCATCTTATCTTTCTCCCCTCTTGACTAAGACAAATGAGAAAGCCTATCTCAAGAACAAGGATGGCAAGCAAGCAAAAGGCACCTGACATCTACCTATGGTCTTCATATATGCACACACAGGCACACTCTCTCTCTCACACACACACACACACACACATGCATGTGTACACACACTCACATACACACATGCAGGCACACACCTTTAAGACACCTTCTTCTAAGTCAAGTGTAGTGTCTCGTGCCTATAGTCTCAGCTACTCAGGAGGGTGAGGCAAGACAATCCTCTGAGCTCAGGGATTTGAGGCCAGCCTGCAGTATGTAACAAGGCCTCACTGGCTCCCCTCAAAAGTGCCAGCTGTGATAACAAGTGACTTGTGTCCCAGCACTCAGAGGGAGAGGCAGGTGGATCTCTGTGAGTCTGAGGCCAGTCTATGGTGTACACAGTAGGCTTGCCAGAGCTACATATTGAGACCTTAGCTAAAATAAAAAAAAAATTGGGGGTGGAGGGGGACCAGAGATGACTCAGTGGTTAAGAGCATTTACAGCGCTTATGTAAGACCAGGGTTCAGTTCCTAATACCTACATGATGGCTCACAATCACCTATTAATATCTACACAGGCATACACGTAAGTAGAAAAATAAAATAAAAAGCCACCCCTGAAACTGACCCCAGTTTTTCAATTCTTCAGGCTATTTTATTTTCCTTTATAGGGTATAGCATCAAAAAAAACGCCTCATGTGCCTGCATATTATCTGCTTCCTTTGAGGAAAATGACGCTGCCTGGAAGCAGCTCTCAGTGGTACTGGAATGCAGTCAGCAAACTATCAGCCCACAGAGTTAAATGCCCCAAGGCAGACATGTCACTGGCTCACTACAGATGCCTTCCTGTCTTCATCAGTATCCAGGGCTATCTGAGGCCTGGACCCTTGGCTATAACAACTGGAGTATAAAAGTCTGCTAGTTTCTGCTGCCCCTCTTCCCTACTCATTATGGGGGTAAGGGTGTTCCTAATGGTGCTTTAGCAAAGGGACTGAGAACTTCACACTTAGGCTCTGGATTGGAATCCAGATCCCACATTAAACTGGCTTATGCCTTGCAGCTGGAATGTAGTTCAGCTGGTAAACTGTTTGCCTGTTTACATGCCTTTCGGCAAGCTTGTTAATTTCTATTAACCTGGGTTTTCCTATCTGTAAAATGGAGAGAATAATAGCAAAGGTGGTAGGGGAGTTCAGAGCTTAAAACAAAGAAGTCCTTGAGTGTCAGCTCACGTCACCATTATCATTGTGTCTCGTCTTTAAGAGGACACAAAAGGACCGACAGGATGGCTCAGCGATTAAAAGCAAACACTATTCATGCAAAGGGCCTGAGTTTGGCTCCCAGCACCCTCCGCAGAGGCCTCAGGACCATCTGTAACTCCAGGTCCAGGGAAACCTGTCTCTTGTCTCTGAAGGCAATTGCACGGACACCCCCGCCCCCCCCCACACACACACAGTTAAAAAAATAAAATAAATAAATAGATCTTTGGTGGGAGGAGGTAGAGATAAATTGGAGTACAAAGGCCAGGTGAGAATCACCAAGCAAATTCATAGTGTGTCTGTCTGTCTGTCTGCCTGTCTGTCTGTCTTTGACACAAGTTTCATTGTCTGTCTGTCTGTCTGTCTGTGATACAAGTTTCATGTACTCTGGCTGTCTTTGAACTCTATGTAGCTGAAGATAACGTCAAGCTTCTTAGCCTCCACGGTCTAACTTCCAAACCTCAGATACAGAAAAGCATCACCATCCCTGATTAAACAGGTCCTGGGGATGGAACCCGGGGCCTCGTGCATGCTAGCTAGGTAAGAACTCTACCAACAGAGCTGGACCACCAGACTTACATTTTCAGTATCTTGCCTTCTCTAAAATCTGCTCATGTCCAATCCCAAAATCAGCCCTGTCCTTAACTAGACACCACGGATTTATGTCTCCTCCTTCTCTCCTGCGTCACAGCGATGTTAGAACTGGATTAATTAGTCAAGCATCCAAGCATGGGACATGACAGCACAACCCTGTGGCCCCAGCACTTGGGAAACAGAAGCAGGAGAAATCGGCGAGTTTGAGGCCTACTTGAACTACAGAGGTCTAGGGCAGCCAAACAGCTAGGGCTACCACAGTGAGATCTCACTTCAAACAAAAAAGAGAAAAGATAAGGCAAAAAGACAGACAGACAGACAGACAGACAGAAAAGAACCAGACTGGCTTAATGCCTCGGTGCTTATTCTCAGTGTGCCCGCTCACCCCCTTCTCACTGTGGAAGGCCTCAATCCACGGACCTCTGTAACAGCAGCAGCCTCCTACTCTGTCCCGCAGTGTGCGCCACCTTCCTCCCAGGCCGCAGGTGCTCACACCCCTGCCAGTCATCTTAAGTCCTAAGTCTCCCTGCAGGGTAGAGATCAATCTCTCTCACGGGCAGAGTAGAAACGCCTAACCTTTCAGACAGCTCTCCAAGATCTGACAACAGCCAGTGCCACAGGCAAACCATCTCCCATGACCAAGCCCCACGGCCTGGTACTGAGCCCCTCAGTCCCCGTTCCCAGGACCCTTTCAGCACAGAGCCTTTTCCTGAAGTCTTAAGACCTCGCCCCATGAGGCATCCCTTCTTATGCTTCTGAGTGGCTCACATGTACCTTCACAATAGCACTAGGCACAGCTTCTACACTGGACATTAAGGTAATCTTATGCTTCACTGTATGGGAGTGAGTGCTCTGCCTGTAGGGGTGTATGTGCACTACATATGTGCCTGGTGCCCGGAGAAGTCAGAAGAGGGCACAGGTCCCTAGAACTGGAGACACAGTGAGAAAGCAACCTGGGTCCTCTACAAGAGTAAGTGCTTCTAACTGAGAAGCCCTCTCTCCAGCCCCTATGTTATACGTTTTAGATTCCTATCTGTATCACCCAACCTGACCCCCAAACTTATGGAGTAAACCATCTGAGGCTGGGGTTGGAAAGAGTTGGTGCAGAAACATCATTACGCATGAGTCAGTCGGTTCCAAGAACAGATCACATCATGAATGAACTCATACAGAATACCACATCAGAGAGGTCAACATTAGCAGAATATTCATGTAGATGCTGTGATCGATCCATGGACAGCTGTTGAACAGTGAGATGTAATAAAGGCAGCTTTGGAATCAGGGGTCCTGAGCTTGAATTCTAACCACGTGACTTCTAAACCAGGTCACTTTTGCCAAGTGTCAGCCTAATGTTTCCTCACCTATAAACTCCACAAACAGTCTTACATCATCACATTGTTTCACCAAATGAGGTCGACCTTTTTTTTTTTAAAAAAACACCATGTGGTTGCTGGGATTTGAACTCAGGACTTCAGAAGAGCAGTGGGTGCTTTTAACCACTGAGCCATCTCTCCAGTCCTGTTTTAGCAAATAAAACAATGGCTGCACCACGCCTGGCAAAGTGCAGGCTTCTAAGACTCAATAACTGTTAATCTTTTCCCACTTACAGAATACTGCTCATCTGTAATCCCAGCACTTGGGAAGCTGAGGCAGGAGGATCACAAATCTAAAATCTACCTGGTATATATAGCCACACCCTGTCTCAAAAAAAAAAAAAAAAAGAGTGGAAGACACAGTATTAAAAATCAATAAGAACCCAAGGTCATATATGCTGCATTTGGGAAGAATACTGAACACTCTTCTAAAACTTTGAGCACACCCCAAGTCCCAGCCAGCGACCTCACAGAAGTAGGTCATACAAATGTAGAAGAAATAGAGAAAAGGAGCCGGGAAAGGTACAAATCATCTCAAAGCAATCTCCTCAGCACTGCTGAGCAGCAGTTTAAACCACCTGCCCTCCTTACAGCACTGCCTTGGTCCACGAGAACAACACACGAGTAGCTAGGTATAGCACGAATGCAGTGTAAACAATGATGCTGTGGGATGTCACAGCTCTGTTCCGGAAACTCAGCATAAAGCACTACGTGCATGACACAGCCATGCAGATAAACAACCCTTTCAAATACACAGAAAGAAGTAAAAGAACTCAAGGTGACCCATGAGAGAGGGACCTGGTCTGGTTAAACCAGTTTTTACTCTTCTAGATGGTATTCACATATATTTTCATTTTGTTAAAGTATGAAACTCTGATTTAATCCAAGTTCCTAACTTACAGTGAGGAGATCACATCAGTGTGTTTTAATTCTAAAATGTATCCTTGTAAGACACATGTGTTTTATTTTTTTTTATTTTTTTATTTTTTTAATTTTTCGAGACAGGGTTTCTCTGTCCTGGAACTCACTTTGTAGACCAGGCTGGCCTTGAACTCAGAAATCCACCTGCCTCTGCTTCCTGAATGCTGGAATTAAAGGCGTGCGCCACCACGCCCGGAGTGTTATATATTTTTTTAACCAAATCAACATCACCTACAACATCTGTCATATAAGTTTCTACTACCAGAGTAACCAAAAATGGGCACAAGCACTTTTGGAAACATCTCAGTTGAGAAATGCACACCTAATTCTGAATTAAGGGACCTGGATTAAAGCTGGGCACACTGGTACACACTCAGGCAGAGGCAGGTAGGGGTCTGTGAGCTGGAACCAGCCTGGGCTACAGTGAGAGTCAAAAAAGAAAAAAAAAAAAAAGCTTTTAAAGAGATTTTTGTTCTGGCTTCTAATGAGAATAAAATGACCAGTAATTAATTGTACTGCCACTGTGGTCAAGCCAACTAATTTGTTGAAAATACCTTTATACTAATCCTGCTTTAGTGAATTTAATTTTTCATATACATTTTAGTGTTCTGTTGACCTTGAAAAAAAATTTCTTCCATTTCTTCCACAAAGGTTATACGTGTTCCTTTTATGGTCACTAAGAGAGTTACACCATCTCAAGAACTGAGCAAAATAAAGAGATACCTTCCAGATTATACGGTATCTTTGACCAGTCTGTATAGTCTGGTCAAAGTTAAGTGGTTTGAAAAAAAAATTAACGAAGATCAAATCTGTAAAGGTCGCTAAACCAAGAACTTTTACAAAGCATAGTACTTTTTAGAAGTAAAGGGCTACAGAAAAACACAGATTGTGTTTCTTTAGAATGAAAGGAAAATGGGAGGATGCTTTTTTAAACTACATAAAACCAAGTATTTCTAAGTTGATCTCCTGATATTTCCTGAAACTACTCAGGGCTTTTCTGATTTAAGATTACACTCCTGCTGTAGTTGAGGAAAACCAAGTTAGCTGACTGAAAATTAGCAATTCTGACTTAACAACTGAAATATCACAAGTCACAAGATTGGTTTTTTTTCCCCCTACCTGACCCTTCACCCACGTACGCGCATGCTCCATCCCTGGAGAATTTTAGTGAGTAAATAAACATGAGGAGACCATAGCCAAAAGTGGAGCACCAGCCTCTTCCAACCGACCTGATGACAGATGACGACTACTTTCATAATACTGCAGGGGAAGCTTACGGGAAGCAGGGGAAGAAATTAAGCCAGCTGGGATCTCGAAAGGAATGCTTTCAATTTGTAAAACGACAAGGGGAAAAAAAAAATCAACTGAGGCATAGAAATCCCTAGTTCCCTAACTGCCTCTGCTTTCCTGATGATCCCACACAGTACAACCCAAGTTTGAGGGGGAGGGGTCCTGACAAAAGTAACATAATACCAGAAGTCATTAGGAATCTGTTAAATTAGTGTAATTTAACTGGAATCTTTTTAACTATTAAGGATATACACTTTGTTAATGTTAAATCTCAAGGAATCTGTAACTACCTCTCAAACACAAAGGTACCTTTGATAATTTATTACAATGAAATGGTCACATGTATCTGGGATTTCAAATCCTTCCCTTTAAAACTGCCATTAAACATCATGATTTTATGCAAAATTGTTCTTTAAAACCCCCGACGACACAGACACACACAATATACCACGATCTAAATCGCGCCCCTCTTTCTCGAACACCCTTTTAAAAAGATTGAACACCTTCAAGATGCTCCTCACCACCCCACCCCCGTCTTCAGACCCTAAAAGAAAGAAAAGCGAGTGGAGTTCCGAATGAAGAAACGAGAGAGAATAAAGGAGAATAAAACGAGAGACCCTCTTGCATTCTCTATCTCTGGAGAATTTTAGTGATCGAGTAAACATACTGAGACGGTAGCCCAAAGTGGAGCCAAGGGCTTCTTACAATACAGCCAACCTGATGATGAATGACTACTTCCATTATATTTCATTATTCTTGAAAATGCCATCTCCGTTGCCTCCCCAATCCCAAGAGCCCGACACCACCAGGGCAAAAATCTGTCCCCATCCAAAGCGCCAAAGAGTTGCCAAGTAATCCTTTCAAGGTGCCCCCCCCCGCCCGCCCCAGCCTCCTCACCTCGTCAGCGCTCAGCTCCTCCATCGCTTTCCTCTTAATGGTGAAAGGCGTTAGAGAGATCCTTCAGTTCTTGAGACCAGGGCGGAAGCAAAGGAAGAGTGGAAGGTATCTATCGGGCTGTCTGGTCCCCCAATGGGGGAGGTTTCAGAATTGCATAGTCAGAGGTTAAAAACTAAGAACACGAGGCACTGAATCGCCTTGGCTTCGGCCGCTCGCACCGCCGCAGCCTCCTCCAGCAGCAAGCGCCCAGAGCTGCCGCCTCTGGCCACGGCCACCGCTATGGGGTCCTCTCCAGGCGCCACTGACTCCCCTCAGCTTCCCAGGTTACCCAGGGCGGGCGGCGCGGTCTCCAGCTCGGCTCGTGCCCGCTGCGCGCCGTGTCTTCGTGGCGGTGACGCGTCAGCTGCGTTTTTTTCTCCCGCAGACCCTGCTCCGGGTCCCACCCCTGGGCCCAGGCGGGAACAGCTCCACTGCACACTGGATGCCCCCGAGGCGCGGCGACCCTACAGCAGCCCAGGCAGAGCCCAGCACCGGACCGGGAAGCCCCTCCCCTCTAAAAGCAGGCCAGGCTCGCCCCGCCTCCACGCGAGAACCCCGGTGGGGGGCAGGGGAGGGACGGGACTGGCGAAGCCCTCGCTGGAAGCGTAAATCCTCCTACCCCTCCAAACCTACTCTTACCCCCTCGCCCCACCAAGTATTATTCATCAAAACAACAGGGCGGCCATCTTTGAAAGGGGTCACGTGACCCTCGCCGGGGAGGCGGGGCTTCTCGCTCTGGGATTCGCCAGCCAATAAGCAGCGGGCGTCGCGCCGCCGATTTCCTCTTCGCTTGCATCCTGTCCCCGCCCCCTGCCCCACCCCCTCTTCCCTGAGCGGCGCCAGGCGGGGGGAGGGGCGAGAGGGGCTGCTAAGAGGAGACGAGGAGGAGGCGGGGCGGACAGTCACCATGGAGACTGAGCGGAGGCGAGGGGCGCGGTGGGCGGGGCCCAGGTAGAATTGCTGAGGGCAGGATGTGCCAATCCGAATATGGCCCTTCCACGGGCTCTCCCCTGCGCCTTGGGTTTCTGCGGTGCTAGTTTGTTCCCATGTGGATCCTGCTGTGGAGTGACTTGGAAATCCTCCAGGATGCTGCAAGCCGGCTACAGACATTAGAAGAACTGAGGAATCGGAAACACATTTGCTTTCTGCAGGGAGCATTTAGCACCATCCTGCAAATACCTTGTCCCACTCTTTTCCTCCCCCAGGAAAACCCATGGAAGAAAACTAACAGGATCTTAATTTTATTTTACCTTGTTCTTTTAGAGAGGTGCTCTGCTTTA